>NW_024039065.1:0-432500 GCF_016077235.1 Cyprinodon tularosa
CGTTTTGTTCGGGAAAAGTTTTGCTTTTGAGAGTTCTGCTCTACCATTAAGCTGCATGTTATTCAATGAGACCAGCAGGATTTCTCAAACCTTTTTATTCCTCCTTCCCATTAAGGTTGTGAATGAGCTACAGCCATGAAAGTTACCCCAATCGGAGACAAAGGATAGCTCTCGCTTAGACTGAAAGAATTTTTTAGATACCATTTACGGTTTGTCTTCAGCACTTGTTTGTTCGGAGCTGATAATCCCATTCAAAAAAGCCTGAGAACTAAGGAACGATAGTGCTGCGCGTTTCTCTCTGTCACTGACAGGCTCGTTAACGTTGTCAAGGTAACCGAGCTTCAAACAGATTTTACCTCCACCACTTTAAACAGCACATTTTAATCTAATGGAGGGAGACAACACTGATTTAACATTAGGAAGTGGATACAATATGACTACTGGCCATGACCCTTCCCTTCACACGCAACCCTGATAGACTTTCAAAATAAGACTCCGGGGACCCTTCAAAATAAAAGCCCCTACATTAAACTCATATTTTTTTCCCAGCATATGGGTCAACATTATGATCCGAACTCAACCACTTTTTTAAAAATAAGACTCTAGGGGTTTTTCAAAACACACCCCACAGCAAATTTCAAAATAAAAGCCTCCCATTGCCACTTCATCTACTGCCCTAATAAAAGGGGAAAGAGTGATTTAATGATTGGAAAGTCATCAAGTATCACTGCTGGGTCTGACCCTTTTCCTCAACACACAACCATGCTAGACTTTCAAAATAAGACTCCAGTGACCCTACAAAATAAAAGCCTCTATATTATACTTGTGTATTAATTGATGCAAATGGCTCAGCATTATGACCCAAACTCTACCAGCTTGTTTCTATTAGACCCTAGGGACCTTTTCAAAACATACCCTGGAGTGAATTTCACAATAAAAGTCTCCCATTTACGCTCTAACACAGCATCTATTCACCCAATAACATGGAAAACAAGTGATTTCATATTTAGAAATGGATTCTATATCACTGTTGGGCATGACCCTTCCCTTGAAACACATCCATGATAGACTTTCAAAATAAGACTAAAGGGACTCTGCAAAATAAAAGCCTCTTTCTTACATACACTCATTCATTGTGCCGTATGGCTCATAGCTATGACCCAAACTCAACCAATTTCTTCAAATTACACTACCAAGGCCTGTTGACCACACACCTCAGTGCATATTTCTTAATCAGGTTCTAAGATTTACACTGTAATAAAGCATCTGATAACCTCGTAACATGCAGCCTAAGCCTGCCAACGGTGCTGTCATCAACACAGCAGCTCATAACATGCAGGTTAGATTTTTGGATAAATTCAGCTCCTTAAGTTTTATTAGCTCTCTTTTTATAAGCTTCTCTCTCTCTCCTTCCTGTGCTTCTTATGGTCAGTCTTGTACTTTGGTGTGTGGATTTTCAAGCTTCTAAGGATGACACTGTTTTCTCTATGCTGATCGACTGACACATTTTAATTAATTTCACATTTTTTTTACAAGTCTTGTCATTTCCACATATGATTTCAGACTTTAATACTTATTATACATATTCAACATTTATCTTCCTATCCTTAAGCTACTCATTTTTGTCTTCAACTAGTTAAGATTAAACTTTTTTACTGTTTATGTTACCGTTTTTGCTATTTTATATAATTTCTGCATATTTTTTCCAATTTTGGCTTGATTCTGCTCTCTTTCTGGAAAGACATTAAGCTTTTCTGCTTGCTGTTAATTCATAACATTTCTGCCATGTTTCTGCTGTTGGCTTCAGCTACTTTTAAGAAACTAATTAGACATTTTTTTTTGCTATTCCATACCATTTCAGCAGCTTTGACTTTAAATTTCAGCTTGTTTCTGCCATTTAAACCTTACAGCTTACAGTTTAGCATACAGCATTCACACTGCATTTTCGCAGGAAATGCAACTTTTTCTAGTTTAAATGTAAATTCTCTTGTTCCGTTGGCAAAATGTATCTTTTACCTTCATATTTCAAGAACAAATGCACTTATTTTAAGGAAAAATTACTCTTGATTTAAATATTTTCCAGTGCGCTCACAGAAGGGAAAAACAACAATCGAAAATATATGAAGAAAACAGAAATAAAATTGATAAAGAAAACTAAAAAAATGAAAGATCACTGGACAGCTGTCCCCAGAAGCCAGCTCTGTAGAAACCGTGCGGCTGAGCTCATGAAGAACTGGACCTGTGTTTTTGGGGAACCAGTGAAGTGGTTCCGGCTGTAATGTGGACGGATCTGGGTTTAAATCCCGGTCGGGTCAGGAAGGGAATCAGGGAAATTGATGGAGCAGCTGGAAGCATACGAAAGATGAGAGGCTGGTTCCTTAAAATAAGTCTGTAAAGCTGAATGAAGCATGAATCTGTTTTTATGTCTGATTCAGCCTGCAGATTACGTCTGCTTTGTGTATTTCTATATCCAGAGCCGTTCCTTCTGTGTAGATCTAGGTGAGATGGCAGAATGAACAGTTAAACGTTTTTCTGTGGGAAGAAGAACGATGATGCTCGTTTACAAGAAAGTGTCAGCCTCACCATCACCATGGAAACATGTTGCTGTTGGCCAGAAGCGAAATGAAAGGCGGTTCTTTAAGTTAAAGTTCTGGCCTGCAGGAACCTCTCTGACCATCTCCTCCTTTCTAACACATGACGCCATCTTTGTTTGTGTGTTGACCTTCTAATCCAGCCTTTCTGACGTGATGAACTGATCCTTTCCTCCGTCACCTCTTCCATGTCTGCTCTGAGCTCTTCCTTCAGCTCTCCTCCGTCCTCTTTTTATCCGTCTGTCTTCTCTTTGCTGTGTATCCAGCCTTTTACAGCGCGGCGCCGCTCACCTCGGCAGGCATCATCCCCATCATGCAGTCGCTGTGCCCTGATGGACAGAGGGATGAGTTTGGATTCCTGCAGTACAAGAACTCGACGTGAGTACAAGTCAGCAGGGACCTGATTTCTCCTTCCACCCGTTGTCTTGTGGGATTGTTCACTGCCAGAGAAGCTTAAACCAAACAAGTCCACCGGAACGCCGCTAAACACCAGCAGGACTAAATGAGCAACTGTTAAACACGTTCAATCTAGAAAGGGTAAATAAAGTCACATCTAGATCTGGATTAAAATGAAGCAGGCTTTCCTGCATAAACAATCCGGGCGGTCCTAAACTCAACGGGTCAGACTGACATCCTGCTAGAACCTTCCTTCTCTGTTAGATCAGATTAGGCTGTTATTGGATGATTCATCGCTCTAAATCCAGTTTTACCGGCCACCAGCTTAAAACCAGGTAAAATGAGTGGTGTAAAGCTCACTCTAGTGGTGATATGTAGAGTCTGGCTACAGACTTCCAGTGAGGATGAGAACTGATGAAGGGAAGTACTTGGTTACATGTGAAACTAGAGTCTGATTAAAGGCCACTAGTTTGAAAGCAAATAAAATGAATGTTACTGTAGCTTAGGTTTATTTTAGAATAGAATAGAATGAAATTCTGGTTTTTACAGCAGCAAAAACATAAGAAAAATAGTCACACATATAGGGACCTTAGAAAAATCTATAAGAATAACATAATAGTGAAAGGTTAAAAAAATAAACAATAAAATAGTGTACTGTAAAGGGTTTTAACAATATCAATACAGTACAGCTATGGACATTTTTTACAGTTATGGATATTTGAAAATAGCAGCAACATCAGAGATGTGCAAAATGGCAGCAGCATGTTATTTAACTGACTGAGGTAGAAACTGCAAAATCAACATGAATGTAACAACTTATAAAGGTTTTTGGGAACAGCGATGGTTCTAGAGTCTTCCAGCTGCAGGGAGGAAGGATCTGTGATAACGCTTTGTGGTGCATTTAGGGTGCAGCAGTCTGTCACTGAAGGAGCTTCTTTAGGTGGAGTTTACTAGTATATTTCTGATAAAATTTTTGACCTGTTTTGGAAAACTATTAAATACAAGTACAGTTTTCCTGAAAAAGAAGAATCTCCTTTGATTTGAGCAGTTAAAACAATTAACCAGTGCATTAAGAAGATTGATCTTTAAAATAAGAAAAAAACAACAACTGTATAATATCTACTCACCTTATTTTAAGGGCAGCAATATTCATTCCACTGGCAGAACATCTTGTTTAATGTTCAAATTAATGGCAAATGTTTTTGTAGTGTAGCTTGGTAGCCCCTGCAAAGATTTGGAATCTAAATAAGTATTTTTTTACTTAAAATAAGTGAATTTTTTCTTGAATTGAGGAGGTTAGTGAGATACTTTGCCAGTGGAACAAGACAATTACCACTAAAATTAAGAAAAAAACTGCATTTATTTATTTCAAGTGCATATTATCTAATTATCTTATTTTAAGAGTAAAATACCAATTCCTTTGGCAAATCATCATAAATTAAGTGTATTTACCCTTAATTAGAGTAAGTGAATAGGATGATTTGCCAATTGATTTTGTATTTTTACTCTTAAAATAAGATAATTAGATATTATGCATTTGAAAAAAGACAATGCAATTGTTTTATTTTATTTTTTTAAATGTAAATTGTCTTCTTCCATTGACTAAGTTGTCTCACTTGCCTCCTAAATTCAAGAAAAATGCACATATTTTGTTAAAAAATGATTTATTTAGATTTCTATTTTTTGCAGTGTGATAGCCTTGTGTTTTGATCAACCAGTCGGGCTTCCTGGTACCTGATCAGAATCAGAACCAGGCCCGGAAGTTCTGCAGCGTTCTGTGGATACCAGGTTCTGACCCTGTTTTATTTCCAAACCTTCTTCTTCCAGAGTGACTCAGCTGCTGGAGCGCATCAGCGAAGTGGTGGAACAGAACCGCCTCTTCACCTCTGACAGACCGGATTTGGGCCAAGACCTGAAGACTCTGCAGCAGCGCCTGGAGAGTCTCAGTGCTGCAGCGTTACCACCTGAGTACAACTTCAGCAGCAGCCAAGGTCTGATTCCTGAACCTGTACCGGTATACTGGGCCGGACCCAAAGATGGAGCCCGGAGCCCAAAACATCCCCTGTACCATCAGTTCTGGCTGAGTTCTGACTGAGATGTTTAGCAGATGAAGCCCATAGGGATCAACGTAAAGCAGCTAACGGGTTCCTGAATCTCATGAAGCTCGTATAGAGCAGGCCAGTAAAACCAGTGAAGCAGTGTGCTGGGAACCATGGGAGCCTCAGCAGCAGCTGCTGACGCCTCATCAGGACCAGTTTATTTATATAAAAAAAAAATGTTCAGCTGCAAATGACCAGAACTAATGTTGCCACTGACCTAGCAGCTCTTAGAACGGTGCATTCAGTGACCAGAAAGAGGTGGGAGATTTGACCTTGATGGTTAGGTCAATGGCCTCAGCTCTACTGGTTCTGAGGGCATACCTAAACATTACTGTTGTTTTGTTTTTTTTATCTTGGGGCGGGGGTACAGCACTAGTGGCTTTTCGACAGTAGGCTGACAGGTGAGAGTGAGGGAGACATGCAGCAAAGGAGCACAGGTCGGATTCGAACCCTAGGTCGGCCACGTCGAGGACTAAGGCCTCCAGACATGGGTTGTGCTCACTAACCACTGCGTCACCTGGATTAGAACCGTTAAGCACTCTGATAACTCTGCAGATCATCCCAGCAGCGTTTCAGGAACCTTCTGTAGGATTATCAGTGAAACAAAATATTAACGTAGAAATCTGGTTTGTAAAGTTCTAGAACCCTGGTTCAGTTAGCTCTTCTTCTACTCTAGAAAACATAATTTATTCATAAACAGCTGAGATGGAGGGCTGTGTCTCATAACCCCCTCCGGTTCAGTACTTCTGCCACACTGTCAGAGAAACCACTATATTCTAAGGGGATCCCTTGGGTTTACTGCTACTGTAGATCTAGAGGCTGTAGATCTTACCTACTGCGTCCATATAAACCTGCTGTAACCCTGAAACCATGACCTGCATGACCTCCAGACAGACCTGGTTCAGAAACCCAAACATTAGCTAATTACCTTGGGGCTGAACTTCTGTGTTTCTGAAGGTTTTACTCTGGCTGCTGTGATGAAGAACCAGCAGGAGGTCCAGCGCTTCCTGGTCCAGAACCTCTCCCTGTCTGACTCCAGCGCCCGTACTCTCCTCCACAGTCCAGTCAGCCTCCAACAGGTAATAATAACAGTAATAAGTTCAGAGCTTCTCCCTGCTGCCCTAAAATGTTTCAATGCTGAAATTCTCCACCAATATTTAATGCTTTAATGCAGTGAATCCCAAATGCAGGTACTTGTACCCCTGCTGGTCTGCGAGTGCATTGCAAGAGGCACATTAAATATTGTATTTCTCAGGTGATGATATAAAATAGGGCTGGGATCTATTCTGCTTTCTGAGGACCCAACTAAAAAATAAAACAAGCTTTTATCAAGCAAAAAGTAAGTTATTGTTCTATGTTTTGAGTTCACCTTCAGCTTTAACATACATCGAAACTGAGCAGAGGAACCGACTGGATGTAGAGAACAGTCGTTTTTCCCACACCTGAGCTCATCAAAGCAGCACAGGCGTCTTGAATGATGAAAACAATGTAAAATAAATGGATTAAGTCTCACTATTATTTTTGTTCTATATTTTTTTCCCAATTCATTATGTTTAAATGTGATTACAGGGGATTTACTCAGAGGAGCTCCAGTTTTAAAAAGTCAGATATTATAGTATGATTTTATGTTGTATTTATTTTGATTCCTTAACTAACTTCTGGGCAACATATTTATGTCGATTTTTTTTTTAAATTTGAGTTTGAAGGAATAACATTCCAAAGAATGAAGTGGTCAACTTAAAAAGATTAAATAAAATGCTCCTTATTTTCAATTTAATTCAATTTAATTAAGTTTATTTCTATAGCGCCAATTTACAACACGTCATCTCAAGGCACTTTACAGTTTACAAATCATCCAATCAAATTAATTCAAAGTTTTCTATTTAAGGAAAAAAAGTTGATTGCATCGACTCATTGACTCAAATACAATCCCTCACACTAATGCTTGTAGCGACAGTGGAGAGGAAAAACGAAAGTTACGTATGTAACTACGGTTCTATGAATCCCGGATGACCGCCAGAGGGCGGTGCTGAAAGCACTGAATGTTCCCTTCGGGCATGCGCAGTTCGAGTAATTATACCAACAGAGTCACACCTGTGACACCGGATGACCACTCAGAAGCTATATAGCCTGGTGTCATCCTTTGCTCTGCTCCTACAGAATCTTCTCGCAAAAGCAAGGAATCTGAGTGACAGAGAAGCTCTGGCGGTCATCCGGGATTCATAGAACCGTAGTTACATACGTAACTTTCGTTCTATTTCATCCCTACTGACCGCCAGAGGGCGGTGCTGAAAGCACTGAATGACTAATGCCAACGATGTCACAAGGAATCCTGAGCACATACCTCACAGAGGAGGCCCAGCAGAACCTTGTAAAAGGACCTGACCCAGGGGATGAGGGGCAGCCACATTGACACTGTAGAACCTGGTGAAGGTGGTTGGGGAAGCCCATGAAGCAGCAGCACATATAGCAACCAGCGGAACCCCTCTCAAAGCAGCCCAGGAAGCGGTGACGCTCCTGGTGGAATGTGCTCTCACACCGACTGGCAGGGAGCAGTGACCTGCAGCGTAGGCGTGGCAGATGACACTCACAATCCAATGGGACAGACGCTGTTTAGAAAGAGGACAGCCTAACCTTGGACCCCCATAGCATAGGAAAAGCTGGTCCGAGCGTCTCAGATTGGCGGTGGCTGCAATGTATGCCTCCAACGCTCTTACTGGGCACAACAACTCAGACTCATTCTCAGTTGTACCAGATTGAGGCTGAAACCGAGCCAGCCGCAATGGCTGGTTACGGTGAAAAGGAGACAACACCTTAGGCACAAACGCAGTATTAGGCCACAGGGTAACACCAGAGCCATCTGGATTCCACCTGATACACCTAGGGCTGACAGAAAGAGCATGCAGCTCGCTGACCCTCTTAGCTGAGACGATAGCCATCAGGAAAGCAGTCTTGCAGGAAAGCCACTTGAGTTCTGCTTGTGCCAAAGGCTCGAATGGAGGGTGGCACAGAGCTGTGAGAACCAACGGCAGATCCCAATCTGGGGCTCGTGGGGCTGGCTGCTGGCACAACCTACGAGCACCACGCAGAAAAAGTGAAACCAGTTCATGGCGCCCCACTGTACGGTTGTCAACAGTTCGGTGAAGACATGAAATTGCTGCAACATACACTTTAAGGGTCGAAGGAGAGCGGCCCTTATCAAGGAGAGACTGGAGGAACTCCAAAATAGTGGGCACCGAGCAGGAAACTGGGTTCTCATTGTGGGCAGAGCACCACTGAGAAAAGAGGCGCAATCTGTTAGCATACTGCAGCCGAGTGGAGGAAGCCCTAGCACTCAATACGGTGTGTCTCACGGTGTCTGAACACCCAGTCAGCCTCCCAGGGGCCATGCCCACAGCTGGAGACGTTGAGGGTTGGGGTGCCATATCTGTCCCCCCAACTGAGACAGCAGATCCCTCCTTGCTGGAAGACGCCATGGAGTACCGTGACACAGACTCCAAAGCAGCGGGAACCACGGCCGCACTGGCCAGAACGGAGCTACCAGCAACATTCTGTGGCCCTGCTCGAGAACCCTCCGTAGAGTCGGCCAAATCAGTGAGAGGGGTGGAAAGGCATACAGGAGAACCTGCGGCCATGGATGAGCCAGTGCATCCTGGCCCAGTGCGCCCGCCATCCCGGTTAGGGAATACCATAGGGGGCAATGGGTCGACTCCTCTGTGGCGAACAGATCTACCTCTGCCTGCCCAAAGAGGTTCCAGATTATGCGCACTACGTCGCGGTGAAGAGACAACTCTCCCGGAGCAGGTGCCTGGCGGGATAGAGAGTCCGCAACCTGGTTCTGCCGTCCTGGCAGATACGCTGCGCGCAGGGTACACAGACGGGGAAACGCCCATTCCAGGAGATCCCTCGACACCTTCAAGAGACGTGCTGACCTGGTGCCACCTTGGTGGTTTATATGATAAACAACAGAGGTGTTGTCTGTCCGAATCAGCACGTGCCTTCCCTCTAGGTGGGGCAGAAGGCACCTGAGGGCCATGTGCACAGCCCGCAGCTCCAGCACATTTATGTGTTCGGTGCGCTCCCTTGGGTCCCAGAGACCCCGAACAGCTCTGTGTTGCCACACGGCACCCCAGCCCATGAGGCTGGCATCCGTGGTGACCACCTCCCTTCGACACACTACTAGCCCCATTGGAACACCACTGGACAAAAGGGTCCCGTCTCGCCAAGGAGCTAGGGCATGGAGGCAGCTCCTGGTCACCATTAGCCTGCGATGCCTGTGCAGCCTGGCGTCTAGGCGAAAGCTGTTGAGCCATCGCTGCAAAGGACGCAGAAGGAGCAGCCCTAAGGGCACGACACGAGTGACTGATGTCAGTTTGCCCAGCATTCGCAGGAAGATGATGTAGGGAAACTCCCTGCCCAGTCTGAATCGACGGACAAGCTGGAGTATGTCGTCCACCCTGTGAACAGATGGACAGGCCATCATGGTAGCAGAGTCCAGATGCATCCCAAGAAAGGTGGTTGTCTGAGATGGAACAAGACAACTCTTTGCCAAGTTGACTTTGAGGCCTAACAGTGACACATGAAGTAGAAGCTGGGACGTATCCCGAGAGGCAGCTACCTGAGAGGGAGCACAAAGAAGCCAGGTATGGCAGAATCCTGACTCCGGAGGCCTGTAGAGGAGAGAGGGCTGCTTTCACGCATCGAGTAAACACCCTCGGGGAAAGGGAGAGCCCGAATGGGAGCACCCGGAATTGCCAATGGCGCCCCGATAGGCAAACCTGAGAAAACGGCGATGTTCTGCGGCAATAGGCACGTGAAAGTAGGCGCCTGTCAGATCTACTGATGTAAACCAATCTCCCGCCACAATGGTCTGAAGGACCTCTGTTATGGTGAGCATGTGGAAGGGAAGGACCTTCAGGTACCGATTCAGTCCCCTTAGATCTAAAATGGGGCGAAAACCGCCGGTCTTCTTGGCCACAAGGAAGTATGTGGAGTAGTAGCCTCTGGGTTGCCGCAGAGGATCTACAGACTCGATTGCCCCCTTGCCCAGGAGGGCGGAAAGCTCCTGGTCTAGTGCCTGAGATTTCACCGGGTCTGTGATGACAGTCATCTTGACCCGGTGTGAGAGGGGGGGCCGCCGTCGGAACTGGAGCCTGTAGCCATTGGTTAAGGTGGCAACCACCCATGGATCTACGGCATGAGCAGCCCAGAAATTCAGCTGCTGATGGGAAAAATGTCCGACGGCTGGCCCGGTGGCATCATCTTCTATCCCCACGGCCCCTGGGGGCTCTGGGGGGAGGGCGTCCAGGATTTGAGGCCCGGGTCTGTCTAACAGGGCGGCAGACTGGCTCACGAAAGTCCCTCCTCGGTCTCTGCCGCACATCATGGGGATAGGAACCAACAGGTCTGCCACCAGTCTGAGGTCGTGGCTGAACGCTGGGGGTAGTGGCAGGGCGGCCCGAACGCTGGGGAAAGGCAGGTATGCTCCTGCGAAGGCCGGAAAGCTGCTGGCTAGTCTGACGTGCCTGAGCAGTCCGTTCCAGCGCCTCCAAGGCAGCTGATCCAAACAGCTCCCCTGGTACAACCGGGACACCCCTGAGGGTCCTACGGCATGCTTCAGTCAGAGGAGATTGTGCCAACCGGACCTGTCTACGAGCTTGGACAAGGAAAGACATGACCCGTCCAAGCTCTCTGGTCATCAGCGCGAAGGCCTGCAGCGCTGCGTCACTATAACCAACCGCCGCACTTGCACCACCAGTGTCCTGAACAGATGCAGACAGGGCAAACATGAGGTGCGCCAGAGAATTGCCAAGGCGGCCAGCACGCGCTCCTGCATTGTACGCCTTACAGAGGAGGTCATCTGTAACCCGACATTGAGTCCGCGGGCACCGGACATCAGGACGCAGGGCTTCATCTGGTGACACAATCAGTGAAGCAACAGCTGGTTCAATTGCTGGCATACAGTCCAGGCCGGCCTTCACCGACTCATGCATGGCAGCTAATACACGACCATCCGATGAGACACGCGACAGCGCTCTTGGTTCCCGCCAACAGGCGTGTAACTCCTTCAAGTACTCCTCTGATGGAGGTACAGAAAAAGGAGTAGGAGCCCTCCCACGTCTGAAAAAGGCACTGCCGGAGCTGGATGCCTCTCCTTGTGGGAGTTCCAGCTGCAGCTGCTTCAGGGCCATAAACATGACCTCCCGCATGGAACTGTCACCGGCCTCTCCAATCGCCCTCTGAGATGAAAATGAACCAGCCTCAGAGGCTTGAGAGGACCCTGCCTCCTCCTCATCTCTAAAATGAGAAGCGGAAGCAGCCAGAGAGATAACGTCATCCTCTACAACCAGCTCGGGCATTGGTGGGGAAGAGAGCCCAACCACTGGGAGCGAAGGATCAGATTGCTGTGTCTGCAACAAGGACTTCATCTCTGCCTGCTCTGCTGACAACTGCTCCACCCTTGTGGACAGGCCCTGGTCAGGTTTGGCCCGCTTCCTCCGGGGGAGGGGCACAGATGCTGTGGTCCCACCACGGCGCTTAGAACGCTTGGGGGGAACCACCTGCCCAGAGGGCGGAAGGTCCGAGCCCTCCTGGGGGCACAACTGGGCCAACCGGGCCACCCTCACTGCATGGGGCATAAAGCTGCAGTTCATACAGGGGTTCTCAGACAGCGCCTCCAAAAGGTGCTCATGTCCAAGGCAGGTAGGGCACAGGTCGTGGCCATCCTCTGCCTGCAGGGCAGCCCCACAATCCATGCAGCTGTGAGAGCCATCCATGTCGAAGGCCGACAAGGCTTAAAGAACAGAAAGTTATCGAAAATCGGGAGAGGGGGCGCAAACGCAGCCGTCACCAATTACAGCAGAGAAACGAAAGGCTGCGAGCACAAGGCAGACGATACTTGGAGAGGGGGCGAGAACCGCTACCGTCACCAGGTATAAAACCAATAAACCAAAAAAGCTAACAACGTTAGCTGTATGGAAACTTAAGTTGGGAGTAGGAGCGAACAACGCTGCCGTCACCAATTAAGAGAGCAGACCAACGAAAAGGCTGCAAAAAAGGTTGATTTTGGGAGAGGGGGCGAAAACGCTGCCGTCACCATTCATAACTAAGCAGACCGATGAAGAAGGCTGCAAACAAACCAAAAAAGGCTAACAACGTTAGCCGTCTCCAACTTCGGCAAACGAAGTAGACCACACTTGGTTGGGAGAGGGGGCGAAAACCGCGGCCGTCAGTAATTATAGCAGCGCAGACCGGTGAAAAAAAGGATGCAAAAGTAGGGAATATACTGGGAGAGGGGGCGAAAACCACTGCCGTCACCAGGTATAACACCAACAAACTAAAGAAGCTAACTACGTTAGCCGTATATAACTTTGGCAGTGAAGTTATTCACACTGGGAGTAGGGGCGAAAACGCTGCCGTCACCAGTTCGAAACAAAACAGCACGAAGCTGTAGGTAAAAAGCTAAAGTCGTGAGCCGGGAGAGGGGGCGCGGACGCTACCATCACCAGCAAACAACTCACTTACCTTCCGTAATCCTCAGAATCGACCCGTTGCAGCCCTGGGAGGGCGGAGAATAACAGCAACTCCGGTCAAGATACAGGGGCTTCAGACAACGGGGAAGTTAGCGAACCGCTTGCGAGAAGAAAAAAGGAGCAGAGCAAAGGATGACACCAGGCTATATAGCTTCTGAGTGGTCATCCGGTGTCACAGGTGTGACTCTGTTGGTATAATTACTCGAACTGCGCATGCCCGAAGGGAACATTCAGTGCTTTCAGCACCGCCCTCTGGCGGTCAGTAGGGATGAAATAGAACTCCCTTTTAACAGGAAGAAACCTCCAGCAGAACCAGGCTCAGTGGGAGCGGCCATCTGCTGAGGCCAACTGGGGCTCGATAAAATAGTTTTGTACGTTCCACTTTTGGACATTCATCAGTACTTTGTTTTGGCTGGGGGTGGGGGCGGGGGAGGGGGGGGGGGGTAATTGTTAAATCAACAGAAGATAATTTATCTATAAGAACTTTGAAGTTCCACTAAATGTTAGAATAGAAATCCCTTTATTGTCCCACAATGGGGGAATTCTAGTGTTGAATTAATACATTCAGTTAAAGAAGTTCATAGCATTTCATTCCCTTTCTGATTAAAGAAAAACTATAAAATAAAACCACCGATGAGAAATAAATACGACCTGCTCCTGTTTCCACAAGGCCTGACGGGGACCCAGGTCCATCAGCTGTACTGATGGGAGTTCTGGCCATTAGGATGAAGAGTCATCTTATTGTTAACAGTCAGACCGCTTGTTTGTCTGCTGTAGGTCTACAGTCTCGTCTTCGGAGCTTCGCTCAAAGACAGCGGAGGGAGCAACAGCAGGAGTCATGGACCAAAGGGCATCAGTCAGAGCAAAGTTCTGCAGGTTAAGGTGAGCTCACATGTACACCTAGATGAATACTGCTGCTCCCAAGTGATGGAGGAAGGAGTAGGCCCAGCAGCCACTTCACTCAGAATTAAATTCAATACAGTTTATTTCTAGACCACCTCAGGTCGCTCTGCCGTTCACCAGATCAACCAGTTTTTTATCTAAGGAAAACCAGTTGATTGCATCGACTCATTGACTCCAATGCAATCCCTCACACTAAGCATGCTTGTAGCGACAGTGGAGAGGAAAAACTCCCTTTTAACAGGAAGAAACCTCCAGCAGAACCAGGTTAAGTGTGAGCGGCCATCTGCTGAGGCCGACTGGGGTCATAATGGTCTTCCTGCTACATTCGGATCTTTATTTCTGCTCTTAATGGATAAACTAGAGCGGAAGCTGATTTCTTTAGCGGTCCTCTTTAATAATGTGACAGCAAAACAAACCAAACCTGATCTCACCGGGTCAAGCTGAAAAAAAAAAAAAAACTGTCCATCAATTTCACATTAATTATGTTAAAATGCAGAGAAGATCCAGCCTTGAAGAACTTGAAGCCTGTTTCTGCTCCAACCTTTAGGAGAAGCTGCTGGGAGGAGTTCAGAGTCTGGATGGAGGCCTGATACACAAAGCTCTACATGATCCAACTAAAGCCGCCCACAGAAAGGTTCTGGTCCAGATGATGTCCTGGGCGCTAGGCCTGACTGCCGCCTCAGACAGCCAGAGGGAGCATCTTCAGGGGGTTCAGGAGCTGGAGGTAGACCTTCTCTTCCTCTTTTACGGCTTAAACCAGACGCCCATAAATTGATCTTCCAGCTGGTTTTCCCGACTGACCTGAAGTCAGACCAAACCTTTAGCAAAACAATTTTTGTTTGCTGAAGTCCAGAACACCTGGACTGATGATTTTTTTTTTATTTCAATCATGCTTTATGCCATTACAATGAATTGTAATGCAATGAATACAATATAATTCTATAATTAAGTAAAATAAATAAAAAGTAGCAGGAAGACAATAAACGTGGGCTCTATCTCAGTCGGACAGTGATAGGAGTAACGGCGTTAAAAGTAACGACGTTACTAACGCCGCTACCTTTTTTAGTAACAAGTAATCAAAATTATTACTCTTACTGTAACTATAACGCAGTTACAATTGCCGAAACCCCGTTACTGCATGTTACTCAGGTCGTACAATTAATCTTTTTTCATGATAGGACTCGTGCGTGCGTCATGAGAGAGGGGAGGATGGAGAGTGAGGAGGATGGAAATACCGGTGTTACGTCGAGCTGCATTTCCCCATCAGATACGGTTTACCCTGCATCTCCGCACGGCGCGGCGGCACGATTCACCGTGCAAGCGACAGGAAACGTGCATGCTCGCTAAAGGCGCGTAACAGCCGCCCTGTGCTCGCGCCACAGGGTAACTATGAAGAGCGTGAACGATCATTAGCCTATATGGAGAAAGAGAGAAATATGGATGATAGTTGGACGGATGGAATAGATAGATAGATAGATAGATAGATAGATAGATAGATAGATAGATAGATAGATAGATAGATAGATAGATAGATAGATAGATAGATAGATAGATAGATAGATAGATAGATAGATAGATAGATAGATAGATAGATAGATAGATAGATAGATAGATAGATAGAGCTACATGTTGCAGTATTTATAACAACCCAAACACAGGATTTCAGAATTAGACATCCCCAGTTATTAATTTCATACACTTGCAAAAGTAACGCAATAGTTACTTTTACTACTAACTAGTTACTTTTATTGTGGAGTAACTCAGTTACCAACTCAGTTACTTTTTGGGAAAAGTAACTATAACTAATTACTTTTTCAAAGTAACATGCCCAACACTGGTCGGACCTATGCAGCCCCCTTGTGTAAAATCGTGTTGGGTGTGAGATATTCCCATTGACTGTCAATGAGCGCTACACGGCACAACCTCATCCGACACAACTTTCTGTCAGATTGGATGCAAAATTGCATTCGTCGGTTGCGTACGACTTTATAATCACAGATCTGATTTTTTTTCTATGTCACACTGCCAAGATTTTCTTCACTTCTGTCTCTGTGCTATACACAAATAAAAAATAAAAAAATCCCACATTTTACATGGACATATTATGTAAAGTTATTAAAAACAAAAATAAAGCAAAGCTCCAGTTAGCTAGCTCCCTAACTGAGACAGAAAGTAGAAAGAAAATCTGAGCTTAGCAGGTTTTGATGGATCTTTTATCTCCAGACGTCTGACTGACTGACTGTCTTCTAAAACATCCTGACTCTGTTTCTACGCATTCTTACAGCTGATTGAGTGACATGTTTCTTAAATGTTAAAAAGTAATTTTTTTCACATTATAGGTTATTAGAACTTCCAGATTGAATAACTCAGTAATCCAACCAACAGGGAGTTCTCCTGACTGGATCCATGCTGGAGTTCCTCACCTGTGGGGAAGGGGGTGCCACTGAGCTCAGGAAGATTCTGTTGGTGCCTGAGACGCAGCAGGCTGCACTGCAGTCGTACCGCAGTGTGATGTGCAGCGGGGAGGAGGGTCAAAGGTCAGAGCGCTTCAGGCAGCTGAGCCAGGAGCTCAGAGAACAGATCGACACACAGAGTGTCGCTGACAAGGTACTTCCTGTCTGTGTGTGATGGTGTCTGAATGGCCTGACCCAGGGGTGGATTTGGGAAATGTGGGGCCCTCTGAATTGAGAAGCCAACACATAAAACAGACCCATTCTACAGATAGAGAAATGTTAATAGAATAGACATCCATTATCTGTTCTAGGTTGTGTCCCTCTCTTCTTGTCCCTTTTCTTCTTGTTTTCCTCTCTATTTTGTACTCAGCTGACTTTTCATGCTGTCTCTAAAGGAATGAAAGCTTTTTTCCAAGCACTAAGCTCACTTAGTTGATTGCTCCTTCCTGTGTTTCCAAAAAGGCCAAAGTAAATAACCCAGTCCTTCTTTTCACTGTAGACAAGCCATGATCTGCTTATCTGTTCTCCATTTTTCATTTGGATGAAATAATAGCTGCATGAATCATGACAGCAGACAAGATAGAGGAGAGCAGGAGGCGGGGTTACCAATCTACTTGCTCTGAAGAGCAGAGTTCGCTGCTTTTAGATGTTGTCGCCAAAGTCTGCAGTAGCAGAAAAAAGTCGCTATGATTTGGCGCTAGGAGCTTTTATGAAATCAAATTGCTCTGAAAAGTCACTAAATATGGCGACAAAAGCGCTAAGTTGGCAACACTGCTCTTTGCATTGTTTGTTAATATTCTAAGCGTTCTGATGGCATTTTAGCCAAAGGATTTTGATGAAAAACATAATTAATTTGAATAATTGCGGAATAGTTGTATTAACCATGAGTTTTATGGGGCCCAGGAACTTGGGGCCCTTGGCAACTGCCTAGTATTGCCAAATGGTAAATCCCCCCCTGCCCTGACCTTATAGGCCAGTCAAAGGCCATATAATGAATGTGTGTTTGCTCTAAAACTCTGAGATTTATCTTCTAAGAGGAACATTTTGAAAAAGGTGGTTTTATTGTAGAGAATCAGGCAAAGTTTAAGCCACCCAAAAGTCACTGTAAAATGTCAGCGTAACGTAACTCGGTGGAGAGTATATAATGGGACCTTTGATTGCTGGGAGGACAGGTCAACATAAAAAAAAAGGCAATAAAATGTGTAACAGAGGAATAATTAATTTTTGCATCACAATAAACCTTTTGTGGGAAAAGTAGGAGATATTTTTTCCTCTATGCAATAATCTTATCATTGAAGCCTTTTTTTAAAGTTATTTTAGATGAATAATCATTGAACCTGGTCTGTTTTCAGCTTCATCTGGAGCAGCCCGGCTACCTGCCCCCCCCTCTCCCAGTCCCACCTGGGCGCTCTGTTGAGGGATTTGGCTGATGTAGAGAGGCTCCTAAAGGATGTGGACCTGCTCTCTGGGCTGGCCCGCCTGCTGCTCAAAGGAGCCTGCGCCGGTCAAAACCCGCTGTCCCCAGCCAACGGGACATGGCCCCTCAACACGACTGCATGGAGCTCCAACACCACCGACGCTCCCAGGGAGGATGGAGAGGAGACAGGGGAGGGAGGCGGAAAGGCCAAGGCGGAGGAAGAAAACCCTCACTCTCAGTTTTCGGCTTTCGTCCAGCTGTGGGCGGGGCTACAGCCCATCCTGTGTGGGAACAACAGGTAGGTGGAGCATGAAGATGGATCAGAACATCGACTGCAGGCGGAGCAGGAAATAGGGAGCACTGAAAGGTTCAGTTAAAATCCGTCTGAGAAAAGAAAGTCATTTAGAAAATTAATCACCAGGACATTTATGTTGACCCGAGACATTAATAATGTCGCCTCTATTAGCATTATGTTGAGTTATAGTAAAAGAGGCTCATAAATTCAACAGTTTTATATTTAACAAACAGCTGAGCAGTCTGTTTTCCAATCTGATCCTCGATTTCATGTGGGAAAATGATTATCTATTAAAACGACTTAGAACTCCTTTATTTATGGTCAGAGATTAGAAGAAGTCATCATTTGGAGGCATAAATTGACTGGAGGCTGAGATATATTCACCCTCTAGATCTAGATTAAACACACAATCACAAATAACGGACTGATTAAAATAATATAAGAAAAAAACTTGATCTTCTTAAATAGTAACAAGGTCTAAGGTAAATCCCATCATTCAGTCACACTACTAAGGATTTAATTTTTATTTTAATCCTATTTATACAGGTAATCTCAGTGAGATCCAAGATCTCATTTTTGATAAAACTAAATCAACAAAAATACAAAAGAATATAAACCCAGGTAATTAAATAAGTTAGCAAAAAACATCTTTGTAGAATCATTTAGGAGAAGGTTTCTGTTCAGGATTTCTTTCTTCTCCCCTCCAATTAACTGAAAGGAAGAACAAGGATTGAAGTTTTCTCTTCAAAATCTGTAAGAAAATCTCTCTGAATGGTGCGTCTGTCTTCCTGTCTCCATGGCCAGAGGAGTCTCCAGTTTCCAATGCCGCCATGGTTAACGGAGTTTCCATTGTCTCCAATGTTAGCATTGTTAGAGCGGTTCCCCAAGGTATTCCATGATTAGCAGGGGCAGATTTAGAAAATGTGGGGCCCTAGGCAAAGACAGACATGGGGCCCTCTGAACTGAGAAGACAACACATAAAACAGACCCATTCTACAGATACAGAAATGTTAATAAAATAGACATCCATTATCTCTACTAGGTTTTGTCCCTCTCTTCTTGTCCCTTTTCTTCTTGTTTTCCTCTCTATGTTTTGTACTCAGCTGACTTTTCATGCTGTCTCTAAAAGAATGAAAGATTTTTTTTCCAAGCACTAAGCTCACTTAGCTGATTGCTCCTTCCTGTGTTTCCAAAAAGGCCAAAGTAAATAACCCAGTCCTTCTTTTCACTGCAGACAAGCCATGATCTGCTTCTCTGTTCTCCATTTTTCATTTGGATGAAATAATAGCTGCATGAATCATGACAGCAGACAAGACAGAGGAGAGCAGGAGGCGGGGTTACCAATCTACTCGCTCTGGAGAGCAGAGTTCGCTGCTTTTAGATGTTATCAGCACAGCCTCCAGTAGCAGAAAAAAGTGGCTAGATTTGGCTCTAGGCGCTTTTTAGAAATCAAAGTGCTAGAGGGGTCTGAGAAGTGGCTAAATATAGCGACAAAAACGCTAAGTTGGCAACACTGCTCTTTGCATCGTTTGTTTTCAAATGGTTTGCTGCTGTCTGTTTGGACCTTTATGAACATGTGCAGTAAGTGGAATGATCCAATATGGTGGACACTGAAGGGGGGCTGAGACACACTTAATATTATAAGTGTTTTGATGGCATTTTAGCCAAATGATTTTTATGAAAGCATAATGAATGGGCTCAAAAAAGAAGCAGCAGACATTTACGTATGTGGAAGAAACCTGTTACTTTCAAAATTCAGACTGTAAATGTTGCTCCCTTTTGTTTCAGGATCATTGAGCCTGAAGCGCTGAAGCAGGGGAACATGAGCTCACTGGGATTCACCAGCAAGGAACAAAGGAATCTGGGCCTACTTGTTCATCTGATGACTGCAAATCCCAAGATCCTCTACTCCCCCATTGGCTCTCAGGTGGACAAAGTCATTCAGAAAGTAGGTAGCCTGCCTGGAAGATGACATGATAACATGGCAGCTTTCCTTTGACATGTTCCACCCATCAGACGACAGGAATGGGTCCATCCTCTGCATCTTGGTCTTTAAAACTCTTTGCAGGGTGTTATTCCTTTTTTTTCTCTGTCTAAGCAGACTTTGGTTTCAGGAAGGTGATAGAGAAGAAAAATCCTAAAATATTCATGCCTTTCTTCTCTTTTCAATTACAGGCAAATGAGACGTTTGCGTTTATTGGGAATGTGACACATTACACCCGTGTTTGGCTGAACATCTCAGCCCAGCTGAGGACCTTTCTGGAAGAGGGCCGACTGCAGAGCCATCTGTTGTGGCTCGAGCAGGTATACCGCTCTTCAATGATAGTTCTCTGTTACTATATTGCTAAAATGTTAAGATGTATGAATGCTTCCACCGTGCTGTGGAACAGGAACTTGCACACTGGGTTTTCCTTTTATACTAGTGTTTGTTAACATTTAGTTTAAATAAAAAATGTGATTGTGCCAATCATCTGTAGTGAGTCCTACTGAGTCTGATTCTCTTAGAGTCTTAGAGTCTGATTCTCTTAGACGGCTGATTGACTTTAGGTTGTTAGCCATTAGGAAACGTCCAACTATTTCATCCATTGGCGTGTGGTGAGGTTCATGGCTGCCAGATAAACAACTATTTGAAACCTCCCCTTTTTTTTACCTTTTTACTTCAACATTTTGTGGTTTTTAAAGCTTTTTGTTATGTAGTAACCAACTTAGTAGCAGTCAACATAGCAAGAGACAAATATATAGTCAGATTCTGTTCTTTTTTTTGTTGTTGTTGTTGTTGGGTTAGTCTGGGCAGCTCCAAACTTTTGGGTCCCAACAGAGTTTTGATTAATCTTCTGTTTTATCAGATAAAATTTAAAAAGAACATTTCTTATCCTCATGCCCGCCCTCCACCTGTTTGCTGTCTGGACTCAGCACCGCCCTCTATCAGTGAGGGATGGAACTGTTTACCTTTCTCTGTCCATTATCACTCTGCATTAATGGATGATTACGAAGATAAAATATTTCACACACATTCAATAAATATAAACGACAGACTATTCAACATCAGGTTTAGTTCATATGTAATGCAACATTTATATCAGTAATATGAATTAACACAGGAATAGTTGTTCTCTGAAAGGCTGCAACAGTTAAAGGCCAGAACACACCGAATCCGATTTTGTTTCCAATCCATGTCTGACGAGGTCGTGGTGTTTAGCGCTCATTCAAAGTCAATGGGGACGGTCAAACCCAACACCATTTTACACAAGCGTAGCTCCGACTGAGATAAACAGAGATCAACAGGAACCTGAAAAGGTACAGAGGAAAAGTTTAGATGAAGACTGGATCAAAGATGCTCTATATTCAGTTTGACTGAGTTTGAACACGTTTGAGAAGAAGATAAAAGGTGAGTTTTAGAAGGGCGATGCTGGTGGAGATGTACCTGCAGAACAGATGGAGGGTTTACAACATATGGGCTTAGGGGGACTGAACATAAAACTTTCCACTTTTAAAACCATTTTTGCTCCCTTGCATTTTACCTAAAAGGGCTTAAGGGATGTGAATCCATCGCTCCACTCCGCTCCGCTCATTTTGTCCCTCCCGTCTCTGTCCAGCTGTCATCGGAGCTCCAGCAGCAGCCGAACCTGTTGAACGGCACAGACAGCGAGCTGATTCAGACTCTGATGATGGGAAACTACTCTCTGCCAAACACATCTGCCCTGCTGGAGCAGCTGGATACCATCGACAACGCTGCCTGTGGCTGGACACGCTTCATGTCAAAGGTCAGCCCAGCCTGGATCTAAATTGAATCAGCAGAGTTAATCAATTTAGTTATAAAACTATCTGAATCAGACTTGGCTTAGTTAGATCCACTAAAAACAGTAACTCCATCTGACCCAGAAGATCTTCAGACACAATACTTATTCTCCACCTGGATGACTTCTCTAGGTCAGATAGCCTGTTAATACAGGAAGTGGTCATAAAGCCTGTCGGCCATTACAACAGCTGGTTGCCATTGAGACTGAATGAGGCAGAAGACTTTGGACATCTCTCAATATGTGTACTTGTACATTCTCATGTGCTTGTGCGCTCGTGAAACGTCATCAAGCTCAGCCTAGTAGTGTTCCAATTCACAAGACGTCAAGACCGAGAACGGCAAAGGTCCCCGGATGTCGTTCTCACCCCGCCCTCTTTACCCAGCATGCAGCAGAGCAGACTTATCCTTTCTTGAGATTGACAGCTGTCCCAGCATGCACTGCGGCAGCAGCAGCTTTCAATGGCGCGCTCACAGAGCTCAGAGTATTAAGTTAAAAGGTCTCTTTTCTGTTGTTCTATAAAAGTTCGTTTTAAGATCATTTGAGGTGAGAACATTCACTATATGGCCCATTTACTGATTTAATGTGTAATAAAAAAACAATTCAGAAGTTGAAAGGACTGCTGCAACCTAACGGCAGTCACGTCTAATCCTAGCCCGTCTGCAGCAGCCCTCTCTTTGCCTAGCCGTGTGTGAAGGACCGCTGGCCTTGATGGAGAGTTTTTTGTTTTATTTGGCAAAACGTTCATTTGATTTGTGTTTATCTCACTTTATTAATTATTATTCCCCCACTAAATGAAAAGAATTAAGAATCAATTATTAACTACAGACTATTAATAAAAGGCGGTGAAATGCAGCTCCAGGCTAGCCGAGCGTGTGGTGACGTCACAAGAACGCTTGTTCCATTTGACCCATATTTATGCTGCATGCTCCCATTCTCCACGAGTCCATACATTCCTCTGTTTTACTCAAGAACATACTTGGCGAGGACAGGAGTCTGTACTCGCGTTCTTGTAAATTAAGAAACGGCCATAAGCCCCATTTACAGTTGGAGCACGGTAACCAAGGTAACTGTTGAGGGTAAATGGCACGCACAACTGTACCGAACCGTGCCAGACACAACCAAAACGCACTAAACTGGTTAGTAGGGCTCAACGTGGTTCAGTTCTGGCTCGGTTCTCAGATAACAAAGACCGCATGAGCAGACCACGTCATCTCCTTACAATCAGCCTCCCTAATCAGGAAACTTTAGACATTTATTTAAAAATAGCTTCCCTACCGTGCCACACAATTTCCAGTGATGATTCTGCTTAGCAGTCTGATGAACCACAATTACTGTCGATGTTTCCTGCATCTGTAAGCCTTGATTAGACTATCCTCTAGGGCTGGGTAAAAAAATCGATTTAATCTATTTTTAATCGATTCCTTTACATTTTTGCAATATCGATGTCTAGGGAATTAGATTGATTAGTTTTATAGTGACACGTGTCTTGTGACGTTCACATTCAAATGAGCAGGAAAGTTGCACTCAAGATTACTTCAAGCCAGACAGCTGCAAATATAGCCAATAGGTTGACTGAAGACATTAACAAATGGGGGCTGCATTTGCATGAGCTGCATGTCTGCTGTGTCCCTGCTGTGTCATGTTTTTGCTTGCTGGAGTTCACTTTTTCACAAACAAGTTTGCACTTATGAGACAGTTTTGTTCACATCTCAAGTTTAAACTGTCTGTATTTTGAAACACAGTTGAACCACTTTCATTATTGTTAAAAAAAGATCGAATCGAAATTAATCGATTTAGAACTGTATTAATCAAAATCAAATCGATTCAGGACTTGAGAAAATTCCCAGCCCTAATCGTTTTTCGTATCCACTTCCCAAAAGCCGACTTTGTCAAGTAAATTCACCAAAGCCTGCCTTCTTTGCCTGACTCTCCGCGAACAACGAGATATCACAAATATAACCAAACTTCCTGAATGGAGGAGGCGAGGAACCGTGCTAGCGTGGGGTGTAAACGGTCGTAAGGAACCGAGCTTGGCACAGTTAAATGATCGAAGCTCGGCACTGATGTGTTTTCAGAGGGGAACGTAAATGGGCCTTAGGACAGTTCCTAACTGGTTGACTGTAAGGAGATGAGGCGGTCTGCTCATGCGCTCTTTTTTTATCTGAGAACCGAGCCAGAACTTTACTGTGCCAAACTCTACTGCTGAACTAGTACCAGTTTAGCGCAGTTCTGTTGCATGTCATTTACATTCAACAGTTATCTTGGTTACTGTGCTCAGACTGATCTCGGCAGGTTTTCAAAAGGTTGTGTGAATGGCGCTCTAGGTACGGCACTGGACTGGTATCAGTTACCAGAATCAGGATCAGTCGCCATAAAAATCCATTTTGTAATCCTGTTTGCAGGTCAGCGTTGACGTCTTCAAAGGCTTCCCTGATGAGGACAGCATCGTCAACTACACCCTGAGTCAAGCCTACCAGGATAATGTGTCGGTGTTTGCCAGTAAGTCGCCCCTTCAGTGCATCACAAGCGTATTATATGAAGTGGAAGAAGAGCGATCCTCTGGTTTTAACTAATGTTCAAATCAGAATAGCTGTGAGTTTGTATTGGATCCCTGAGAATCTGTGCAGATGATAACATGAAGTAACAGCATGGAGAGGTCAAATGTAGGCGACAGATTGGAGTTTACAAGGGTTAGGTTTAAAACTATAGGTGTAAGAATGTCTGTGACGAAATATATTTTTTAATAAGTATTTTTTGTCTAAAAACTGTAGCAACATCTAAACTTATAACAGTTCTCATTTTCATTTTGTCAGTGTTACAAAAACAATGCACTATTATATCAAACTCAGGTTGATAAATTCAATGTTCTTCACATTTTCCCGTCCTCAGGTGTGATTTTCCAGACTAACAGGGACGGTTCTTTGCCACCTCATGTTCAGTACAAAATAAGGCAGAACTCCAGCTTCACAGAGAAGACGAATGAAATAAGAAGGGCGTACTGGCGACCCGGACCCAACACAGGGGGGAAATTCTACTTCCTTTACGGCTTCGTCTGGATTCAAGGTAACTTCTGCATTCGACTTTCCCTTCAGGTGTGAAGATGCCTTCTATATGTTCTATATAGAACTTCTATATGCTTCACATCTAACACTGAGTCCATGCCGAACTTCTTCAACAAGTTGTCTGCAACTACAAGGTAGTGCATGGGGGCCGTGAAAGTTTTGGTTGATTAGACTTTTTTTCTATTCCCCCCCTGCAATTTTTTTTCCACTAATTGAAATGTCTTTAAATCCACATTAACATGAATTAAACACACTGTAGTAAACAGATAAATGGAGGCAGAAGATGTCTTTCTGTCATCAATGCACACATTAAGCGATACACAGGAGCTCTTTTAAGCTGGGCACCATTTCATTCACAAAACCTGTCCTATCAACCAGGAATCAGAATCCCAGGGAGAAATTACTTCCATTACATTACTCCATCTGTAATAGAGTGACTAAAGGATCAGTTTGATAGAACACTATTTCATACAATATATATAATTAGGGGGTCCCTGCTCCATCTAGCCATCACTTTGGGGGTCCTTGGCCTGGTCAAAGTTAAGACCCCTGCCTTAAAGTATTGGTGCTGAAAAGCCAAATCACTAACACTCCAACCTGACCTCGCACACACTGTTAACGAAAGCATCAAAAGCCGTGTTTCCATCCAACTGAAAAGCTAATTTTAAGCACTAAGCGTAATGGGGAGTGTTGGATTCAGTAAATGTAGATTTGCAAATAAATCGAAATTGAGTCTGCACAGGAATGAGATTCAAGCAGCTTCTGCAGGAGCGGAAGGAAAAGCCCAACCCAACTTCAAGCTTTTCTTCTCCGAATCCCCTCCTGCAGCTGTCTTTTATTAACAGAACATAACACATGGTTACAAAACAGTATCTGGTCTGACAGAACAATTGATCAGTTCATAAAGACAAGACGCTCCATCAGAATGACAAGTCAGGATGGTCTCCTGACTGCATCACAAGACACAGTGCAGCATCCCCCTTGCACAAATGATTCATAAGCACACATTAATTTTACTATCATCATTGAATAAACCTGACAGGGAGTAGCAGCCTAGTGGTTAGGGCATAGAGCTTGGAACGCTGAGGTTCTGAGTCTGAGCCCCACTCCCACAGACTGCCACCCTGGGTCTCTGAGCAAGACCCTTAACCCCACACTGCTCCCCAAGATGATTTTATAAATACCAACAGGTCATAAACAAAATGAGCTAAAACAAAAAAAACTAATGAGTTTGCTTTTAAAATGTAAGGAGCAGATAGAAGAGATATTTGCAAAAAGGAGTAGAAGTAAAAAGTTGTTTGAAAAATAATTTATTTCAGTAAAGTATAGATTGCAGAAATGTCTACTTAAGTAAAGTAACAAAGTATTCGTACTTTGTTTCTTGACACCTCTGCAGACGTCTACAGAAGATCCTTCCTGCCTAAAGCTATCAACACCTACAACGACCGGTTTAATAAAAAACTACCCTATAAGTTTCTGCCATATTTAATTTCTCTTTGGGATCAATAAAGTATTTTTGAATTTCCATTAAGCTTTTCTGATGTGATCATTAAAAATGTGCTTTAGAAAAAGCTGATGGAAACGCCCCTAATGTTAAAAACCCAAACATGGACTCTGACTCTTTCTCCTAATATGAATAACCTATTAGTTTTTCTACGGCTGTGAACAAACGACAGGCTGCTGATTTACAGCCGCAATCAACAGTAACCTCTGACAGCACACCCACTCAGCAAACTTTGCATTCTGGGAAATAACCTGCCACCGACATGTTGTAAACTACATGCTGTCACCTGTGAGATGGACAAACCTTTTTTTTTTGCCCTTTTATTTAAGCGTTGGACAAATGAAGCTTTATTACTGAGCTTAAAACCATGTAGAGCCTCCACTGAAAACTTTGATTGTATCAAAGCTCAGGTTACTCATTAATGAGTTGAGATAAAAAAATATATAAATATTGGTTTTAAGTTAACATGGTCATAAATGACCCAGTATTGATCCTTTACTTTATAAAAAGATTGATTGTGTTGCTGCTGCACCTACAGCTCCTCCATCTTTATCTGTCAGAGGCGGGGCCATAAATTACGACCCAGTTCTGCACATCTGTCCGGTGCAGCTGCCATTTTTTTTTTTTGGGGTTTGTTTTCCTAAAATCAGCATTTATATGAATAAAATGCTCAGCTTAGCTGGAATCTAATGAGGCAGTATTCATGCTTTTTTATTTACATTTCTAAAGATTTTAAATTCCACTCTGATAAATAGAACCCAGGGTATCCTCTGTATCTCACAGATTAACCTCACAGAGGAAACTGTCGACCTGACAGAGTGAGGGGATCAAACTGAGTCCCTGCAACCTCCTCAGAACACAAGGGCACTGCACTACTCACTAGGTCAACACTCCCCAGGACACTGGGTGAAAAATAACTGGTTTGTTTAGAGAAGATTGGATCTTGGTCTGCCTCTGAATGAAGCACCAGGATAGAGGAACGTTTCCATTTGCACTGATGAGACTGGAGAGAAACGCTTAGCTCTGATTCACATATCAGAGAACCAATTCATTCCAGCTGTGAGGCATGGTGGTGGAAGAATGATGGTCCGAGCTGTTTTTGGACACATTCTCGTTATATGTCAGGTCTAAGCACCTAAAACATCATACATACATACAGGGAAAGAAATAAGGCACAGAGACAATTAATTTAGTTTACTCGCGAGGAGAGTAGGAAGAGACTACGGAGTTTACAAATCTCCAACCCACTCTACAGCCTTCAGCTTTCTCCTCGCTATTGAAGAAAAGGGGATGTCCCTAATTACACAAGCTGAGGTTTAACTAAGGGGAAGGGAAACAAAAGGATCTTTCTTTAAATCAGCACATATGTTAAAACATAGCATCTGGTTGTTTTACAATTGAATTGTTCCAAGAACACATGTTTAGAAGAAACATGTGATGGAGGATGTTCAGGCCTCTTTCACAACCTGTCCGTTGCATGACCTTTATCTGGAACGATTTTAAGCAAGAGTTGATAAAAGATGAATCACACATTATACATCATAATAGTTCATTAGAACACAACCCATGAAACACAAAGAAAGTAAGAGTATAAATAAAATATTTCTAACACTATACCACAATATTCTCGAGTTGAATGTGAAGCCACCTGTCAAAGAGGCACGGCCATCTTTGCTGCTTCTGTTTTAGTAACACATGCCATGACTCAATCGATGTGTTTCAATCTGTTAGATTAAAGTTTGATTTATGCAAATACTACGTTTGATACATGCTGGTGAAGATTCTCAGTCATCCAAGTAATCCAAAAAAGTAAAAAAAAAAACATCCAGGAAGCTTTTTCAATTCAAAATGTCAGAATTAGCATTGAGTTCAATTTCAATTTTAAATTGAAAAAGCTTAAGTGATGGGAAGCGAAACGTCTTTGAACTTGGAAACAAAGTCCAGTTGACTGTTTTTTAACCTTTTTTGGAATAAGTTTGGTATAAACAATTCAACCAGCGTTTGTTTAAAAAAAAGAAAAGAAAAAAAACTTTAAATGAAAGCTTGCTTACGTCTTCGCTTTATGGCTGCTGAATTCTTGCTTTTTTCTCTCGCAAATTTAGTTTGTTTCTTTGCTTTTATCCTTAAGACATGATAGAGCGAGCCATAATCAACACATTTGTTGGCCATGATGTGGTGGAGCCTGGGAACTATGTCCAGATGTTCCCTTACCCATGTTATACCAGGGATGAGTAAGTATCATCACGTACTGAACATTTAAGCTGCCAAATGCAATAATCCTTAGATTCAGGTGTAAAAAATCAAGTGAACACATGTTGATGCAATTAAATGCGATTAAACTGATTTACTTTACATGATTCGTGTTTTGCTTGTTCCCTTTAGCTTCCTGTTTGTGATTGAACACATGATGCCTCTCTGCATGGTGATCTCCTGGGTTTACTCCGTCGCCATGATGATTCAACACATCGTAGCAGAGAAAGAACATCGACTCAAAGAGGTCAGACACTCCCTGTAGCTTTACATCAGACTGGTTAGGATTTACCCTCGCTGACCTCATGTTTTATTATCGTTTGGATTTATTATTTATTATGACCGTAACGTGTGCAGATTCAGATTTCTCTCCATGTCATATTGCCATCTGGACCCTTGTAGCATAGAGGGCGCCCAAAAATGTCCCCACGGGACCTGGTGGTTCTGCAGGAGAATAACTTTGGTTTCTCTACCTTTAACACATAGAGGTGTTGAGTTAGAATAAATACTTAAACTGGAAAAAAATCGAAATCGAAATTGTTTTCTTAAAATAAGTGAATTTTTGCTTGGATTAAGGAGGTAAAAGAGACATTTTGCCAATGGAACAAGAGAATTTACATTTAAAATAAGAAAACAGAATTGCATTGTTTATTTCAAGTGCATTTTATCTAATTATCTTATTTTAAGAGTAAAAATACTCATTCCTTTGGCAAACTACTCAAATTAAGGATTAATACACTTAACTTAATTCTAATAAGGCAGAAAAAACTATTTTGGTATTTGTCCTTCACCCTTTATAAGGAACTCAATGAAATATGATTGAAAATCAAAATTTCATGCCAAAAGTGCTATTAGAGAACAAAAACTACTACTAATATTACTTTTGTAACATTCAAAAGATGCAAAAATGAAGCTCAATGTAAAAAGAAGAAACAGCCGCTTGCCCTAATACATTAAGAAAAATAACAAAAGTGTCTCTATAAGAAATTTGTGAAAAAAAACTCACAGAGTCAAAGAAACCGTTTTTTTGTTGTTACATAACCTTAGAGCGGAGGTCTTCAACAAGGGGTCCGCGACCCCTAGGGGGTCCACGGAGGTACTGCATGGGGGTCCTCCCTGCAATTGTTTCCACTAATTGAAATGTCTTTAAATCCACATTAACATGAATTCAACACACTGTAGTAAACAGATAAATGGAGGCAGAAGATGTCTTTCAGTCATCAATGCACACATTCAGCGACACACAGGAGCTCTTTCTAGCTGGGCACCGTTTCATTCACAACACCTGTCCCATCAACCAGGAATCAGAATCAGAAATACTTTAATAATTTTCGTTAGATTACTCCATCTGTATTAGATTTACTATAGCACCAGTTTGATATAACACAATTTCACACAACATATATATAATTAGGGGTCACCGCTCCATCTCACCATCAGTTTGGGGGTCCTTGGCCTGGAAAACGTTGAAGACCCCTGATTTAGAGTATTAATGCTGATACATCACTCACATTTTTTTTTTTTTTTTACTTTTCTTTTTATTTACTTTTTAACTTTTCCACTAGTTTTTTCACTGTTTCATTTAACTTTTTACATTTTTTTTTCTTTACTTGTTAACTTTTTTTTCATCTTAATGTAAAGTAGGTAATAAATCATTCAAGTTCTCATCTAATTGGTCAAATGCAAAACTAACATGTAATGCCATGCAGCAGTATCTTTGCTGAATGGCTGGATATAGATCTTGTGTTTCTAGACCCCAATGAGGGACGTTTATAGGGCACGGTAACTTGCCCTATAAATGGTTAAGTATTAATTTTTTCTCGGGACTTTTTATTTTTATTCCCTACATTTTAACAAATAAATATTATTCAAATATCGGTTCTTTCCGCTCCTTTATTTCTCCAACCTTGCCTGTTGGTTCTAAACACATTGATAATTAAATGATGTAACAGCGGCAGCTAAATAGTAAAAGTCAAGAGCTAAGAGAATCAGTCACATTGGAGCCCAGTTAGTTTATAGACAAACAATGATGGAGAAAAGAACGAAAACTCTGCAGAGACGAATCAGATTCTGAAACGTAAGAGATTCCCCACCTGTTAGAATATATGAGGATATTCTGTTTCAATCTGTATAATTTTGCAACCTTGACATTGTAATTACTGCATCTTTAAAGGTAATCTGCTGATTATACAGGACTTCTGTTTAGTTGGTGCCTGCCATAAGCAATGCATGGGTATGAAATGCCCATTAGAGATATTAATATAGGAATTAAAACGTCCGGCTCGGTCTCGAGCAATTCTAAGCAATTAAAGTTACTTTGACAACAAAAATCTATGCATAAAAATGAATAGGCAGAGGGGAGAAAGAAGAAAAATCCACTTTTCTTGAGGCTTCGCTGTGTGGTCGTATCGCGACAGTGGCGTTGGATGTAGGAGTTTGCCCTGAAATCGAAGGGTTGACGGTTCAAGCCCCGACTCCGACTTTCATTGTCGTTGTGTCCTTGGGCAAGACACTTCACCTGCATTGTCTACTGATGGTGGTCAGAGGGCCCGGTGGCGCCAGTGTACGGCAGCCTCGCTTCTGTCAGTGAGCCCCAGGGCAGCTGTGGCTACAATGTAGCTTGCCACCATCAGTGTGTGAGTGTGTGCGTGAATGGGTGAATGAATGTAGTGTAAAGCGCTTTGGTCAAGTCTCCTAACTTGAATAAAGGCGCTATATAAGTACATGCCATTTAGCATTCACCTAAAAACACAGTTTAAATTTATTTTTGTAGATAAATTCTTCATCTTCCAAAAACTGTAAATCAGCCTTAAAGCACCACAAGGTTTGAGGGGAAAACAGATTTAGAATGGATGACATCACACAGCAGAGAGGAGAGGGAAGGTTTTCTGATGAGGCTGAAACATTTTTACATCGCCCTCATTCCAGCATATTTAACAGTTATAGCTTTAACCTTTAGGTACAATGTACAACTTGTACTTTTTTACATATGTGGAGGAGTTTAATTGGTACTTTGAATCTTTTTACACCAGTATCTGTACTTTTAATTAAAGAATATGATTATTTTTGACCCCTCTTCCTTGAAGAGATGAATTCTTCTGTTCCTCACATATCTCTGATTCAGAATGCACCTCATTAGTTACTAAACTGGGATTTAAATGTTAAAGATGATCAGCTCTGAACTGAAAGATCCTTTTATTAAATTTGCAGTAGCATAAAATGTCTTTGTTTTTACGCTCTCAATGTTTGAATGTGCTTTTGTTTGACAGTCTGACTTCATGCTATCACTGCTCTCCTGTATAATGAGTGTAGATACAGTAGATTCTGAAGTCTAACCAGCTTAATGTCGGCCTGTGGTCGGATCCCTCATATGCAGACTTCCATAAGAAAGAGACTCTTTAAAGTTCCAGTTTAGATGCGTCTGTTTCCTATCGAAACTCCCAAAGACAGAAGCTTTCTGTGTTTCCATTCCAACATGGAGAGACTGTACCAAAACCAATCATGAACACCTGGTTAAACTCCCGGGAAAAACGCTTCGGCTTCAGCCTCCAACGCCAACTCAGGAAGTTGTGTCAGAATTTCGCGCTCCTGGAACACACTGATTGCATGTGATCCCCAGGCTGTTCAAACGAGCCAACTGTGAATATAAAGACGATGGCAGGAAAATGAAAAAATAAAATAAAATAATGCTGGAAAAATAACTTAAAGAATGATAAAAGTAAGAATAACATCTGATCATCTTAATCGTCTCAGTCCGGCTTATTGAACATGGCTTAAACATTACTGTAAAAGACATCTAATAGGAAATGTATCATAGTTTTATTTAAAACACTTTATATGTAAGGTTATTAAAAGACAAAAGGAGAATTGAAACATTTTCCCACTCAGATGGTGATATTTTTGGAGAATGATCAAAAAAAGCTAAATGTTTTCAAACTGATTACAAGAAAAACTAATAACTACTACTACTAACTAACTAACTAACTACTACTAACTGACTCTTCTGGAACGCATGACTCAACACAGACAGACTACCTCCTCCGGACAAGCCTCTACCATCCACATAAACCTTAAGGACAAAGAACGTTTAAGGACCAGAATGTTCACATTTTAGATAAAGAAGACAGGTGGTTTGAAAGGGGTGTGAAGGAAGCCATTTATTTTAAAAGAGAAAAAACGGAGGCTCGTCCCCGCGGCTCCCAGGGGCGCCGACATTGCGGTGGCTGGGGGACTTGTTCGGGGCTGTCTCTCCTCCTCCCTTGGTGGGGGTCTGATTTCCTGGGCTGGCCCCTCCTTGGTGCCCTTGCTCTTGGGGTCCCTTTTCGGCTCTCCACAACCACTATTGAGCATTTTCTCTATGGATAAACTTTACATGCACAGGTTCACCCTCACAAACAATTACAGGTGCTTGGTTCCAGGTACTCAGAGATTCCCTTCCATACAGAAAGCCCACATTCATATCTTCAGGTAACACAGAGTACATGTCATGCCTTCCCAATACCAATTGCAACTAGGCCAACAGCTAGGCCAACAATGACCCTTAGCGACTGCCTTTTCAAAGAAATAACCAGTATCAGTAACGACCTCAACGACTCCCATTATTAAGGGGTGGAGCCGGTTTTCCAGCTTCAATGTGCATGTTTTCTAAGCCATTACAAGGCTCTATAAAAGCCTGGAACTCAACGCTAATCCAGACATTTTGAGTTAAACTTCCTGGATGGAAATCGAAACAGCTTCAAACTTGGAAACAAAGTCCAGTGGATTGTTTTTTTAACTTTAACTTTTTGGATTAATTAACTAAATTAATAATACAGGTTCTTTTGGATCTAAATGGACGTTTAGAAGAATCACTTTATAAAAAAAAAGCTGCATTTGTGTTTTTATCAACACTAAAACATTAGTTGGTTCTTTATCCTTTTTTCCAAAGTTATTAAGGGCCACAGTGGGGGGGTCCAACAGGCCCTTTGAGGCCCCGGATTAGCTGCTATCAGACTCCGGCCACTGAGAATGAATTAAAGTCTCTTGTTTTTGTGAGTTCTGCTTCATCTCTGCTGTGTTCCATAGTGGAGTGAGTTTGGTGGTTCAGGGCCTTGAGGTGTGTTTATGTGCTTATTTGAGTGTTGGATAAACTAGCTGACTGTGTAACCTTTGGACTCCTTCATCAGGTAATGAAAATGATGGGCCTGAACAATGCAGTCCACTGGGTGGCCTGGTTCATCACCGGCTTCGTCCAGCTCTCCATCTCCGTCACCGCTCTCACCGCCATCTTGAAGTACGGCAGGGTGCTGCTCCACAGTGACCCGCTCATCATCTGGCTCTTCCTGACCATCTACGCCGTGGCCACCATCATGTTTTGGTGAGATTTAACCAAACACTTTTTAGAGCCAGACTCAAAGTTTTTAACATTTCCCAAAAAAGCTTCTGAACTGTTTTTTTGAAAGCTTCTCTTAGTTCTGTTAAATTGGGACAGTTTCCATATTGACTCCCAGAATATTATTGTGTTATGCTTTAATGAAATTCCTGTGTGTCACATTTTGGATTGTCTTTATGATTCCTTAAAGAATCGATAGTGAATTGTTTCATTAAACATCGATCATGTTGCAGCTTCTGATCAACCTGTAGAATATATTTAATTAAATTCATTTCAGTTTATTTATATAGCATCTATTCACAACACATGTCATCTCTAGGCACTTTGAAATTCACCAGATCATCCAGTCAAATTGATTAAAAGCTTTCTATCTAAGGAAAACCTGTTGATTTCATCGACTCCTTGATTTGAAGGCAATCCCTCACACTAAGCATGCTTGTAGCGACAGTGGAGAGGAAAAACTCCCTTTTAACAGCAAGAAACCTCCAGCAGAACCAGGCTCAGTGTGAGCGGCCATCTGCTGAGGCCGACTGGGGTTCAAGGAGACCGAAGCAGACATAGAAAAAGAAGCATAGATACAAAAGGCAACTGTCAACCAGCTCCACAGGCAGCCCCGTCCAGGAAACAAACAGCCAGCTCCCAGAGTATGAAGAGAGCACATCCAGCCAGTCATAGTCAGAGAAACAGGACTACACTGAAAAACAGGCTGATCTCCAGCATCTATAAACAAAGGTGTTGATGGCAGCAGCTGATATTTCTCTCCAGGATGGAGTCACAGCCAAACAGGAACAGACTAGATGAAGCTACTATGAGAAAAAGCAGAGAGAGCAGAACGTTAGACATTGAACTAACATTATGCAGAGCGGGAGAATAGAGATAGAATCAAGCAGAAAAGTGAAAAAGGAGTCCCTATGTCCTCCAGAAGGGCTGGTTATCTCCCGCAGCAGTGTGTCGCAGTGAGCTTGACGCAGACATTTTGATTTATGCTAAATTTTGAGCATGGTCTGCGCTATACACTGTGGGTCTAGATACGGCCCAGACGGAGAGGAAGTGGGGGTGAATTTAATCCGACACGGAGAGACATGATGGCGAAAAAGAGCGGGGATCCAGGTGGAAAAAGGGTCCCAGCGTTCTCGTGCACCTCACTCTTCTAGCTGGCCCAACTTCACAAGTTGTTTTCTACAATTGCGGTCATAAAAACAAAACAAGTCGGCTTCCTGTCTGCGGTCAGCTACAATTTGGGAGAGGTGCAGCGGAGTGTCTGTGGAGGGGGCGAGGATGTCTATTTGTTCACTGCGACACCTACGCAGACGACCTATTTTCAAAGTATAAATCAGCCTTAAGCCTACAGCAGCAGAACTATAGAAATAGCTCAAGATAACCTGAGCCACTCTAACTATGTGACCTTCTACCTGACTGAGGCTGAGGAACCAGGTGAGGCGTAACAATCTGTCCAATCAGAGAAGGCCAATGGCTCTGTGACAACAGTTAGAGGATCATCAGTTAATGATGGAGTAATCTACTAAATTCAGATGCTGGGATATGGGGTCTGTTAATAATCCTTAAGGTAATATTGAGCCTGATCTTTCACCCTCCATGTGCTCCAGGCAGGAGGCTGACCCAGCGGGCCACAGGCCTTTGGCAGTAGATATCAATTAAGAATAAATAATGATTTTCTCTTTGTTCCCCAGTTTCCTGGTATCGGTGATCTACTCCAAAGCGAAGCTAGCTTCAGCCTGTGGAGGAATCATCTACTTCCTCAGCTATGTGCCCTACATGTATGTAGCAATCAGGGAGGAGGTGGCCCACGATAAGATCACTGCCTTTGAGAAGTGTATTGCTGTAAGACCTTTTCTAATTTTCCTCCTCCTTCATGCGTTGCTGTTGAACCGGATGTTTCCTAACCTGTTTTCTGTCTTGGCTTCAGTCCCTAATGTCCACAACAGCCTTTGGTCTGGGCTCTAAGTACTTTGCTCTGTATGAGGTGGCTGGTGTGGGCATCCAGTGGCGCACCATCAGCCAGTCTCCAGTAGAGGGCGACGACTTTAACCTGAGCCTTTCCATGATGATGCTTATCATTGATGCTGGGGTTTACGCAGTGTTAACCTGGTACATAGAAGCTGTTCATCCAGGTGAGAAATCCCTGCTTCCTGAATCCTGCCGGCTGTCCGCTCCGTTCACGGCGGTTAAACACGATTCCCTCCCCCTGCAGGAATGTATGGGCTGCCCCGCCCCTGGTACTTCCCCCTGCAGAGGTCCTACTGGTCAGGCAGTGGACGTGTTGAGACCTGGGATTGGCCCTGGTGTGGAGGGGGGGCTCCACGGCTAAGTGTGATGGAGGAGGATCAAGCGTGTGCCATGGACCAGCGGAGGTCTGGTACGTCTGTTTTGAACTCTCTTATGCAAACCTCTGAAAACTGAACTATTATCTTTTTTTTCTAACTTTCATCCAAAATAAATGTCAGAACGTCTTTTCACTTTACCTCCAGAGGAGATGCGGGGCATGGAGGAGGAGCCGACCCACCTGCCTCTGGTGGTCTGCATAGACAAACTCACCAAAGTGTACAAGACTGGCAGCAAACTGGCCCTCAACAAGCTGAGCCTCAACCTCTACGAAAACCAGGTGGTCTCCTTCCTGGGACACAACGGAGCTGGGAAGACAACAACCATGTAAGGAGGAGGAGTTCCAGCTGGGAAGCGTTGGTGTTGTGGTTCATTGCATCTGTTCAGGTTTCACCACGTCTCTGCGTTCGTCTTCACAGGTCCATCCTGACCGGCTTGTTTCCTCCAACCTCTGGCTCTGCCACCATTTATGGCCACGACATCCGGACTGAAATGGAGCGGATCCGTCAGAACCTGGGCATGTGTCCGCAGCACAATGTTCTGTTTGACAAGCTGAGCGTGGAGGAGCACCTGTGGTTCTACTCCAGGCTCAAGGGCATGGCGGAGGAGGACATACGCAAGGAGATGGACAAGTTAGTATGAAGCTGCTGAACCCACAGAAGGCTGAGTGAAGTGGATTCCCCAGCAACATCACAACAACCTGCAAATAACCTAAATGCTTAATGCAGATCTGCAATGTTAGAATTCATTTTTGTTTGTGCTCATTTGTTTGTGAGACATTGAAGATATTGTTTAGGTCACATCCCCTTATTAAGCTCAGATGCATCTGGAGATCTGGGAGGCTTCTTGCTGTCTGCTGACATTCAAATAATGGAGGTCTATGGTGCCCGAGACAGAAAGGTCCATAAAAGTCCACAAAAAAACGTGTCAATATTCCTCCATACTGCTCGTCCAATGTATTCCAAGTGTCCTGAGTGGGTAGCATCCAGAATTTACTCGAAACGAAGTCATTTAGAATGTTTTTAGAGCATAAACAGTAGTGTATAGGATTTCCTGAAAGCGAGTTCACGAGTCTACGGAAACCGCGGCAGACCAAACCAGATGAAAGTGCGCATTCAGCGTCTGCTCTGCCGATAATGCAAGCGTAGAAGAAGAAATGTGCTGTTTACCTGTGCAAAGAAAGAAACAACGAAAGAAAAATGTCTGAGGACTTCAGTGCTGAGGAAGAGCATGAGTTCTTTGCCGAGCTGAATGCGCACTTTCATCTGGTTTGGTCTGCCGCGGTTTCCGTAGAGTCATGAACGCGCCGGCGCGCGCTTTCAGGAAATCCTATACACTACTGTTTATGCTCTAAAAACATTCTAAATGACTTCGTTTTGAGTAAATTCTGGATGCTACCCACTCAGGACACTTGGAATACATTAGACGAGCAGTATGGAGGAATATTGACACGCTTTTTGTGGACTTTTATGGACCTTTCTGTCTCAGGCACAATAGACCTCCATTATTTGAATGTCAGCAGACAGCAAGAAGCCTCCCAGATCTCCAGATGCATTTAAGATATCAAAAAAGTACTCCAGAGTGTTGTTCAGCATGGGGGTGAGTAGAAAATGAAGGCTAATCATGTTTTGGGTGTACTATTCCTTTAAGGATCTGACCCAAAAATGCAGTAAACCACTCAGAGAGCAAGGCAAAAGTTTGAACAGGTTTATTGATAAAACCAGCGGGGGTTGGATTTAGGAAACTCAGTGTACTCAGAGGGCTGGTGAACCGGAACTGAAAGGGAGGAGGGAAGTACACAGAGGTGAGTTCAGGAACTGTGGGAATCTTGAATGCAGTGGGGAAAATGCTAGTGAGGGACTCACGTTTGGGGGAGTTCTTCTCTAACTAGCATCCAGTCTGTGTGGGTTGATCAGAGAAGAGGGAACATGTCAAAGAGTGGACAGGTAGACATTCTTTGGACCTGGAGGAGCACTGGAGCGGACTGTCACTTGGATTTCCGTGAGGGACTTGAACGGCACATGTGGAGGTTTCTCCCCTGCTTAGTGTGAACTCGATAAAGAATCCTTCCAGGGGAAGAAGGCCCAAACATCCAGTATGCAGGAGGACTTCCTGCCAAAGGCTAAGACAAAAAAATAAGTTTAAACTCAGAGAGACAAAGATACAGTTTGACTTAGTGGAACAAAGACTTAGGTTAGATTCTTCTAATCTAAGCATGGCTAGAGTACCCAAAACTGGCAAACACTCTGGCGTCGAGGTAGTGACAGTCCACTGCTTAAGTTCTCCTCCAGATAATGATCCAAAGAGCCGCAGGTGTGCAGGGAGGACCAACAAAGACAGGGCACCACCTGGTGGTGGAGGGAGAGACAGACACAAAACAGACCACACAAACTGGATTCCGGACAATTTATTTTGAGGAGTATAACATTTAATTATTTTGGGGGTAACTTAAATACATTTGTGATCAGTGGAAATTACCATCTAGTAATAATTTCTCAAAATGAGATTTGATAATTACCTTCAAACAATTATCTTCTTTTAAATGAACTAATGGATGTTTACCTACAAAACCAAGCAATTAATAGTGAAATTTAGCATGCATCATTCTGAGCAGAAAGACTTGATGATAAATAATTAATGATGTCATCAATTTCCTCCAGTGGTAGTGCTGACCAACACAAAACATGGATGTGATCAGTTTATGTAAAAAGATATAAATCAGAAATGAAAGCTGCTCAAAAGAAGCAGTTAGGATGTAGAGAACTTTGGTTCAAATCATGGTGGTGGTGGTAAGGGGGGGAACAAATAATGTTTAAGGCACTAAAGAAGCACTTATTCAATTCAATTCAGTTTATTTATATAACACCAATTCACAAGACGTCATCTCCAGGCACTTTACAAATACCCATAATTTAAGAAATGTTGACTTATTTTTAGGTCATTTTTGTAGTAAAAAGAAGATAAATATGAGTCCTGAAAATCCTCCAAGGAATGTCCAATGTTTCACCACCAAGTGGGTCTCAGAACCATATGGTCCGACCCAAACACGGTGCAGAACCCAGCTTAATGTGAAGGAAGCACAGTTCTGCTCTGACTCTAGCAGAGGGTTGGTGCAAAAAAAGTCAATCTAGATAGGTAATCTTTTCTTAAAATAAGTGCATTTTTTCTTGAATTGAGGAGGTGAGTGAAAAAAACCCAATTGCATTGTCGTATTTCAAGTCTAGTTATCTTATTTTAAGAGTAGAGAATCTCATTCCAGTGGCAGATCATCTTATTTACTTACTCAAATTAAGGTTAAATACACTTAATTAAAGAAATGTTAACGTATTTCTAGATTGTTTATGGAGAAAAACATTTATATGATTGTGTGTCCAGGATGATTGTGGACCTGGAGTTATCCAACAAGCGCCACAGCTTGGTCCAGACATTGTCAGGAGGGATGAAGAGGAAGCTGTCCGTGGCCATTGCCTTTGTCGGCGGCTCCAGGGCCGTGATCCTGGATGAGCCCACAGCAGGGGTGGATCCTTATGCCCGCAGGGCCATCTGGGACCTCATCCTGAAGTACAAACAGGGTGGGTGATGCAGCAGATCCAGACCAATTGTCTGACACAGTTCAATCGTACTAATTGTGTCATAACTGTGGTTTAGCTTCTGTTTGCCTGGAAAGTCTGCAGTTTTTTAGATGCAGGTATGTTGTCCTCTCACTGATGCAGGGAAAGTTCTGCTCAGGTTCTTGGCCAGGGCTGTCCACCATGGCTGGTGCCTGTTCACCAGCTCTACCCACCGGCATCCCACCGAGTAAAAATTGGTGGAAAAGGACATGATTTGTTTCTAAACAACGTCTACATTTGGTTGAAAAGTGAATGGGGGGAAAAAAGGCGTAATTTTCAGATAGTTGAAAAGATGTTGAAAATAGGATTTTTAACGTCTTCTCAACATCTATTATTGGACTAAATTGGGACAAAATCACAAAACACAGCCCAATTTTCAACCATGATTTATGGACTAAATTAACACTATGAGCAACTGACCAGATTTAGCCTAAAAACTAACGCTTAAATGCAGTCTGGTGTTTTGGAGGGATGGGGTAACCTGACTCCGCCAGATGGATTTGCTCCGCATATCCATCTGGAAACCTTCCGTTGAAGAAATTTTGGGAAGGGGCGAAAATACTGGTTAGCTGATTGGCCTATGTAGGTGATAGACGGGCCAAATGAACCAATCAGATCAACGAAGCATATGACGTACTAACAGAGCGACGACGAAAACACAACCACAAGCCAGGCTACTCTTGCCGAAACCAGTCGGGAGAAGAGCAAAAACATCTTTTCCTCTGAGAAAAGCCTCCAGAGCAGTGTTTTGCTCTTCTTTCAGTGAAGAAATACTCTGTAATTCCAATAAAACTTGCTCGATAGCCACGCTAACACTAGTTTCATCGGCTGAAGCCGCCATGTTCTTTAGACTGAACTGTTCTCGTTGCGTCACACCTCAACCCGCCTCAAAGCCAACGCTGATTGGACGTTCGTTTGGTGAACGGCTCCAAATTTTCTTTAACGGAGAGTGAAACCTTGAAACCTCGCGAGATCAGGATGGTCTCACGAGGCTATGGGGATGGGGATGGTTTTACCACTAACATGAAGCTAGTATCCGGCTCTGGAAGTGTCTCACTTCACTAACTTAAATTTCTTCTTCTTTTTTCTCTTCCAAGCATGTTCTGCTCAAACTGTCCAGTAAACTCGTAGAACAGAAATCCTTGCTGTGTATCCTCCCGTTCATCAGAGTGATGCTGTGGCGGTCTGTTTTTTTGTGCCTTTGCTCCAGGCCGGACCATCCTGCTCTCCACCCATCATATGGATGAAGCCGACCTTCTGGGAGATCGCATCGCCATCATCTCGCACGGCAAGCTGACGTGCTGTGGAACACCTCTGTTTCTGAAGAGCACCTATGGAGACGGGTACAAACTGACTCTGGTCAAGAAGCAAAGAGAAGGCAGAGGTGCACATTTACAGTTTCCCTCAATCTTTTATTTCTGTAGACTTTTGTTCCAAATAAACCGACCTCTTAAAATGCTTTAAAGAGTCCTCTGTGTTTGACCGTCCAGGCCAGGGCAGCCAGCCGAAGCCTCCCTCCTCCTCATCGTCCCCTTCCTCTGCGCTGTCGCCCTGCTCAGAAGCTCGGGTCACCCGGTTCATTCAGAAGTTTGTGGCATCCTGCTTGTTGGTGTCTGACTCAAACACGGAGCTCTCCTACATCCTGCCCTCCGAGTCCGTCAAGAAGGGCTGCTTTGAGAGGCTTTTCCAGGTATGAAAAACTGATTTCAGTGGGAGTTGCCATTCCATCAGCGTTTGACAGTTTCCTCAAAGGCCAGACTAAATGGGTTCAACCTCTAATTAGCCACTAAATGAGGACTGTTATTGTTGCACTAAAGGTTTCTTCATTCTTGATTGAACCAAATTCTTTTCTATGATTTAAACTAAGGGTGTGCAAAATAATCGTCATGACAATGCATCACAATTCTAATTTTTGTCATCTACTGCATCGATTCTTGAAGGCAAGAATCGATTATAAAAAAAAGAAAAAAAAGAACAAATAAAATACAATAATGGTTGGCGCACATCAGCCAATTCAAGTGGAATACAACTTCCAGTCCAGCAGATGTCGCTGCAGATGTGTTGACGCTCGCTGCTTTGTGTCACAAGCATGTCCGGCCGCGGGAAACTGAGACGAGTCATTCATAAACAAAATATGGAGGAGACTGAGAAAATTCGGCCCCCGGTTCCATCACATTTCAAATCAGATGCTTGGATGCATTCTGGCTTAAAAAACAAATAAGGTAAAAATGAAATTGATAAGATGCACGTAATTTGTAAAAGGACCACTGAGGCCATGTAAACGGCACTGATTATCCTTAATTTGTTATTTTAAGTTTTATGAATCCTAAGATCTTTTTGTCAGTGTGTCCACGCCAGTAATAGTAATATTTGTGTCCAGTATTTGTTTTCATGGCAAAACCTCCAAAAGTTGTTTCCATAAATACAGCTATGTATGAATTCAGTTGCTTTCAGTTATGTATCAATTGAAGACACGATCCAGATCATACCCAGCCAGTCAGCCACTGGTAAGGGCTGTATCTTTTTCTTACAGTGTTCAGTGAAAATATCGCAACGCATCGCGATGCATCGCAATATTTCAAGTATCGTGATGCATCGTGATAGAATCGCATCGTGGCATGTGAACCGTGACTCAAATCGAATCATGACTTCTTTGCCAATACCCACCCCTAATTTAAACAGGCAGCAAGAGGAGGAACATTAGATCAGAAGAATTTAGAGGGAAATGCCTCACCTGGTGACAACAGAGAACAGTGACGCAGATGCGTTTTTATTTCAGCAGTTTAACTCTGAATCCAGTTCATTTCAGTTTTCAGTTTCACAGTAGTAACCATTCAAAATTTCCTCACTTTCCTTGATGGGTCCTTGGCTGGTCCCCTACATTTCCTTTATAAACATCAATATTTGTACTAAAATATTCTGTCATGATTTGTGGAGATTAAGAAAGCGCCATCTCCTGGTCAGACCCTGTAACTCAATGAAAGAGGGGAGTCAGAGTACAAAAACGTGCAAGACGGGGTCACTCCAGTGCCTGGAAGTTGGAGGGGATTCTGCATGGAGTTGAAGGGAAGTGGGCTGCCATTTTGGTGGAGTTTGACTTGGAAGTGCCATGTTGAATGGCTGCTACTGTATATAGCGCCAATTCCCAACACTCGTCATGTCAACAGTGGTGGATGAAGTACTCAACAGTAGTACATTCGGTGAAAGTATTGATGCAAATAGTCAATCTTACTCAACTACAAGTAAAAGTTACTCGGTTAAACATCTACTCAAGTTAAAGTATTGAAGTACTCGATTTTGAAAATACTTAAGTATTTAAAGTGACATGCATTTAAAAGTACTTTAATATTCAAAAATACAAATAATATCTTTACATTTCTGCATCCTTTTAAAGAACCGGTAACTTTCAGAAACCTCCTGCTGTATTGATGGGTAAAACTTCCCGCTACAGATTCTACACCATCTGGAAAGAATTTCAGCATAAAAATGCCACAAAAAAGGGCTGTTTTTTTTATCGTTATTTCTTATTTAGAAACCTAAGAGAAAACAGGAAAGTCTTGATTCCCCTCACACTTTGATTATGGGATATATATGGAGGACTAAGGTCAGGCAGAATTAAATAGCGGCGAATAAATAACTAGTGTAAAATAATACAAAGGAAGAATAAAACAGACAAAAATATTATAATATGCAAATAAATAAATACTTATATATAAGTAAATAAAACAATAAAGCTGAAGATTATAAAGGACAAAAAAATAAATAAGGTAAATATTACAAAGGCAAGTAAATATAGAAGCTAATTAAAAGAGTTATATACATTTATGTATCACTGTATAATTTAATTTCTACTTACATTTATTTGTTTATTGTATTTTTGGTGGCAATTAATTGTAGGCTTATTTATTTACTGAGCATTTATTTATTTCTGTATTTATTTTTATATATAGCAGAGTCGGTCCTCCATAGATATGGGTTAAAGGTCGAATCTATTAGAAACTGGAACTCGAGAGGTTTTGAAAGCTCATCCTACTGAACAATTTGGCCACATGGCAACAACTAACACTTTAATAACATTTGTAAGCTACTAAAAATATCTGTCCTGAGTTTCTCACATTTGTTGAAGGTCATGCAAATCTCTAAAACCGTGGTGTCCAGATTTAGTGCTAATGGCTGCTATCTGCAACGTGGAAATTGCATTTCAAGAAAGAAAAAAAGCAACACTGGATTATGACGCTGAGCTGAGCCAAAATGATCAAGTAACTAACAGCTTCCTAGAAATGTAGGAAGTTTATAAGAACCCCCAAAAAAATTACTCAAGTAAAGACACTCAATAAAAGCACTTAATTAAATACAGTAATAAAGTATATGTACTTTGCTACTTTCCACCACTGCATCAATTCAAATAGATCAACCAGTCAGAGTGGCTCAAAGCTTTCTATCTAAGGAAAACCAGGTGATTGCATCGACTCATTGACTTAATAATCCCTCACACCAAGCATGCTTGTAGCGACAGTGGAGAGGAACACTTTCCCATGCAGAAGGAAAGCGATGCTGCCCATAAGAGTTCTGATAAAGTCGTGTAGATTATTTATCGCCAAAGCGTCGTAGGGAGAGCTGTAAATGAAAAAAACATCCTGGCTTTTGTTTGCAGGCTTTGGAGCAGAGCCTGGCCAGCCTGGCGCTCACCAGCTTTGGAGTGATGGACACCACATTAGAGGAGGTGTTTCTCAAAGTCTCTGAGGAGGACCAGTCTATGGATAACAGTGACGCTGGTGATGCCCTCCTCCCTTGCACGGTGATCACTGTTGTACTTTTCTTTTCCTGCTGACACCTAGTTGTGGTTTTTCATCTCTTTGCAGAGATGAAGAGCTCTCCTGGGGGCAGCTCTTTGGGGAAACTCTCCGCAGGATCAGAAGTCCAATCTGGACCACAGCCTGAGACCGAACCTTCGGTGCAGAATGAGAAGTCCGAGGTTGAACTGAGCAATCTGGTGCAAAGTTCCAGGCTCAGCCAGAGCCAGGCTTCCCTGAGGTCCTCCTCCTCGGTGGGCTCCGTGCGTGGAGATGAAGGAGGGCTGTATGCAGACTTCTATGGAGATTATTGCCCTCTGTTTGAAAATGGCCAGGAGTCAGACTCAGCCAGCCTGAGAGGTGAGACCAGGATCGGCATCACTGCGATAAGAGGCAGGGATGGAAGGGGAAAATAACTCTCATGGTTCACTAGCACAATAAAACTATTATCCTATCACGCAGCCACAAAAACTGTGATTTACTGAAAAGTTAAAGCTTTAAAGGAAGAAAATGCCGCCTACTTTAAAGATTACCCTAACACTAATGGAATTCCCCTATCGGATTAAGAGCATATTTTTGAATTGAATTTCTGTTCTATGGTTTTTCACGTTTGGTCTTTTTCATTTCATAGATACACATACAAGGATCTTTTTCTCTCTCATTTTATTTATCTAATTTTATTATTACAACAATGTGGTAATATTATAAAATAACACTTTTTTAGACAACTTTTGACATGTTTCTAACTATAATTTACATGCTAAGCATTTTTGCGGTGGTGCCACCCCATCTCTCCCACCCTTAGTACCACCTATGCACAACTGCAATTAATTTATTATTATTTAATAATGTATTTATTTGCCATTATTATGCTCCATAAAGTTTTTAAAAAGTAAGGTTTGTTGTCTGTATGGTCCATTCAATTTCCACCACACCATTTGTTTTTAAATAAATTGTTGCAAAATTCTAATCACTCATTAAAATCTTCTTCATAACTTAAGAGATAATGTTCTACTTTAATTAAAAACACAAGTATTTACACCTTGAAATGTATCTTGCGATTCCAATGCTCTATCTCAGGTTATGGCGAACATAAGATTCGCGTCTTGTCCTCATCACAATTAATTTACCTAATCCATAAATGTATGGGTTTTACAATAAAGGCATAAACGGCTAAAACTATATATGAAATCATAGTATTTTAGAATAAATTCTCTCCCCTGCAGGCGATGCAGAGAATCCCTCAGAACCAGAGGTTCTAGAAGGTCAGGGGAGCTTCAAGCTGGAGGGCTGGTGGCTGAAGCTCAGTCAGTTTCATGGCCTCATCATAAAGAGGTTCCACTGTGCCAAGAGGAACACGAAGGGCCTTTTCTCTCAGATCCTTCTACCTGCTTTCTTCGTCTGTGTTGCTATGACTGTGGCCCTATCGGTTCCAGAGATCGGTAAGTTCTGATAAATGCACCCGTGCTCTTTAGAACGCCTCAACATGTGATGGTGGTGGTGAAGGCTGGGCTTGTTGTGTTTCACAGGAGATCTGCCGCCGCTGATCTTATCTCCCTCTCAGTATCATAATTACACGCAGCCCAGAGGCAACTTCATTCCCTACGCCAATGAAGACAGACCCCAGTACAGGTAACAGCACCTGTATTCATTGTGATGCAGCTTAAAAGGTCAAATTCTGGCCATGACCCAAAGATGTAACAGGGTTATCCTTAAGGAGGGTACATATAGAACGCTGTAAATGCTGATGTGGATGTGGCTAATTTGAAGCTGAAGACCAGTGCTGCATTAAAGCACTCTTTGAGATTCATTAAACCTTTATCCTGTTTATAACAACACAGAAGATAAGTTTATAACACATTTTAGTAACAAGACCGAAGAGAGTAAATAGCAGGGGCTTGTTAGAAGTCATGCATGTTAGTTGGACTCTAAACTTTAAACCTTTAATGTTAATCTGAGGCCACACTAATCAAAAATTTAAACTTTAAAAGGTGAGATGCTTTAACTTTTGACAGCAGTTTAAATTAGTTTAGGGCTTCATGTTTATGCAGCTTTTGGGGGATTTTATTTCAGATTAGTTTAGCACAAGATCCAAATGCTGCTTCTTCCAGTTTGGTTCTGGGTGTACAGAGTAGATCTGATCTGGAAGAGAAGGTCTGGCTGTTGATTCACTGACAACAATACTCCTTTTCTTACCGGCTGAAGAACCCATTTAATCCCGGGAACAATAGGCTTTTAGTGGCAGCGGTATCAACTCACTGACGCGTGTCTACCAGAGTCAAAAGGCAAGCAACCTGCGTTAAAATAGCTTTGGCTCTGATTTGCATGCTGTGGGAACGTCAGGTCAGGATCTAGCCGCTGATATACATGATACCATTGAACCTAACATACGCATGTCAACACACCGCGCCACGTCTGTTCTAAGAAGCCCAAACAACTCTGTTTGCATTCGATAAACTTGGAACAGCTCTGGTGAGAGAGATTTGGACAGATAAAATACTGAAACGATAAAGCACACCGACCACGCCCTGGCTTCCTTACATGTTGCTCTCCATTGTTTACTTTCCTGAATTCTGTCCCACTGGTGACATCAACGCAAACCCAGTGTGATGATGTCACCAGAGACGCAGCGGCATGGGTCAGAGGCCAACTTTCTTTACCAATGGGACGGGACCCACGTGCTGATTGTTAGTGGGTCATGTTTGATAAACACATGTTAGCCTGCTATTTTAAGTGGGAAAGAGGCTAAAGTCTATAATGTATGTTTCAGGTTTTCTGTGATTTATAAACTAACATAATTATTTTAAAGTATTCTCTGAGATACTGGGAGCTGGTGTAGGACTTCTGGGTTGATGTTCTCCAATTTCCTAGTTGTAGCGAGAACGCAGGTAGTATTTGGATCAGCTGCAGCTGTCTGATCCACTATTTAGACAAACCTGTTAAGACACCTCTGCAGGGATCCTTTCTCCTACTGATGAATGCAGACATTAGTCCTTTTAGATCCTGCTGGTCGTCTGGTCCTACTGGTGAACATCTTGTCCTGGAATAAATATACTAAAAAATGTGGCTGTGGGCTTCTAACTGTCTGAATTTTGGAACTGCAGGAGTAAGCTTTCACCAGATGCCCGTCCACAGAAGATCATCAACACCCTCCGTCTCCCCTCGGGTGTGGGGGCAACATGCATCCTCAAGACTCCCTTTAACAGCACCCTGGACCAGCTAGCCCAGACCCTCAACCCCAGTGCCAACGACTCCAAGACTCTGGCTGCCCAGTACTTTGACTCCATGTGTCTGGACTCCTTCACCCAGGGGGTCCCTCTGTCCAACTTCGTCCCCCCACCACCTTCCCCAGCTCCTTCAGATGATCCAGACCCTCGTTTTGTTGATGGGTTATGGAACTTTACTGTTGCCCCTCCAACCACTGTACACGGTGAGTCCAAAAACTGTGCGCTTTTATATCCCCCTATAACCCCCTTCTTCTCCGCTTCACTCCCAAAACTTCGTCCCTTTTTGCATCACCACATCGCGCTGCATCATTTTATCATGATTGGCTGGTGGCATCATTGGTGGAAGTTAAAAAAGATTACGTTTTAAAAACAAAAGCAGCAAAACTGCACAAATCTGCACTAATGATGCATAAAAAAAGTAGAATGCTGTGGTTCAATCTGGAGCTTAGTGGTGAGATGGTGACCTCAGGATGGCTTAAAACCATTCAGTCTATTTGTAGAGATTTTTTAACGTGAGTGGGCTGTCAGCTTTGCTTGTGGACCATGAATTGTTGCCACTATATGCTCGGCGTGCGCGTTTAGTGCTAAATACGCTTGTTTAATGTTATTTACGCTTGTGGTGAATGAAAATACACTCGTGGTTCACTTTTGTTGTAATCCTGATGCCATAATCCAGCCTTTAACCCCTGTGAGTATTTTAACTTAGATCTACTGCGTGGTTTGAGATCCTTTGCCTTGAGTGACATGTTGTATTCAAGTGTCTGATTACAGCACTAATTTAATTTATTCATTCAGTACCACCAGAAGGAAATGGATCCAATTACCTGAACCTTCATTTCTTGAATTTCTTTTAAGGGTGATAAGTTGTGGATCTCTGCAGGTTATTATTTATAAGTGGTAAAGAGGCCCAAAGAAATGTCTTGGATCTGAAGAGAAGCTGTGTTTAGGCCAGTAAATCTGATATTAAATGAGAAAGGTCATGGAGAAAAGTATTCAACCATACAGTTCAGTTAAATAAACAGAGATTGATGGATTTCACTCAGTCGTTCATCATTATTGCACGGTAATCAGCCCTGTTCTGATCTGGGCAGCGTCCGTTACCCCTTACTTACAATAATGGAAAGTAATCAGAGTCAAAACAAATTACAGGCACTGAATTGTTCTTTGGCATGAGGGGCACTTTGTAAATTGTTTTGTTCCATTAGCAAATTGTCTCATTCTCCCTCCTCCGTCCAAGAAAAAAATTACTTATTTAGATTCCAATTTTTTGCAGTGTAACCGTTCAAGTTATCCTGCTGCCATGAAGCAGACAGGACTGAAATTTTAACCTCCTTGGTAAATATGGCTGAAAAGTCTGCTGAGTGTAATAAATCTGTGGTTTCCTCAGAGCCTGTCACATCTCCTCCCACCCTCCCGCTGTCCATCCATGAGCCAGTCCGATGCACCTGTTCGATGCAGGGCACCGGCTTCTCCTGCCCCAGTGGGGTTGGAGGACGCCCCCCTCTCATGAAAGTGGTGACAGGGGACATCCTGGTGGACATCACAGGACGAAACGTCTCAGAGTATCTGCTCTTCACCTCAGACAGAGTGCGGCTCCACAGGTAGGACTGAACAGGCAACCCGATGAAAACCTGATCGATTGATTGACTTTATTGATCTTACAGTGGAGAAAGTTACATCAGCTCAAATAGTCAAAAGAGAAGAAGGTGCCAAAGGAAGAAAAAGGTGCATGCAATATTTACAGGATATAAAAGTGCGTCCACATATGACAGGTTTTTTTTTATAACAGGATTATTATACAGAGTTATTGCACAGGGTGTTTACATCTGTATTTATATAGATGGATATTTATATATGTAGTTATTGCACTGGGTGTCAAATATAGAGAAACAGGTAATTGCACCGGGTATCAAATGGTAAATTGCACATTATACAATGCCTGGCCAAAAAAAAAAAGTCGCCCCCTGGATTCAACTAAGCAAATAGGTACAAGCCTCCTATTGGATAATTACTGCATGAGTGATCTTTCAGCTGGCAACAAGTTATTTAACCCCAACTGGTGCAATGACTTGCTTCTCATTTTTCTAAACAACCATGTCGAAAGAAACATCCCGTGGTTGTGGAAAAGATGTTGGTCTGTTTTAGAAGGGTCAAAACATTGGCATGCATCAAGCAGAGAAAACATCTAAAGAGATTGCAGAAACTCCTAAAATAGGGTTAAGAACTGTCCAACGCATTATTAAAAACTGGAAGGATAGTGGGGACCCATCATCTTCAAGGAACAAATGTGGCCGGAAAAAAATCCTGAATGATGGTGATCGGCGATCACTTAAACGTGGGGTGAGATCAAATCGAAGAAAAACAACAGTAGAACCCAGGGCTATGTTTAATACTGAAAGTAAGAGCATTTCCACACGCACAATGCGAAGGGAACTCAAGGGATTGGGACTGAACAGCTGTGTAGCCGTAAGAAAACCACCAATCAGTGAAAAAAAGGCTTCAATTTGCAGGGAGCATAAAGATTAGACTGTGGAGCAATGGAAGAAGGTCAATGTGGTCTGATGAGTCCAGATTTACCCTGTTCCAGAGTGATGGGCCAATCAGGGTAAGAAGAGAGGCAGGTGAAGTGATGCACCCACCATGCCTAGTGCCTACTGTACAAGCCTGTGGGGGCGGGGTTATGATCTGGGGTTGCTGCAGTTGGTCAGGTCTAGGTTCAGCAACAGTATGAGCTCAAAGAATGAGGTCAACTGACTACCTGAATATACTGAATGACCAGGTTATTCCATCAATGGACTTTTTCTTCCCTGATGGCACAGGCATATTCCAAGATGACAAATGCCAGGATTCATCGGACTCAAATTGTGAAAGACTGGTTCAGGGAGCATGACTCATCATTTTTACACATGGATTGGCCACCACAGAGTCCAGACCTCAACCCCATTGAGAATCTGTCAATCTGGTCATGGCTAAAGCAAGAAAAAATTTAAAACTTTCTGAAGAGGCTAAAAAGAGAAAAGGGGACGTGCTGTCAATCTGGGATGTGCTAGAGAGGGCTTTGCGCAGCGGTCAGACTCTACCGTCATCAATGCAAGATCTTGGTGAAAAATTAATGTAACACTGGATGGAAATACATCTTTTGACATTGCAGAAGCTTATCGAAACAATGCCACAGCGAATGCGTGCTGTAATCACAGCTAAAGGCGCTCCAACAAAGTATTAGAGTGAGGGACCTTTTTTTTTGGTGGCAACTTTTTTTTTTTGGCCAGGCAGTGTACATTGCACAAGTTATTGTCCTTATAGTGTCGCATAGTCTGGTTGCAGCAGGGATGAATGACCTGCAGTAGGGCTCTTTTTTTAAAAACAGAGTGTAAAAGTTTTTCACTAAAGGAGCTGCTCAGCTCCTCTACAGTCTGGTGCAGAGGGTGGAAGGTGTTGTCCATGATGGATTTAAGTTTGGACAGCACCCTCTTCTCAGTCACTTCCTCCTCTGTGTCCAGAGTGCAGCCTAGGACATTAGGAAAATACACTTTTCCTAATGTCTAACATATTTATATGATTTATTTACAGGCTGCATACATTAATTTACATCATGTTCCTGAACTCACTGTCATTAATATAAGAAAGATAATGTCGGCAGCTCCACCTCAAAACAAAAGCATTTTAGGCTATCTGAGTTTTTTCATCATTTCTAAGCATCCAAACATCTCTTTTTGAGAGTTTGCAGAGATATTTTAGAAATTCATAAGAAGTTAAGAAACATTTTGAGACATAGATTGTAGTCATTCGAAATAAAACAGGGAATAAAATGGGACAGATTTCAGATTTTCCTGTCTGTTTTCTTGGTTTTGATTAGATACGGAGGTTTAACTGTGGGGAACATCCAGAAATCCATCCCTGCTTCCTTTGGGAGGAACATTCCTCCAATGGTTCGTAAGATCGCAGTACGCAGATCAGCTCAGGTAAGACAGGCAGCCCGAGGGTCTCTGCTAAACTACAACGTATCGTGCTGCTCCTGAAACACCGCCTTGTTTCTAGGTCCTGTACAACAACAAAGGCTACCACAGCATGCCCACCTACCTGAACGTCCTGAACAACGCCATCCTGCGCGCCAACCTGCCTGCCTCCAAAGGAAACCCAGCTGCTTATGGTACAGATATATTCATTTTATTGCAGTTTTCTTATTTCGACCAACTCCTTCTCTTTCTGGAATAGCCCTAAAAACATCTTTGTCTTTTGTGTTTACTTTTTGGAGGTATCACACTGACCAACCACCCAATGAATCGAACCAGTGCCAGCCTTTCTTTGGACTACCTGTAAGTTAAGACATATTGCAAGAAATTGCCTCTAAATCTAAACGTTATACACACAGCTGTGAAGTCTCTCATTATGGCTGGGAAAATACATTATTTTACCATTTTTTTTCTACCACTGTCCTAACCTAGCAGTAAATTTCCCATATTATTGAATTATATAAAGAAAAACACTGGTCGGCCTCTCCAAATGGACTGTCGCTAGCATTGCAAGTCTAAATCTGATGACCTGATTGCAATTTGCATTTGGTTGACAACTGTTTCATTTAGATTTCTTGTTCCAAAGAGGTGAAAAGAGCTTTAAAAGCTTCCTGGATGGGAAGCAAAACGTCCTCAAACTTGGAAAAATATTCCAGTGGATTGTTTTTTCACCTTTTTTGAAATGACTACGACCTGGATGACTGAGAGTCTTCACCAGGAGAGGTTTCTTGTGCACATGTTTTAGAATATAATGGATACTGGAGCTGGACTGGAATGGTCGGAGGGCTGTTTGTCAAATCGAAAACCTGACAAATGTGGTTCTGCAGCATTTTAAGTGTTTGAATGTGTGTCCAGGTGTCACTACCTGCAAAATCTACCTCGCTAAGGCTGAAAAAGAATGGGAGAAACTGGGTTTTTATTGCATTGTTTATTCAGTTTAAATAAGAAAATCCTTAATCTTTATCTTTTCACCATCTCTTTCTACTCAAAACAAGTTCGGATCATTTTAGGACTAATTTTACTGATGGAACCACTACGGTTGTTCAGGTTTAAAACATCTATGAATATCTATGGACGGGGGAAGTTTAGATCTTCTTTCAGACCTTCAGCAATAGTGACAAATCCAAATATTTTTCAAACTGATAAATTGGAAGATGCTGTTGTTTTGAAAGGCACATATATTTTCCTAAATCTACAGTTGTGTTTATGTTCAGTGTTTCCTTCTGCTTCACGGTTCAGTCTAATAACTGCTACCAAAAGCTGGCTGCGTTCAGTCCGATTACTGCATTAATTCCTGCAGTAGAATCACTTCCCTTCATCTCCTTATCTGCAGGCTCCAAGGCACAGATGTGGTGATCGCCATCTTCATTATTGTCGCCATGTCCTTTGTACCTGCAAGCTTTGTGGTTTTCCTGGTTGCAGAGAAATCCACTAAAGCCAAACACCTGCAGTTTGTCAGCGGCTGTGACCCTGTCATCTATTGGTTGGCCAACTATGTCTGGGACATGGTGAGGAGGACCGAGGCGTGACGTGTGTATCGCTCATGCTGATCATCCTGCAGCACGCTGACATCGGGTGTTGTGTCTCTTCTGTTTTGCAGCTGAACTACCTGGTACCCGCCACATGCTGCGTTATCATTCTGTTTGTGTTTGACCTGCCGGCCTACACATCACCAACCAACTTCCCTGCCGTTCTCTCCCTGTTTCTACTCTATGGGTGAGATTCTGATCTTCTGTGTGGGCTAGTATGCGTCTGCCTGGTTCTAAGCATGCTTTTTCTTTGCAGGTGGTCCATTACCCCCATCATGTATCCAGCATCCTTCTGGTTTGAAGTTCCCAGTACAGCCTATGTCTTCCTCATCGTCATTAACCTCTTCATAGGCATCACTGCAACCGTGGCCACATTCCTCCTGCAGCTCTTTGAGCATGACAAGGTGTTTGACTGTTGCAACTGCACACTGTACAGCAGGGCTTTAGGATTTTACATCAATGATTTGTTTTAGTCACACCTGAGAGATTTGGCACCGCACAGTGCACATCTGTATGGAAGCAAATCGTTACCATATTTCCGATGAAAAAGCATTTCTGGAAATGCTTTTTCATTTTAAGAATGTGGCTGCATTATTTGACTCATAAATTAAATTAGTAATCAATCATCCTATTTGCATTTTCATTTTCTTCTTAAACACCGGTCATCCTTTTACTTAATTAAAATGAAAAAGAAAAAGACATTTGCGATTTATTTTTCAAAATGCACCCCAGCAAATACATACCAAAATTCAATTTGAAATGTAAAAATCTCAAATGTCTTTTTAATTTTAATTAAGTAAAAGGATGAGCAGTGTTGAAGAAGAAAATGAAAATACAAACAGGATTATTGATTACTAATTTAATTTATGAGTCAAACAATGCAGCCACATTCTTAAAATGAACAAGTATTTCTGAAAATGCTTTTTCATTTTAAATATGGTAACAATTTGCTTCCATACTACATCTGGAGCAGTGGCAACTAAACAGCAGACATAAATGCAACAAGCTACCTCAAGAAAGTAGAATAGAAATGATTTATAAAAAAAGATCAATAGTTTCAAAATACCATGAATTGTTAACATCCCCTATATCCGAGGTCTGAAACCTTTAGTATCCAAAGAGCCATTTATGACTTCAGTCCAGTTAGCTGTTTTAGAGATTCAAACCTTCTCTACAGAAACAAAGGGATAATTTACTTATAATTAACATTTACCACAAGAGATTTGTATTTTTTGTTCTAACAACGACCATGCTATTTCACATTTTAGGTTTCAAATTTAAGAAAAAATGAGAATAAATACATTTTTAATTGGTTATTAATAATTTTGGAAAATTATGTTGAAAAACATATTATTCCCTCTTAAAAAAAGATAATTAGAAAAATAAATATGTAATTCTGCTTTAATTATTCCATTTATTTTGTGAATTGAATTTAAAAAATGTCTTCAGCTCTAGTATTAAAACTGTATTAGAGCTGCAAACTTTACCAGACCTTTTTTTTTTTTGAAAATTATAACCTATATTTAACACAAATATATAATGGGTTACTGATATTTTTTTGGAAAATCATGTAGCTGTTATAATTAGGTTTTTTTTATTTATTTATTTTTTATTCAGTGCCATAAGTTATGGAGGACCAACTCCATAACTTAGAAATAAATAAATATATAAATGGTAAAAAATAAATAAACATTGGTTGGTTAGCATTTTATTGCAGAAGATGGGCCGCCAACCAATGAGCAGAAGGTGACTCTCTAGGACACACCCCCTCCTTCTCATTTGCATAATGAGACAGAAATGCGTATAGAAATGTAAAAAGGGCAGGCAGAAATAAATGACGACGAAGAACTAACTAGGGTAAAATAATACAAAGGAAGAATAAAACAGACAGATATCATAACATGCACATAAATAAATACTTAAAAATATAAGTAATTAAAAATAAAGTTGAAGATTATAAAGGACAAAAAAATAAATAAGGTAAATATTACAAAGGCAAATAAACAAAGAAGCTAATTAAGAGTTATATATATTTATTTCAAACTGTATAATTTAATTTCTACTTACATTTATTTGTTTATTGTATTTTTGGTGGCAATTAATTGTATGCTTATTTATTTATTGAGCATTTATTTATTTCTGTATTTATTTTTAAATATGGCAGAGTTGGTCCTCCATACAATAAGTCAGTGGAACAAATGCTAAAACATGCATTTGGTATTATTTCTACAGTTAAAAATTTGCTATTTCTTCATTATTTTAAGCCTAAGTGATGAAGACCCAGTATTGAAAATCTAAAACTATAGGAGCCCTGCCCTATATTTATCAATGAAAATGTGTCTGTATTTAAAGGCACATCGTGTAACTTTTGGCCACTAGTGGTGCTAGACCTGTAACTGCCTCTATTCTGCTTCTACTAAACATCGAAAATGATAACATTGATATATGACTGCATAATAGCAGCAAAATATGAACTTACCAGTCTAATTTTACAGTTGAGAAAAGGGAATTGGTTTTACATCCGGCTTCTTCTTTCAGCCTGCACCAACAAACAAATTCCTTTCTAAGGACGACTCGTGTTTTTCCTCAAGCACGTCCCCTTTTCTCTTTTTAGCCTCTTCAGAAAGTTTTAAATTTTTTCTTGCTTTAGCCATGACTAGAAGTCGAATAGGTCTCCTCTGTTCATTCAGGCCAACAATTCCCGCTAACGACCCCCCTTTCAGAGACATGGACAGGTATGGAGGATAGCAGGGTAACGAAGAAGACAAATGACCACCATTCCAAAGGGGCGGACCTGTTCGTCCGGTTCAATTCGCTTTGGTCTACTCTATTAAGCCTGGAACTCAATGGTTTTTCTGACATTTTCAATTGAAAAAGGTTCCTGGATGGAAGCAAAACGTCTTCAAACTTGGAAACTAAGTCCAGTGGATTGTTTTTTTTTACTTTTTTGGAATGACTATGACCTGGATGATTGAGAACTTCACCAGCATACTGTACCCCATTTTCTTTAAGTTCTCATGAAATTAATACTTTAAACATTTTCAGGGGTTTAAATCTGGAACTTCAGGGAAAACCAGCCCACCTGCAGAGTGTGGTATTTATTTCTGGATCATTTTCTTCTGCCTCAGGATCTGAAGAGAGTCAACAGTTACCTGAAGTCCTGCTTCCTCATCTTCCCCAACTACAACCTGGGACACGGCCTGATGGAGATGGCCTACAACGAGTACATCAACGAGTACTATGCCAAGATAGGTACTAATGCACTAAGCTTCCACACAGGGAGCTCAGGAGGATCTGGGGATGATCCCAGTATGCTGAGTCAGCAGATCCTTTTCCGTCTAAGACGGAAACATTTCCCACGTTTCCAGGCGGAAGCAGGTCCTGCTTCCTCATGTCAGGGCGATGCTAACTGTCCCAACTGCTCTGTTCGTTACAGGTCAGTTTGACAAGATGAAATCTCCGTTTGAGTGGGATATTGTGACTCGAGGACTCGTTGCTATGACGATTGAAGGCTTCGTCGGCTTTCTCATCACCATCCTTTGCCAGTACAACTTCCTGAGGAAACCTCCGTGAGTGTGACTGCGTTTGATTTCCTGCTGCTGATCCGTCCAGCTTTCCATTTAGCCGATGCTCTCTCACAGCTAACATTTTAGGGACCTGTCCAGATATACACCATAACTGACTTCATAGCCTGCAGGGCAGCAACAACCATATCCCCTCTGATAAAAGAGTTTATAGCTTATTAGGAGCTAATATGTTTAATATATAAAGACAATGGAACATACTGCATTGTTGTTTAGTTACCATGATCAGGGGTGGATTTAGGAAATGTGGGGCTCTAGGCAAAGACAGGCCTCTGAATTGAGAAGACAACACATAAAACGGACCCATTATACAGATACAGATTTATAGAATAGACATCCATTATCTGTTCTAGGTTGTGTCCCTCTCTTCTTGTCCCTTTTCTTCTTGTTTTCCTCTCTATGTTTTGTACTCAGCTGACTTTTCATGCTGTCTCTAAAGGAATGAAAGATTTTTTCCAAGCACTAAGCTCACTTAGCTGATTGCTCCTTCCTGTGTTTCCAAAAAGGCCAAAGTAAATAACCCAGTCCTTCTTTTCACTGTAGACAAGCCATGATCTGCTTATCTGTTCTCCATTTTTCATTTGGATGAAATAATAGCTGCATGAATCATGACAGCAGACAAGATAGAGGAGAGCAGGAGGCGGGGTTACCAATCTACTCGCTCTGGAGAGCAGAGTTCGCTGCTTTTAGATGTTGTCACTAAAGTCTCCAGTAGCAGAAAAAAAGTCGCTAGATTTTGTGCTAGGCACTTTTTCTAATAGAATTGCTAGAGGGGTATGAGATTTTGTTGGTAAATATAGCAACAAAAAGGGCTAAGTTCGTAACACTGCTCTTTGCATCGTTTGCTTTCAAATGGTTTGCTTTTGTCTGTTTGGACCTTTCTGAACATGTGCAGCAAATGGACTGATCCATTATGGTGGACACTGAAGGGCCTGAGAAACACATAATATTATAAGTGTTCTGATGGCATTTCAACAAAAGAACTTGGGTCCCTTGGCACCTAGTTTTGCCTAATGGAAAATCCACCCCTGACCATGACCCAGAGTCGTGTCGACAAAGAGGCAAGGAGCTGATTTGGAACAGGATCTGTTGCTACTTTTATCAGCAGCTTTTCTCTTTTTATTTCCATGGATCTTTAAAAGAAAGTCTAGCTTCAGGTGTGTTTGTTTGTGCATGAATGCAGGAGGGTCCCGGTCAGCTGCCAGCCGATTGATGACGATGACGTAGATGTTGCCAGTGAGAGAGAAAGAGTGCTGCGCGGCGACGCCGACGGCGACATGCTGCAGATCGAGAACCTGACAAAGGTTTCACTCTCTGATATGGTCCAGACTGTGGCCCCCGAACCACTGAAACATCAGATACAATGACTAATAAAAGCGTTAACCCGTCTGATTTGTTGCCCCTCAGGTATATAAGTCCAGGAAGATGGGTCGCATCCTGGCCGTGGACCGCCTGTGTCTGGGCGTCCGGCCTGGAGAGTGCTTCGGACTTCTGGGAGTGAACGGAGCAGGAAAGACCAGCACTTTTAAGATGCTGACAGGAGATGAGTGCACTACAGGAGGAGAGGCTTTCATCAATGGAAACAGGTCAGCACCATCTTTAGGAATGATCCCTCTTCTGTTGGACCCTCTTACAGGGTTAAGCCTGATGTTACGGTGTTTTAGTCAAAATCTGTTAAAAGTAGGCATGAAATTTGAAAATGAGAGCATTACCTGTTACTGTAACATGAAAATCCTTTAAGTCCAACTATCCATCTTACAAAAAGAGCCTCACTTCTAAAATACTGTTAAAATAACAAAAAGCAGCAGAATAAAGAGAATAAGAGACATTAATGTATGACCTGCATCACTGTACAGAAGATAAATAGCCATATTTACACTGAGCGCATGGCATACAATTATGCCAATTTTCCTAATCCCTGACCGATAATTTTTAATCTAGGGTTATCTGGGTGGAGGGTAAAATAGGTGGTGGGTGTGTTACTCTACTTACATTTTTTTTTGCCTTGCTGTTGTTTTTTAGCCTGCCAAGTCAAAAAAAAAGTGTCTGATTCACGCCAATTACCGGACAAAAATCACGCCATCTGGTGGAAAACACGCACCTTTTTCAAATCACGCGAGAATGTGTAAAAAACAACAAAAATTGCACCGGCAGCTCTTCTGGGTCGTTTTCACAGAATGTCGGTGATTTTAAAGTAATTTTGAGTGATAAATATTTTTTTTTTGCGATCATTGCACTTACCCGGCGGGCAAATGCAATGAAATTTGTCCTCTCCTAACAATAAAAACTACTTGCCTCGGGAGATCGGGCGATGGTTAACATCGAGCCCTGTATATGATCTTTTAACATGACCAGTATTGCATTGCTGGTCACTAGATGATTGGTATTAAACTTAAGCGCAAACAATTCATATTTATTCTGCTGCTTTTTGTTATTTTAACAGTATTTTAGAAGTGAGCCTCTTTTTCTAAGATGGATAGTTGGACTTAAAGGATTTTCATGTTACAGTAACAGGTAATGCTCTCTTTTTTTGCACTTGCCCGGCGGGCAAATGCAATGAAACTTGTACTCTCCCGACAATAAAAACTACTTGCCCCGGGAGATTGGGTGATGGTTAACATCGAGCCCTCACACCACATTAACCCATTCACTCTCACACTGATGATGCAAACTACATCGTAGCCACAGCCATCCTGGGGCTCACTGACAGAGTCTCTGGCCAGCAGCAGTAGGCATTGCGGGTGAAGTGTCTTTCCCAAGGACACAACGAAAAACCGGAGCCGGGTCTTGGACCGACAACCCTCCAGTCCAGTCCTTTTCAATTCCCCTTAGTCTTTTGAATAAAATACAGCCTCCAATTAGTGAGAGGTGGATACGCCTCCAAATTGTACATAGAATTGCTTTGCATGGTCTGTGGGGAACCACAGGAGGGTTCAGAAGCAAAAACTAAGAAGTGTTCATAAAACATATCTTGCTGCAGTGGAAACTGACATGATGCTCTGAGTAAGATCACTTTCCCCAGAGTGAACTAGCCTCTGACATCATAAGGTTGCTTTGAGTTCTGTGATGACTATAATTTAGGCTACTCTTTAAAGTCGTGAAAATAACTTTGGCTGCAGAAGTACTTTTAGACTGATGTGGTGTTTTGTTTGTGCTGCAGTATCCTGAAGGACCTGCTACGTGTTCAGCAGAGCATCGGCTACTGTCCTCAGTTTGATGCTCTGTTTGACGACCTAACTGCCAGGGAGCATCTGCAGCTCTACACTCGCCTCCGTGGGATTCCCTGGAAGGACCAGGGGAGGGTCAGTATGAACACACAACTTTATATTACAGTTGTAGGAGCTAGCCAAAAGATGCCAATTTCCTAAAACTGGAAGAGATGAGCTTTCATCTTCATTTTAACAAAAGCATGTTCTTCTAAACATGAGTAGCAAAAAGCAGAGCCCTTATCTGTTGGTTTGAGTCTCAGCTGGGTCATGTTGTTCCAGGTTTTTACATCTGCGATCAGAGGTTTTTAACCCTTGTTCTCCTCCCCCTGTGTCTTTCTACCCCACAGGTTGTGCAGTGGGCTTTAGAAAAGCTGGAGCTCTCAAAGTATGCAGACAAACCCGCCGGCACTTACAGCGGAGGAAACAAGCGCAAGCTTTCCACAGCTATTGCTCTGATCGGATACCCGTCTCTTATCTTCCTGGTGAGATGTTGGAAGAGTCTTACTAAACTAAGCATTCAATGTTTTTTAAATCATTTTAGCCTTATAGGAAATAAAGCAATGAGAAACAGGGAAACTGTTAAGGCTTTACCTTGTTATTGATCGAGGCGCCACAGTTCTCCTAATTCAGAACTTTATGTACACTGCAAGATCATGGTCCCCATGTCCTACACCTACTGCTTGTTGTACAGGATATGTATGAAAAGAGTTTTCCTACAAAAACAAACTTTAAAATCCTCACAGTCTGGTGCAGAGTTTGAAGCAGCTGATCCAGCTGAAGGCAAAGGAGCTCTAGAGCTGTTACTTTCTATTCTTCTCCACTTGTTTGAACTATGAATGTTGCTTTTGAAGAGCTCCAGCTCTAAATAGTGCCTGTTTGCAGGGATTATTGGGGGGAAGTTGAGCATTTCCTTCCACCCTCTCATTCTTATTGTTTAAGCTCATAGTATTTGTTAAATAGAATACTAGGAGAGACCTCACACATTTACTGAGTGAACTTTGTGCTGTGATTCAAACTTCGGAGCTTTCTGTTGCCAGACAAGCACCAACATCTCCTCCACCAGGAAGCTGTGCTGTATTTTATGGGGCGCCTTTTGTAAAATTAAGCAGTCAAAAATTAGGAGCAATATTTATGCTTATTTAGCGTGTTTTAAGAGAAAAATAAGGGTCAATTATTTCAACTTCTTCCAGTATGTTATTCATTGATTTACAAAAATCTTACTTTAATTTAGTTTGCAAAGAAATATTTAGTTTGTTAAATGTTTAATTTGCAAACTAAATATTTAGTTTGGAGCTAAGTAGTTATTTAATAAACTAAATATTTAACTCCAAACTAAATATTTATTTTAAAAAAAGTAAGATTTTTTTTATAAATGAATGGATGACATTATTTTTCTCTTAAAACATGCTAAATAACCATAAATATTGCTCATAATTTTTGACTGCTTAACTTTACAAAAAGTGCCCCATAGAATTTAAAATGTTTATTTAATCAATACATCTTATTTAGTCTCAGACCTTTTCAGATTTACCAAGTAGATTTTTCTTCATGATTAATTTGACATAAAAGGTCATAGTTAAACGGCAGATTCTCTTCTCTTTCCGGTACCTGTCGATGGTATTGTGTGGCCCTCAACCAAGCTTCCAAAATGCCATTTGGCCCGTTGGTGTTTTTAGTTTTGGTTGATGTGACATTAGGAAGAACAAAGGAAACCTAAATTCACCACATGGACCTCATGATACCATAACGACCCCTATGTGGATGTGGTCTAAATGTTTGCACCTGTTGTTCTTATTTCAGAGACTTACATTCTATGTGTGTTTGGTTAGTAGATATTTCTGCTCTGGGATTATTACTGATGTTTGGGATTCTTATGGAAGGAAAGGGAAACATAGTCTGCAAGAAAGCTCCTGAAACTAATGTTAAAGATTAGATTAGATTAGATGAGCTTTATTGATCTCACAGCGGAGAAATTCACTTCTTACATATTGGCATAGAAGTCAATGAAGGTGAAAACAAGGAGGAAAAAGGTGCATTAAAATGAGTTATATCCAGGGATAACATTACCAAGGGGTCTCTGGGCAACATTAAAGCTATTAGTTGGTTAGATACAAGCTAAACTGCAAACGCAGAATATGTGGGATACAATCTGCTGCTTCGCCTCATATCAAAATAATTCACAATCAAGCAAAAAGTGCTTCTGACAACATCAGTATCTGCCTTGTTAAACAGCAATGAGTTGTTATTGGTTTTAGGACTAAATTAGACTTTATCTGATTCCCAAACCAAAACAGTTCTCTCCATTATAGTGAGCAGGTTGAGTCTGGGTTAAAAGAACCCAGGATTCATTATTCTTCTGTTTCTCCTTTGTTCTATTATCCAGGATGAGCCCACCACTGGCATGGACCCTAAGGCCCGCAGGTTCCTCTGGAATTTAATCCTTGATATCATCAAAACCGGGCACTCTGTTGTTCTCACGTCACACAGGTGATGACACAGACACCTATAACTGCAGAGGAACATTTTAACAGAAGGATCTAACATCTTATGTATGTTGTTTTCCACAGCATGGAGGAATGTGAGGCTTTGTGCACCCGACTGGGAATTATGGTAAATGGGAGGTTTAAATGTCTGGGCAGCATCCAGCATCTGAAGAACAGGTAAACAATCACACGCATCTTTTGGAATGTTGGAATCAGTTCCACAGTTTGAATTGGCTCCAGGGGTGGAGCCAAATCAAACTATGGAACGGGTTCAATGGCTGGAACAATTCCTTGGTCTGAACCAGTTTCTTAATGGAACTGATTCCATGGATGGAATGATTACACATTCAGAAGCAGTTCCTTAATAGAACCAATTCCCCAGTTGGAATGACTCCACATTCTGAACCAGATCCAGAATGAAAATGATTCCATGGCTGGAACGACTCCACGGTCTGAACCAGTTCCCGAATGGAGCTGGTTCCACAGTTGGAATGATTCCACATTCTGAACCAGTTTCTTAATGAAACTGATTCCATGGATGGAACGATTCCTCGGTCTGAACCAGTTTCTTAATGGAACTGATTCCATGGATGGAACGATTCCACGGTCTGAACCAGTTTCTTAAAGGAACTGATTCCATGGTTTGGAACGACTACACATTCAGAAGCAGTTCCTTAATAGAACCAATTCCCCAGTTGGAATGACTCCACATTCTGAACCAGATCCAGAATGGAAATGATTCCATGGCTGGAACGACTCCACGGTCTGAACCAGTTCCCGAATGGAGCTGGTTCCACAGTTGGAATGATTCCACATTCTGAACCAGTTTCTTAATGAAACTGATTCCATGGATGGAACGATTCCTCGGTCTGAACCAGTTTCTTAAAGGAACTGATTCCATGGATGGAACGATTCCACGGTCTGAACCAGTTTCTTAAAGGAACTGATTCCATGGTTTGGAACGACTACACATTCAGAAGCAGTTCCTTAATAGAACCAATTCCCCAGTTGGAATGACTCCACATTCTGAACCAAATCCAGAATGGAAATGATTCCATGATTGGAACGACTCCATGGTCTGAACCAGTTCCCGAATGGAGCTGGTTCCACAGTTGGAACGATTCCATATTCTGAACCAATTTCTTAATGAAACTGATTCCACAGCTGAAACAATTGCACCACTGGAGTCGCTTCCTGTAAGGAAGAGACCCAAACACTGAAACAGATTCCTGATTCCAACCAACTCCACATTTTGAAAAGACTCCATTGTTGGAACAGATTTCAGTTTTTTCACCAAATACTAATAGAAGTGATTCCGAGGTTGGAATGGTTGAAATTGCAAATAATAGTCCATGTTTGGAAAAGATTTAATGGTTTGAAACAATTTTACATTGGAACCAATTCCATGGTTGTCACAGTTCCTGATTTGGAAACGATTGCAACAGTGGAATCAGGAACCGGTTCCACCGTTGGAAACAGATTCTGACTTCACTACTGAAACCAATTCCCCAGTTGGGAAAGACTCCATGCTTGGAACCAATTTAATGCCTGGAACTGGTTTCTGGTTGGAATAATTTTCTGATCGGACCCAGTTCCACCACTGGAACAGCTTCCTGTTGAAATCTGAGCCCACGTAGTGTCTGTGATATTTGGACATGTAACGGATCATATAAATACCGAGAATTTTATGGAGTAACTAAATCCTCACATTGATTAGTTAGGACAACAGATTAGATGGAAAATGGTTCAAATGCTAACCTGAGAATGATCGGACTGAGTGGAGAAACTGTTGCTGGAAAGTTCCATTCGTGATGATCCTCCAGGTTTGGAGATGGCTACATGATAACTGTGAGGACCAAAAGCAGCTCCAATGTGAAGGAGGTGGTACGATTCTTCAACAGAAACTTCCCAGAGGCCATTCTGAAGGTAAAAGAGCCTTAGCTGCATACCAACCTGAGCTCCAGCCTCATTTCCACAGGAAAAACAGAACATTTTGCCTCTTAGAACCACAGACTGGGTTCCTATAATGTGCAATCTACTGACATATTTGCAGGAGCGCCACCACACCAAGGTCCAGTACCAGCTGAAGTCTGAGAGGATCTCCCTGGCTCAGGTCTTCAGTAAGATGGAGCAGGTGGTGGAGGTCCTGGGCATAGAGGACTACTCCGTCAGTCAGACCACGCTGGACAATGTGTGTCTCTCAGACGGGTCGCAACATAACAGCATGACATGTTTCCATGGGGACCAATCACTAAGCAGCTCCTCTTTTCTTACTTAGGTGTTTGTTAACTTTGCCAAGAAGCAGAGCGACAACCTGGAGCAGCAGGACGTGTTGGCCCCTGGTGATGGGCAGTCCCCCTTGCAGCGCCTCTTTAGCTTCCTGAAGGTTCGGCCTGCCAACACAGAGCTTAATGCTCTGATCAGCGAGGAACCAGAGGAGCTGGAGAGCGATGATGATGAAGGACTCATCAGCTTTGAGGAGGAAAGGGTGAGTGATCTTTCAGGAACACCTCAGGTAATGTTTTTTCTGCATCGGTTCATGTCGTCAGTGTGGTACCAGTTAATATCAGCTTTGGTCTGAAGGTTCTCCACCAGAGAACAGATCGAGCTTCTCTTCCAGTCTGTGGGAATGAGTCCAGTCACCAGACAGAGGATGATCCCAGCTGTTTCTATCTGGGACCTCTGCCCTTTCATCGCCTATCCACCATGGCCTTTTATGAGGGTCAGGATAGGGACCAGCAGATGAACAGCTTAGCTTTTTGAATTTGCTATGAAAGTCACAGCTTGAAGGCCACCCTCCTCTAGACAACCACGCCTTGGAATCCTGCTAACAGGATTCCTGACGGCTTTGTCCTTAGTTTCAAAGCCCTGATGACAACCAAACCCCTCCTGGGTTTCTGCTCCATAGACACCATGGGGAGAGCTGAGGCAGCGTCCTCTGAAGTGGCACACTATCCAAAAGAACTGGATTTTTGATTTATGCCCAATTTTGAAGCGTGGTTAGCGCTATGTTATTCCACGCAACAATGCAAGAGGGACAATCACGACATGATTGGGATTGTGGGTGAGGTGGGTGGCGTTTTACTCTTCCGTTACTAGGGGTGTAAAAAATAATCGTCTTGAGTATTGATTCATGTTTTTAATTTATTTTTTATCCATTTGCCCCTGGACGTAATTCTCCCTCCCGTGCTGCGGTGGCGCTAAGCCTATTTTACCCTCCTACCTCGTTTTCTGGTTATACTCTTACAGCAGTGTGTTGCAGTGAGCTTGACGCAGACATTTTTGATTTATGCTCAATATTGAAGCTTGGTCTGTGCTATACGCTGTGGGTCTAGATACGGCCGAGGCGGTGAGGAAGTGGGGGCAAGTTTAGTCCGACGACGGAGGGACATGAGGGCCAAAAAGAGCGGAGATCCAGGTGGAAAAAGGGTCCCAGCGTTCTCGCGCACCTCACTCTTCTAGCGGGTCAAACTTCACAAGTTGTTTTCCGCAATTTCGGTCGTAAAAACAAAGCAAGCTGGCCTCCTGTCTGCGTTCAGCTACAATTTGGGAGAGGTGCAGCGGAGCGGTCTGTGGAGGGGGCGGGACGTCTGGAGCCGAGGTATTGCATTGCACTCATTGCACTGATTTTGTGCAGTATTTTTTTGATGCAAGGCCTTTCAGAATCTATAATGCAGGGGTATTATTATTTTTCAGTGAATTAGGTTTTAATAGGAATAGGTCTAGTACAACTTTTCTACTTCTGTTATTTGCTGTTGTTTCTCAAAAAAATGCATAACGATATTAAAGCTTTCATTAATTTATTTCAAAATTTAAACATTGTCTAGCCTGTAAGGTGTTAAAAAAACAATTAATCGAATCGTGGTGTATTCTTGAGTATCAAAAATAATCGAATCGTTGGGTCAGGAAATCGATACTGAATCGAATCGCCATGATGGCTGAGATTTACACCCCTACCGGTTACGGAGGTCATTCAACAGCAATCCTTGTGGTGTGGAGAACGAGACTCGTACAGATTTGGGTACCTCCTCACTTCTTCGCAGACTCACTCTACTAGCTGGTCCTTCCTCGAGTCATTTTCCACAATGGCGGTCATACAAACAAAACAAGCCGGTAAGGTACCAAACAGGAAATATGCATAGAGTAGAGCGGATGTAGAGTTGACCAATCAGAGGCCTCCCTTCTCTCCTCCCTGCAAAGCTATCTGCTGCATGGTCTGCGGTCACCTACAATTTTGGGGAGGTGCACCAGAGTGTCTGCGGAAGGGGGGGGGGTGGCATATCTGTGTTAACTGTGACACACGCAGACGACCTGGTTTCTGAGCATAAACCAGTCTTTACTCCAGTCTTTATTTGTGACCCACTCTTCCATCGAACACTAAGGATCAGCCCCACAACCAGAGCAGGAGACCAACAAAGCTGTAGCAAAGGAACATGAATAATGTGAAAAGTTTTAGGCAGCATCATGAAGTTTTTCCATAAATCAACCTTAGATCCTGCCACCAAACCGTTTTTCTACGTACTTTGCTCTGCCAGCCAGGTTTCTGTTTTCTACATTCGTTCATGTTCATGTTCATGTTCGTTTTTGTTTTTTTTATATATTCAAGTTTTCATTAAAAGGCAGTATAGTCTTGTACAATCCTCCATTCCGTTTCTTATATTGATCCATACAACATACCACCTCGTGTGATTATCCGGTATTTAGTGTTCCTTTTTTTTTTTTTTGTCTTTCCTCCTTCCCCAACCCAATTCCTATCAGAGGAGTGGGGAGGATAAAGAATGAACAAAGCATTGTTTCTACTGAGTAACTTTTACAAACCGTAAAACAAATGTTCTAAAATGAACTGAGTAGCTACGGAACAATGGGTGTCACATCACTGTGATTATGTACAAGTCTGGTGTCCAAGAAAGTCTAGCCTCATGAGACCATCCTGATCTCGCGAGCTTTCAAGGTTTCACCTGCAGATCACTCTGGAGACTCTCCGTTAAAGAAAATTTGGAGCAGTTCACCAAACGAACGTCCAATCAGCGTTGGCTTTGAGGCGGGTTGAGGTGTGACGCAACGAGAAGCGCAACAGTTCAGTCTAAAGAACATGGCAGCTTCAGCCAATGAAACTAGCGTTAGCGTGGCTATCGAGCAACTTTTATTGGAATTACAGAGTATTTCTTCACTGAAAGAAGAGCAAAACACTGCTCTGGAGGCTTTTCTCAGAGGAAAAGATGTTTTTGCTCTTCTCCCGACTGGTTTCGGCAAGAGTTTGATCTATCAATTGGCTCCTCTTCGTTGTCGCTCTGTTAGTACGTCATATGCTTCGTTGATCTGATTGGTTTATTTGGCCCGTCTATTACCTACATAGGCCAATCAGCTAACCAGTATTTTCACCCCTTCCCAAAATTACTTCAATGGAAGGTTTCCAGATGGATATGCGGAGCAAATCCATCTGGCGGAGTCAGGTTAAAGAAAGTCTGCCATGGAGTCCAACATTTTTCAAATTTGTCTTGTTCTAGTTTCAGTGCAAAAGTCAGTTCCTCCATCTTGTAAATGTCTTGAATGATACTTATCCAGTCTTTAAGTGTGGGAGTCTTATCGGTCAATCATTTCCGAGTGATTGCTTTTTTGCTGGCAATTAGCATTATGTTGAACATATATATATATATATATTTTATAGAATCCTTTTAGACAGTTTGGACGTTTCCCCAATACCATGGTCTCAAAGTTCAGGGCAAAATTATTCCCAATTACTGTCTCCACACTTTATTAGATTTTTTTCCAGTACGAAAGTAGCTTTGGACAGCTCCATAAGATATGAAAATGGCCAGATTGATTTGACCCACAAAACCTCCAGCATGTTCTATCTGCATTTTTACACCTCTGTTTTGAAGAAGCGTGTAGCAGTCTTCCAAGCAAATTCTCTATACGTTAGTGATGATGTACACTTCCAACAATTATTCAAAATATCTAACCAGTCTTCTATGTGAATTTGGTGTCCCCATTCCTTGTCTCCCCCCCCCCCTAAGTTTTGTAGTTTATTATACATTTTGGATGTTAGTTTATTCACAGGGGTTGACTGATATGATTTTAAAAAGACATTCAAAATGCCAACTATTGTTCTGTCTGGTTGTTGGGTTCAAAAATTTAGGTTCGTAAAAGAAGGACTGAGTTCACACAGAAAGGGATTCTCAACAGCTTCTGCAGAAGGGGAAAGAGCTGCAACCCAACTTTCCAACACTCTCTCCCTCGGACCTCCTCTGCAGAGCGCCTCTATTAACAGAACATAACACATGGTTACAAAACAGAGTATTGTTCTGACAGGACAATTGATCAGGTCATAATACAGGATGCTCCACTGACTGAATCACAAGACAGAGCGGTCTTCTGATTGAATCATAAGACAGAGTGAAGCATCTCATTTCTCCAATGTTTTTTTATGTACATACATTAATTTTATAACCATCATTGAATAAACCTAACACTGGTTCATCTTTATTTGTTTTTCTAAGTAGTGCTGGATTTTTGGATAACGAAAGAAATCTCTATTATCAAGACTATATTTTTGCTTAACATCTTGAAAGGTTCTCAGAAAGACTTTATGATATAAATCATTGTATTTTATTTCCCTTTCTATCCATTTTTATTGTATTGTCTGTTTTATTTGGGGTAAAATCTTTATCATATGCTATCCATCTGATTGGTAAAGACTCTTTATTTATGTTCGGGTTTTTGATGCTTCGCTCTGTTTGTCTGTAGGTGCAGCTCTCCTTCAACACAGACACCCTCTGTTAGAAGCGGACCTCGGGAGCAGAGAGACTGAACCGATCCCACTTTGTTGGACCAATGAGGCCTAGAGAGCGAGCAGAGGGGATCCCTGACCAGAACTCTCCGTCTTGGGGAGCGGTTTGATCCTGAAGCTCTGCAGGCAGAGAGGCAGCCGCAGGATGGACGATCCTTCCATCCAGTTTATCTGAGAATGTATGAGATGCTGCACCTGAAGCAGCGGAGGAACCAGAACCCTTTCCACTAAACTCAGAGAGCATGCAGTCTGATGGGAGATCTCTTCCCCCAGCAGCAGGTTTAGAGAGGAGCTTTCTGGCGTCTGACCCCAGAGGCCATCCGCTCCGCCTGGTCGGCGTCGTCCTTCTATGAACTTGCTCCAACGTCGTGTTTCTTCATTGTCTTTTGTGCTTTAAACTTTTCATCATTTTGTGCACTTGAAGTTTGTTTCTGTAAAGATATGTAGAAAAGTCCAGGAGGAGACGACTCCACCATCACTGTGACACCAAAACCAACCCAGCCCACAGGACTGACCACCAGAACCAACCTGTTTATTATTTAGAAGATCATCAACTAAGGTTTATGTAAATGTTAAAAGAAAACAAGCTTCTGGATATGTGTCGGCATGAAAATGGAATATCTGCTGAGGTTCTGTTGCAATGTGTTTCTTCCTCATCCCCCAGGCGTCGCTAAGCTGGCTGATGATGGTACCGTTAGACTGGATCCTGATTCAGCTTGTTTTAAACCGGTACCAGCTGAGTCTGATGTTCACTTTTTCCTATTAATAAAACAATCAGGAATCAGTGTAGTTCCTGGTTCCCTATGAATGTAAAAATATAACAATATTCCGTTTAAGCAGAACTGAACCTGAATCCAGAAGCTGGGCCCAGAGGCGGTTCTAGACGGGGGGCCAACAGGGGTCTGTGCCCCTATAGAACTAGTCCTGGCCCCTTTTATGGGCCCTGTTCTGAAAACACACACAACGAAACAGATGCAATTGGCAGATGCAATTATTAAAAAAATATACTTTTTAGATCGGTTTTTGCAGTATAACTAAATAAATTTGTGATGATCATATGTGATGAAAGATGAGACTAACTGATTTGTACCTTGGACCAATTGGATATTTTGCCTGGACAGCTTACTTTAACAATTATTTAGAAATTGCAGCTTTAGCTTCACCTGCTCTGAGAAATGATCACAGTTTTTATCTTTTAGATCAAGTGTGCAACCTGAATTTTATGGCTCATTTATAATACTAAAAACTCTCATCCTAGGATTTTTTTTTCTTTAGTTCTATATACCTACCCCGCCCAAAAAAACAACAATGGCCCCATCATGTCCGCTTGATATATTTTGTCTAGAACCACCAATGGCTGGGTCCATCCTCACTGCTGCCATGGCAACCAGCTGAAAGATTCAGGTGTGTTTTAACTCACTGCCATCATCTTTCACCGTAGAGGTCCTGCACAGAACCTGGGTGAAAGGTAAGGATCCGTAGAGATGAGGAGGAGCTGCTTTCAGCGCTTCTGGATTTATCTTCGGTTTCTGTCATCATGCCATCGTCAGGAACCAGAACCAAGCCAAAATAAAGGGGATCAGATCCATTTAGAGACCAGATCATTTCTGTTTAGTCTAAAAAATAAACGTAAGACTTGATCGACTCGGCAGGATCAGTAATTCATGTCACCAGCAGCAGATTTATGCAATCCTTTCAAATCTGGAGTTAACATGACTCAGCAGGTTGTGGTCTGGAGGATGTTTCCATGGCAGCAGCAGCATTATTATTCTACTGTAACGATCCATCTCTTTAGAGATTGACTGGAGGAAACTGTTCTTCTCAGAAATTTTGATTCTTTTTCTTTTGGGTTGTTGTCCTGTTTTCACACCAGTGCATCCATGTACAGACGGCTCAGATGTTCCTAATAAAGCTTTATGTGAGCATAAATTCACCCAGGAAAGAGAGATGGTGGAGTTCCTTTATTTACTAGAATAAAAATGATCTCAGATTTTTTCATATGACACACCCAACAGCTCATCAAGGGGTAAGGAGACAGAAAGGAAGGAAAGAATGAAGGAAACAAGGACACCATGAAGGCTATAAAACAGAGAGTAAAGAAGGAATAAAAAGAAAAGTTACAGGTCACACTGAAGGAAGACTACATTTATCCAAATTTAAAACGCATCCCATCATCAATAAGTATTAAAAACATTTCATCCAGTGAGATTTTAAAAAGTTGCAAAAAATCGATTAAAACATCAATCTTCCTCTTCATCATCGAAGGCCACGCCAGTCGCCTGGATCTTCCTGGAAGAAACAGAAAGCAGAAGCTGCTGATCCAGAGTCAGACGGAGGTCCAGCTGGTACCGGGCTGGGAGGTCCGACTGAGCTTTACCTCTTGGTGCCGGGGTTGATCAGCGAAGCTCCAGGAAGCCTCCTCTTCATCGTCCCGATTGCTGCGCCGCCCTGCTGCCGGCGAGGCTGGAAATCTGCAGCAGAGAGAGGAGCTGAAGGAAGTCCAAACCTGTCAGAACATCTGCAGAACATCCACAGGGACTGTCTCCTTAGACCAGGGGTCACCAACGCGGTGCCCTCAAGGACCACATGGGGGGCCCTCAGAGTCTTCTAAATAAAGACCAACCCACCAGTGGGCTAAGTTTGAAATTTATTTTATTCTGTTGCTCTTCTTTTTAATCATTTATAGAGATTTTAAAAATGACAATGTCTAAATAAACTTGGAAATTAACAGAAACACTGAAAATATGTTGATAATGTACAAAGTTTAGGCTAACGCTAACCCTTGCAGCTCATGGGTCAGTAATGGTCGCCCTTCCTACGTCTCGGTACCCTTGAAGTGGCCCTCAGCCTTAAAAAGGTTGGTGACCCCTGTCTTAGACTATCTGATTATTGTCTGAACATTGGCAGGTTACCATGGAGACACAATCCAACAGAACCAGGTCCATTTTTTATGCTCACACTGAGGAGTGAGAAAATTAGGAATATCCTATACCCAAATGACTCCCAATACCTAAGGGGGGGACCCGTTCGTTTGGTTCAATTTGCATGTTTTCTAAGCCAAAGCAAGGCTTTGTTCTGGGCTACTCCATAAAGCTTGGATCTCAATGCTAATTAAGATCTAATTAAGAAGATGGATCTTCAAACTTGGAAACAAAGTCCAGTGGATTGTTTTTTTTTACTTTTTTGGAATTATAATGACCTGGATGACTGAGAATCTTCACCAGCATCCTGTCCAGGGGTGATGCTGAGAAACTAGTCCATGCATTTGTTACTTCAAGGCTGGACTATTGTAATTCTTTACTATCAGGAAGTCCACAAACTGTAGTTAAAAGCCTTCAGCTGATCCAAAATGCTGCGGCCAGAGTTCTGATGAAAATGAAAAAGAGAGATCATATCTCTCCTATCCTGGCTTCTCTTCATTGGCTTCCTGCTAAATCCAGAATAGAATTTAAAATCCTCCTTCTCACATATAAAGCCTTAAATGGCCATGCTCCATCTGATATCAGAGATCTGATTGTTCCTTATGTTCCTAACAGAGCACTTCGCTCTCAACCTGCAGGTTTACTAGTGGTTCCTAGAATTTCTAAAAGTAGAATGGGAGGCAGATCTTTTAGTTATCAGGCTCCTCTCCTGTGGAACCAACTTCCAGTTTTAGTCTGTGAGGCAGACACCCTGTCTACTTTTAAGGCTAGGCTTAAAACTTTCCTTTTTGATAAAGCTTATAGTTAGAGTGGCTCAGGTTATCCGGAGCTATCTCTATAGTTATGCTGCTATGGGCTTAGACTGCTGGAGGACATAGGGACCCCTTTTTCATCAGCCGAACCAGTGAAGGCCCAAACACCATAAGCAGCTAATCAGTTTAATATAAGAGTTAATTTTTAAACCTATTTTCTTGATTATGACCAATCTAACAGTTTTTCGTGCTGCTTCAGCTTTAAGGACCTCATGCTTTAGCTGTCTGTTTTAGTCACACGGGATTCAGAACTTTAAGGTCCAATAATTCTGAGCCTGAAAGCGGACTGTGTTTCCATCTGAAAGCTCACCTGCTGCACATCGCTGGAGATTCTTCACTGGACTCGGTGCAGGGCTTCCATCTAAAAGGATAAATAACCGCACAGACATCTCAGAAGCACGTCTCCAGAGGGGGTTGGGATCATGGTTTGGATCAGTACCAACAGAACAGAAGGATTTAAAGTGACTGACTGTAATAGAGGACATCTAACCCAATGGATCAGATTGATCTGGCTCAATTTGCCACCTTCAGGTCAACAAAAAAAAAACATCTTTTCAGAATCCTGAATGAATAACCGGGTCATGTCAGAGACACCTTTGGACCAGGTTCTGGAAGAACAGGATCATTATCATCAGTGTTGTATAGTAACGAAGTAAAAATACTTCACTACTGTACTCAACTATATTTGGGAGTACTTTATACTTTCCAAGAGTATACATTTTTTTTGAGAACTTTCCCTTTTACTTCACTACATTTACGAACTTAATTGCATACTTTTACTCCGATACATTTTCAATGTTTGGTTTAGTTACTAAGTAAAAAAAAAAAAAAAAAAAAAAAACGAATGAGAGAGCGAGAGAAACGCAATTGATTTGACCTCAACTACTGACTACAAAGTCTGGTCTTGCCTGGGCTTGTTCATCAACACCAATAGGATATAGATTGGTCATGAGGCACTATTGCGAAATCTTGAGCATAACGTTATCTGTATAAATTAACTTTGTTTGGCATTGTTTTCAGTTCCACACGTGGCGTATTTAGCTTAAGCTAAATGTTGACTGTAGCAAGCTTTTGAAGATGAACAGAAGATTTTACAGTTTTAAGTGATAATGGGGTTATAATGCGAGGATGACCACAAGGGGTGGTTAAGATTTGGAGGGGAAGAAAAAGTCAAGGACAAAGATTTAGTTAATTGGCCTGTAGTGCATCTTTTTTTCTCTGGTGTGATGTACACCTAATTTCAGCACTGCCTTTTTTTACGTTTTAAGGTAAGTTTTACAGAAAATGTCTTCCTCTTCAGATGCCAAATAAGCTGCAGTTCCCTCCCATTTATTTTTCTTTTGTAAAATGAAATGTTATGTTTGCGCCTTTTGTTTGTGAAGTACAGTCATTTACAGCTTTTTTTTTTTTTATGTTGGCCGCGTTTACAAGAGGGGCTTCAAGCTGGGCTCCCTCTTCAGATGCCAGATAAGCTTCTGTTTTTTCTTTGTAATAATGTCAATAACAGTAGCAGTAATAAAACTTGGTTTAAATTGATGCTTCACTTGGTTGTTTATATTATTTTAAGTGAATTTACCCTTCAAAGTTGACCAAAATGTGAAAAAAAAATCATTCAAACTGCACCAGTTTTTACTTATACTTTTCACTACATTACTTGAGTACATCTATTTTTACAGTAATTCTTATACTTAAGTACAAGCCGTTTAAGATACTTTAAGACTTTTACTCAAGTAACACTTCAGTCAGTGACTTGGACTTTTACCAAAGTCATATTTTGGAGAGGTACTTATACTTTTATTGACTCCGAGATCTTAGTACTTTATACAACACTGATTATCATAATAAAGCCCATCAGATATCCTGATCCGATTTTATCCATAAGGACCATCCCCAATTTTGGGCCCCGTACCATTAAAAAAAGCAGCAGAACTCTCGGCTGTTTTTGGTCCTGCACATTGCAGACAACTGGATCCAAAAGCAGAATCACAGAGGGATATATTTCTTTTATCACGGTTCTACTTTTTATTCTTATAGCAGGAACCACATTGGATGAGGGAACCACTAGAGGGCGTCAGACTATGGAAACAGAAACTGAGCTCCATAAGAAAACCATTAAAGAGTGAAGGAAGAGAACAAACGGACCTCCAAGCTGAGTGAGCCGGTCCGCCATGATGAAGAGCAGCTCCTTCAGCTCCTCTGTGGCCCCAGGGGCCTCCATCCTGCTGAGGGTCACCTTCAGACCAGTTGGCCCCGAGCCCAGGAGAAGATCAGCTGTGCTGTTCTGGACCACAACACTTACATCCCCACCGAGGCAGCAGGACCTGTGGGACACCCAGAGACAGGAGAGGTCCACTGATCATCAGGAGGCCTTTATATTCAAAATAATATAAATTATTTAAAAAAAATATTACATCAAATAAATAAATGTATTTACTTCAAGATTTATTACTTTAAGGATTTCTTTAGTTCAAATAAATCTAAGATTTATCTGTCTGCATTAAAATGTATTATATTTCACTATAAGATGTATTTGGTGCAAAATATAAATATTTAGTTCAAATAATTGAGATATATTTTATGGTTTGCTCCTGTATAATCTGTGAAAAATCACAGATTATACAGGATTATACATAATCAGCTCCAGCTGTTCTGACCCGATCCAAGAAATCAATCGTTCTTTTGTCGACTTTTGTCAACAACTCTGAAGTTTCATTGGGTTTATAAAAACATTCCTTTAGATATTTCTATTCCATTAACAAAAAAAAATCTGCTTTGAAACATTAATCTGTTGCAACAAGAGTTGAAGCTGATGTCACACATCTAATTTCTTATCTATCATATTAAAATTCACTGCTTATTAGCAGAGGTGTCAAAGATATTAATGTTTATTACTCAAGTAGAAATCCTACTGTTTAACAACCTTTTGTATTAGTTAAAATGTCAATTTTAGCTTTTTACTCCAGTAAAAGTGTAAAAGCACCATTTTTAAAACTATTTAAAGTATAAAAGTAAATGCAATGCAGGAGAAAATGTTAAGGACAGAAGCTTTACTGCTCTACCCTATTAAAAGAACATTTTTCTACCATTCTGGATTATAACTTCTTTAGACTTAAGTTTCTTAGTTCTATAACTAATGGTAACAGTGTCACATTTAACTTTGCATCATCTTGAAAACCTTTATTTTGGTTTGTGGTGAGCAACAAGTTGGGGCAGCACCGAGTCCAAACACAAAGACATTAATTGTCTGAATGAAACTAATTATTTTGATGGTTTTTATAGAATGTAAATAAGCTTTACTGAAACAAAACCAAGTCTATTTTTAAAATATAAGGAGTAGAAAGTAGAGCTAATTATAAAAAATGTAAAGACTAGAAGTACAACTTTGTCTGAAATATAATGAATCCAGTAAAATTCAGCCCAAATTTCTACTAAAGTAAGGAAAAGTATTTGTAGTTTTTTACTTGACAGCTTTGGTTATTATATGAATAAATCAATGAATGTTAAAGAGTTTAGCCTTCATCTCAAAAACACATTAAACTTTCAGTTTCTCAAAGATCTTAAATTGTTTGCTTCAGGTGTTGATAGAAGATTCTCACCTGAACTTCATGAGGAAATCCTCTGAGGAGCTCAGCTGCAGCCCGTTTCCCTGCAGGAGGAGAGGAGTCAGACAGGAGCAGAGGAGGAGGACAGGAGAAGCTGTTTGACAGGAGGAGGACAGGAGGAGCTGATTGACAGAGAGGAGGACAGGAGCAGATGAGGAGGACAGGAGAAGAGGAAAAGGACAGGAGGAGCTGATTGACAGAGAGGACAACAGGAGCAGAGGAGTCAGACAGGAGGAGGAGGACAGGAGGAGCTGATTGACAGGGAGGAGGACAGGAGCAGAGGAGGAGGACTGGAGGAGCTAATTGACAATGAGGAGGACAGGAGCAGATGAGGAGGACAGGAGAAGAGGAAAAGGACAGGAGGAGCTGATTGACAGTGAGGAGGACAGGAGCAGAGGAGTCAGACAGGAGGAGGAGGACAGGAGGAGCTGATTGACAGGGAGGAGGACAGGAGCAGAGGAGGAGGACTGGAGGAGCTAATTGACAATGAGGAGGACAGGTGCAGAGGAGGAGTTGATTGACAGAGAGGACAACAGGAGCAGAGGAGGAGGACAGGAGGAGCTAATTGACAGTGAGGAGGACAGGAGCAGAGGAGGAGGACAGGAGGAGTTGATTGACAGAGAGTCAGACAGGAGGAGGAGGACAGGATGAGATGATTGACAGGGAGGAGGAGAGGAGCAGAGGAGGAGGACTGTAGGAGCTAATTGACAATGAGGAGGACAGGTGCAGAGGAGGAGGACTGGAGGAGCTGATTGACAGAGAGGACAACAGGAGCAGAGGAGGAGGACAGGAGGAGCTAATTGACAGTGAGGAGGACAGGAGAAGAGGAAAAGGACAGGAGGAGCTGATTGACAGAGAGGACAACAGGAGCAGAGGAAGCAGACAGGAGGAGGAGGACAGGAGGAGCTGATTGACAGGGAGGAGGACAGGAGCAGATGAGGAGGACAGGAGAAGAGGAAAAGGACAGGAGGAGCTGATTGACAGAGAGGACAACAGGAGCAGAGGAGTCAGACAGGAGGAGGAGGACAGGAGGAGCTGATTGACAGGGAGGAGGACAGGAGCAGAGGAGGAGGACTGGAGGAGCTAATTGACAATGAGGAGGACAGGAGCAGATGAGGAGGACAGGAGAAGAGGAAAAGGACAGGAGGAGCTGATTGACAGTGAGGAGGACAGGAGCAGAGGAGTCCGACAGGAGGAGGAGGACAGGAGGAGCTGATTGACAGGGAGGAGGACAGGAGCAGAGGAGGAGGACTGGAGGAGCTAATTGACAATGAGGAGGACAGGTGCAGAGGAGGAGTTGATTGACAGAGAGGACAACAGGAGCAGAGGAGGAGGACAGGAGGAGCTAATTGACAGTGAGGAGGACAGGAGCAGAGGAGGAGGACAGGAGGAGTTGATTGACAGAGAGTCAGACAGGAGGAGGAGGACAGGATGAGATGATTGACAGGGAGGAGGAGAGGAGCAGAGGAGGAGGACTGTAGGAGCTAATTGACAATGAGGAGGACAGGTGCAGAGGAGGAGGACTGGAGGAGCTGATTGACAGAGAGGACAACAGGAGCAGAGGAGGAGGACAGGAGGAGCTAATTGACAGTGAGGAGGACAGGAGAAGAGGAAAAGGACAGGAGGAGCTGATTGACAGAGAGGACAACAGGAGCAGAGGAAGCAGACAGGAGGAGGAGGACAGGAGGAGCTGATTGACAGGGAGGAGGACAGGAGCAGAGGAGGAGGACTGGAGGAGCTGTTTGACAGGAGGAGGACAGGAGGAGCTGATTGACAGAGAGGAGGACAGGAGCAGATGAGGAGGACAGGAGAAGAGGAAAAGGACAGGAGGAGCTGATTGACAGGGAGGAGGACAGGAGCAGAGGAGGAGGACAGGAGAAGAGGAAAAGGACAGGAGGAGCTGATTGACAGAGAGGACAACAGGAGCAGAGGAGTCAGACAGGAGGAGGAGGACAGGAGGAGCTGATTGACAGGGAGGAGGACAGGAGCAGAGGAGGAGGACTGGAGAAGAGGAAAAGGACAGGAGGAGCTGATTGACAGAGAGGACAACAGGAGCAGAGGAGTCAGACAGGAGGAGGAGGACTGGAGGAGCTAATTGACAATGAGGAGGACAGGTACAGAGGAGGAGTTGATTGACAGAGAGGACAACAGGAGCAGAAGAGGAGGATAGGAGGAGCTAATTGACAGTGAGGAGGACAGGAGCAGAGGAGGAGGACAGGAGGAGTTGATTGACAGAGAGTCAGACAGGAGGAGGAGGACAGGATGAGATGATTGACAGGGAGGAGGACAGGAGCAGATGAGGAGGACAGGAGAAGAGGAAAAGGACAGGAGGAGCTGATTGACAGAGAGGACAACAGGAGCAGAGGAGGAGGACAGGAGGAGCTAATTGACAGTGAGGAGGACAGGAGCAGAGGAGGAGGACAGGAGGAGTTGATTGACAGAGAGTCAGACAGGAGGAGGAGGACAGGATGAGATGATTGACAGGGAGGAGGACAGGAGCAGATGAGGAGGACAGGAGAAGAGGAAAAGGACAGGAGGAGCTGATTGACAGAGAGGACAACAGGAGCAGAGGAAGCAGACAGGAGGAGGAGGACAGGAGGAGCTGATTGACAGGGAGGAGGACAGGAGCAGAGGAGGAGGACAGGAGGAGTTGATTGACAGAGAGTCAGACAGGAGGAGGAGGACAGGAGCAGAGGAGGAGGACTGGAGGAGCTAATTGACAATGAGGAGGACAGGAGCAGAGGAGGAGGACAGGAGGAGTTGATTGACAGAGAGTCAGACAGGAGGAGGAGGACAGGAGCAGAGGAGGAGGACTGGAGGAGCTAATTGACAATGAGGAGGACAGGAGCAGAGGAGGAGGACAGGAGGAGTTGATTGACAGAGAGTCAGACAGGAGGAGGAGGACAGGAGCAGAGGAGGAGGACTGGAGGAGCTAATTGACAATGAGGAGGACAGGTGCAGAGGAGGAGTTGATTGACAGAGAGGACAACAGGAGCAGAAGAGGTGGACAGGAGGAACTAATTGACAATGAGGAGGACAGGTGCAGAGGAGGAGCTAATTGACAGAGAGGACAACAGGAGCAGAGGAGGAGGACAGGAGGAGCTAATTGACAGTGAGGAGGACAGGAGCAGAGGAGGAGGACAGGAGGAGTTGATTGACAGAGAGTCAGACAGGAGGAGGAGGACAGGATGAGATGATTGACAGGGAGGAGGACCGGAGGAGCTGATTGACAGAGAGGAGGACAGGAGGAGAAGGACAGGAGGAGATGATTGACAGAGAGGAGGACAGGAGGAGCTGATTGACAGAGAGGAGGACAGGAGGAGAAGGACAGGAGGAGATGATTGACAGAGAGGAGGACAGGATGAGATGATTGACAGAGAGGAGGACAGGATGAGATGATTGACAGGGAGGAGGACAGGAGGAGCTGATTGACAGAGAGGAGGACGGGATGAGAAGGACAGGAGGAGATGATTGACAGAGAGGAGGACAGGATGAGATGATTGACAGAGAGGAGGACAGGATGAGATGATTGACAGGGAGGAGGACAGGAGGAGCTGATTGACAGAGAGGAGGACGGGATGAGAAGGACAGGAGGAGATGATTGACAGAGAGGAGGACAGGAGGAGCTGATTGACAGAGAGGAGGACAGGAGCAGAGGAGTCAGACAGGAGGGGCTGATTGACAGAGAGGAGGACAGGAGCAGAGGAGTTAGACAGGAGGAGCTAATTGACAGAGAGGAGGACAGGAGCAGAGGAGGAGGACAGGAGCAGAGGAGGAAAACAGGAGGACAGGAGGAGCTAATTGACAGAGAGGACAACAGGAGCAGAGGAGGTGGACAGGAGGACAGGAGGAGCTAATTGATAGAGAGGACAACAGGAGCAGAGGAGGAAAACAGGAGGACAGGAGGAGCTAATTGACAGAGAGGACAACAGGAGCAGAGGAGGAAAACAGGAGGACAGGAGGAGCTAATTGATAGTGAGGAGGACAGGAGGAGTTGATTGACAGAGAGGGGGACAGGAGCAGAGGAGGAGCTGATTGACAGAGAGGAGGACGGGAGCAGAGGAGGAGAACAGGAGGAGCTAATTGAGAGAGAGGACAACAGTGGCAGAGGAGGAGGACAGGAGGAGAAGAACTCACCAGTAGCTTCAAGATGTCCTCACAGCAGTCTGAGCTCCAAACAGCTGCTGCATCTGTCACCCTGCATGAGACCATCATCATCATCATCATCATCACCCCCCCCCCCCCCCCCCCCCCTCTACCCAGGTCAGATGATCTGGACTCACCGTATCCGGAGTCCTCCTCCGTCCCTCCGGGTGTAGCAGACATATCTGCTCCTGCTCCTCCTGTCCTCCACGGTGCAGAAGCAGCTGTCCTCCTTCTCCATGACTCCTCCTGCTTTAGCTCAGCATCACCTCTGAACCAAACAGCTCCTCTAAACTGCAGCGATCATTCATAGATCGCTGGTTTGTCTGTTTGGTCGCGTGAACCGGAAGTCTGTCTCCTGCGCATGCGCCGTTCATTTAAAAACAAAACGTTTTTATTAGTTTATTCATCTTAAAGACTTCTGCGCCGTTCAATATAGATTAGGTTTAAAATATAAATAAACAATAACATAACATAAAAACGAAAGAAACACGAGTTAAAACATGAACTTATTTGTTTCTAAGGCATACATGAGGGTTGCATAGTTTCAAAGGTCAAAACAATAAAAACACACCCATTTTTTTATATAAATATTTAGGCCTATATATATATATATATATATATATATATATATATATATATATATATATATATATATATATATATATATACATATATTATAAAAAGACTTTTTTCGATTCTTTTTTTGTTATATCTTCCATATTAAAGCAACATTAACCGGTTATAATCTGAGATCATGTCTCTAAATTTTTATTATCCGTCACCAATTAAAGAGAATAAAATGTTTCTCTGTTTCTTTGTCTGCTGCAAAGGTTACATTCATTCACTACAATAATAAATCACCACATAAAATTACCACAAAGATCAATATTGCGGTTCGGGAAAAAAAAGAGTTTTAAATAAGAATTTTAAGACAATCTAAAAGAGTTTATACCGCCACCTGTCGCATGAACTACATGGTAGGACAACAGATAAAAAAAGGAAATTTAAATCCCTTTATTGTCCCACAGTGGGGACATTCACTCTGCATTTAACCCATCCCCTTGGCTCCCCAAGGGGATGGGTTAAATGTGGGGTTAAGGGTCTTGCTCAGGGACCCAGTGGGAGGCAGTGGGGATTGAACCGAGAACTTGGAACCTTCTCAGAGCATTTTTCCTTTTGAAAACTCGTAACAAGCCAAGTTTTATATAATCCTGGCTGATGCTGATTAATATTTAGATTAGCTGCTCTCTTCTTGTTCTTCACTTGGTACTTAAATTTTAATTGACTTATGATTTTTTTAATTATTTCTTTATTTATAATCTGCTGTCTATCTTTGTTTTATATACTTATGTATTTTCATATCAAGACAAATAGAACTGGATTGAACTTGATGTAACTGGAGGATGAACAAAGCTGGAGGGGTAAATACCAAACAGTTACAGAAGAAGAGGCCTCATTTCCTGAGATCAACAGAAAAAAAAAACATCTCCAACAAAAGCTGCTTTTACTCCTCCTCTACTTTCTCAGAGAGGAAGGACCTCTGGAGTTTTAACATCTCCAGAGAAGCTGATTGGCTCTTTTCCTGGTGAAGCTTTACAGTCCTGTCATTCAAAAAAAGTAAAAAAAAACAAACAAAAAAAACAAAAACAAAAAACAATCTACTGGAGTTTGTTTCAAAATGTCAGAATAGAGTTGAGTTCGAACCCAACACTAATCTAGACATTTTGAATTAAAAAAAACTGCATGGGAAGCAAAACATCTTCAAACTTGGAAAGCAAGTCCATTGGATTGTTGTTTTTGAACCATTTTGGAATGACTATGACTTGGATGATTGAGAATCTTCACCAGTCTACAGCTCCTGGTGCATGACTAAAGTACCACCAAGATGCTAATCTGTGTTGTGCAGCTCTATAATGAAAACACCATAAAAAGGAGAAGTGAAAGTGAGCTTCCTATCAAGCGTGACGAGTATGAACATAGACTCTGTAGAAGGAAATGTTTTGTTCAACATAATATGTAATTAACTGCCCACAATGATCAAATTTCAGATGAAAGCTCCTGAAAATCATAGTTTGGATTTATAATTTTATCATTTCAACTGAAATGAATTTCTAAAAATTCAGAATTAGGCCTAAATCATTAAAGCTATGTTTGATATACATCAATATGTTTCCTTTGAGTGGCTCTAATATTAATATTTTGGACTGGTCCACTCAGAGCAAAGGCTTAAATCCTGACAGAGAACCTGTGGATGAAGATAAAGATTAGGGTGATAGCACAGAGGCCTTCAAACTTTACATGTCTAAAACCGATCACCAGAAGCAATTTCTCAAAGCAACACCCAGAAGAAAATAAAACACTTTTTTTTTTCTGGAGATAAAGGAGTATTGCAAATCAATTTTGAAGCAAAAACATTTTAATTGAAGCAGTTTCTCTCAGTCGACAAATTGGTGCGATGTTGCCCCCTGCTGGCGCTACTATGGAAATAACAGCACACCTAATAGATTTAGGCTACAGTGCATCATCTAAAGATAACCTGAGAACAGATACAGCATTTTTTATTTAAAATAAAGATTCATCTGTTTTATTTGATTTAAAAAAGCATTATCAAAAAACTATTTGGACCAAAATGGATATAAAAACAACAAGTCAACAAAGTGGAACCAGAAAACAAATGATATCTGTCCCATTGAGTCACTGAGTATGCTGCTGGATCCACCTGCAGAACCTCTGGGAGTACTTTACAGGACTGACAGTAGAAAAATCTCTGCCAGGGAAGCGAAGGTTCTTCCACAGATTCTCCAGTCTTTTCCTCAGACTGTAAACGGTGAAAATGTCCACTATGCCCACAAAGTAGCGGCGGTCTGCTCCGTCTATCACATGAATCGCATTCTTGAAGTTTGGCAACAGTCTTCGATTATGTTCGTGGAATTCCTTTAGCTCTGCATCACACATCGTCTCCTGGGTCGGTTCAGGGCCCTCAGACCCACAGCCAGCACCATCCTGAACATCTTCACTCCGACTGTGCAGTAAGGGAACATGGCAGGGATCTGGGTCTGTGGGACGGTCATCCAGGTCCAAAGATCTACAGGAGGTGAAGAAGAAGAAAACAGTCCAGGAAGAGGTTGTTATGGTGAAGAGGTGTTTCTGATTGGATTTGATCAACACACCCAGGTGGCCCTGACCCGATAAACCTGATTCTCATGGATTTCTTCACAACAGACTAACAGCCATTCGGTTACAGGCTGCTTTGTTTTGATTGTTGGCTGGATTCACTATATGGATGATTTTTTGGTTTTAATGAGTGGAAAGTTTGGAGGTTAGGACGAGAACTACTCTGAGAGGACTGATGGGGGTCAGTTCTAGTGTTCATTTAGCTGCAGATGTGAATGAAATTCTCTAACTAAAACCTCCTTGTTATTTGGAGTTAGGGTGACCAGATCTAAAATCAATTACAATGATGCTCATGACGGAGGATGTGTTTTTTTTAGCCATGCATTTCTTTTGTACGTCACTTTTACAGTATTGCTAGTCACCATAACTTGATGAACCATAAACCTATGCAGTAGCAGCCATTCAAAATGGCCCTTACCAGTCAAACAGCATCCGAATGGCGGCGCACTTCCCTGCAACTCCCAGTAAAATCCCCTCCAACTTCCAGCCACTTGAGTGACCCTCTCTTGCATATTTTTTCACTCTGACTCCACCCTTTCACTGAATTACAGGGTCTGACCAGGAGATAACGCTTCTCTTTTGATTTTAATGTCCACAAATTACGACAGAAAGAATATTTTAGTACAAATACTGATGTTTAAAAAGTAATTATAGGGGGATCAGCCAAGGACCCATCAAGGACAGCGGAGAAATTCTGAATGGCTACTACTGTATAAGACAAAGCCCTGGTGCCCAAACCCCCAACTCCTTATATCTGCTTCCAGCTGTAGGCGGTAAGGTGACCCAGATCTAGCCCTCGCTGTCTGTCAACATAATGAAAAACCTATTTTACTGTACACTTTCTCCATCATATTATATTTAATTTACACAGTATTGCCCTGTGTGTCCTCATGAAAAGCCATCATGTGAAACTATACTGTGCTTCCCTTTAAATTTTTAGTAATAAGTCACAGATTGCTGATAATATTTAATGTTTGTTAGTTTGAAAGTGTCAGTGAGGGGGATAATTTTATTTTTGTACAAAAAATTAAAATAGTTTTCCAGCTGATTTACAAACTTTAAACTAATCTCATGAAATAAATTGAACTTCACTGTATTGTTTGATAACTAGGATTAAACTGGGATACATGTAACTGGATTCTGTATGACTCAATGGAGGAAACTAAAGGTCAAACTTTCCTTTTAACCTTTAAAGGGTTTTACAAATTCCAATAAACCTACTTTGTGGTTCGGAGGATGAGGTCGGCGAAGGAATGCTTGCCGTCCAGCTCATCCTGATGCAGAGGTTGGTGGGCCAACAGGAGGCTGTAGTCCAGCACGTTCAGCTCTTGGAGAAAAGCTGCATCAGCTTTGACTTGTCTGGCAAACCAGGACTTTTCTGGTCCTACAGCCACCAAAAACAAAGTTCACCTTTGCATATGTTTAGTTATCATTCCCGCCCACCAACTGCAAACAATAAATCCGAGGCTTAAAGTATTTCCAGGCTTCTTAAGCAGCTTGTCTTATATTTAGCTGAATGTGATAAAGAGACTCACATTAGGATCAAACTTCATCTCACAACAAAATGAAATTAGTTCATTTCAGATTTCTGTTTAACTTGCAGACTTTGTGATGAAATAAGCTGAGTAAGAAGCACTCACCTAAAGCAATGCTCTGTCCTCTGAAGTTGTTGTCCTTTAGCACCTTTATGATTTGCTCTCCTCCTGCCTCAGGGTCCGTCCACCTCCCAACCTCACAGCCTTTGATGTCGTACCTGTAAAACCCAAACATCCCTGAAACCGCATGAATCAACACTTAGACATGACGAGGGAAAGCTGCAGGCTGTACCTTATGTTGATCCTTTCATCAGGGTAGAATACACTCTGCATCACGATGAAGTACTTCTGGGAAGGAAGCAAATACAATGAGAATCGCGGTGGTTCATAGACACACATCATTCTAATAAAAGACCATACCTTCAGTTGATTTGGAACAACAATCTGGTGGACCCCTGAAAAAAACAACAACCAACATGTGAGGATTATTCTGGCGAAAGTTTAAGCTTTAATGGAGGACAAATTACAACAGTATAATGGCTAAAAGCAAAGCAAAAGCAGCATCTAACTGAAAATGAGACTAATGGAGACATTAAGCCTGATTCTTCACCCTAAACTGATGTTCAGCAGTAACACAGGAGCATTCTGTGTTCTACTATGAAGGTGAAGATGATATAGTTATGCTGCTGTAGGTTTAGACTTCTGGAAGACATAGGGACCCCTATTTCATCATTCTATCTCTATTCCCCCTTTCTAGAGAATGTGTTAGTTCAATCTCTAACGTTCTGCTCTCTCTGCTTTTTCTCATAGTAGCTTCATCTGATCTGTAGCTGTTTGGCTGTGACTCCATCCTGGAGAGAAATATCAGCTGTGCTGCTACCATCAACACCTTTGTTTATAGATGCTGGAGATGGGCCTGTTTTTCAGTGTAGTCCTGTTTCTCTGACTGTGTCTGGCTTGATGTGCTCCCTTCATGCTCTGACATGGGAGCTGGCTCAAAGCTTGTCTGCCTGGCTGTTTGTTTCCTGGACGGGGCCGCCTTTTACAGTCGCCTTTTGTATCTCTGCTTCTGTCTCCTTGAACCCCAGTCAGCCTCAGCAGATGGCCGCTCACACAGAGCCTGCTTCTGCTGGAGGTTTTATCCTGTTAAAAGAGAGTTTTTCCTCTCCACTGTTGCTACAAGCATGCTTAGGGATTGCATTTGAGTCGATGCAATCAACTGGTTTTCCTTAGATAGAAAACTTTGAATCAAATTGACTGTATGATCTGGTGAACTGGAAAGTGCCTCGAGATGACATGTATTGCGAATTGGTGCTATATAGATGAACTGAATTGAATTGAATGAAGAGAAAAAGTGAAGATGTACTCGTACCCAGAAACCGCACCATCAGTGAATGAGGGTATTTCTCCAGGTGCTCCATGTACGCCGGCAGGTTAGACAGTAGGAACCTGATCTCTCGCTCGTTCTGGGTCTTCAGGAAAAACCTTTTATCATTTCTATCAATGACATGAAGCACAAATAACTAAGAGTTTATATATAAAAAGCTGTCAACAAATGATCACCAATGTTTTTGTCTCTTCCTCTTACTTTCTTATGTCATTCTATGTTTAATATTTTCTTTACAAACATTAGTGACCAAAAACATTCACAGTCATCAGAACAATGGGATCCAGAGAAGTCCTGAGGGCAGATGCTGATCATCAGCTCATGGTCAAAAAATGCCAAAAGGTTGGACTCAAAGGTACCTTCAACTTTCACATTATGACAGGACTCTTCTTCTGGGTTTTAGTTGCTACTTTGGTTGTTTTTCCTAAAATCTCTCTCAGATGGAAGGCATTAATATCTCCATTAAATCGGTGGATCCGTTTGCAATGGTATACAGTACCACTAGGCCATACACCATCATTGTATTGGAACTTTTTTATAGCCGGTCCCAATCTCTCCACAGTTTACAGATTTTAGTATAATGTATTAAAACATAACGGAATGTAGCTGATTTTCGGTATAAAAATATAGCACCAGGTTAAACCAGTTGATTCTAAATGCTTGCCATACATTTATGTGGCTGATAAGTGAGGAGTCGAGGAGTAAAAGATTCTTGTCTGTAATGTTAACCAGGCTCCAAAAGGTATCTGGAGCAGAGTTGAATGATAACAGCAGAGCTCTGAGCACTCCTTCACTACCAAAGGAAACGGAGGTTGGACTCTGAAAATATTAACCTGATTCCAACCCTATAAAATGCTTGTTGAATGTACAGAGGAAAGGTAAAAACCGTTAAATTATCTCTGTGTCATCTAGTCTGGTCTGTCAGGCTCTCAGCATTAATATTGTACAGTGCCACCAGCTGGAAATAAGCCGAAATACAATATTTATTAGTTTGTTTCTCTTTATTTCCAAAATATCTTCTCAATATTAATTCTTGAAAACAGCAGCACTAGATAAATAGAAAAAAATGCTAATTTTGCACCAACACTGTGCAATAGACTGGTGACCTTTCCAGGCTTTACTATGCCTTTCGCACATAGACAGCAGGGGATAGTCACTAGCACTCCTCACGACCCCAGCAGAGATAAAGTGTTACAGAATATTGATGGATGGATGGATGGATGGATGGATGGATGGATGGATGGATGGATGGATGGATGGATGGATGGATGGATGGATGGATGGATGGATGGATGGATGGATGGATGGATGGATGGAACCAACAATGGTGCAATTACTTCCACAAAAGAAGTGTGGAAGTAACTATTTATTTAGTGGAAAAAAATATTTTAAAAGAGGATTGAACTGAATTTTAATATTTTAAATTCCCTAAGGTTAACACTGTGACTGGCAGCTCATGTAGTTTGTATGAATCTTTAAGTAGATATGTATAAAAAAATTGCCTTTGTTTCTGTCATGTGTGTAAAACTTTAGGGGAAAACCAGCAGTTACTTTTTTCTCTTAAACCACTGCTTTACCGGATTCATTTTTAATTAAATAATCTTTTTTCAACCATAAAAGAAATTACATGGCTAATTAAAACATAAAATCTGCTTTCATATGCTCTTTCTGAAAAAAGAATAAAAATAAAAATGAGGTCACTATGGCAAAACCAGGATCTAATGTGCCTTGAAGAGGCTTTGCAGCACAGATGTTAGACTCTCATTTGGCTCGGTAAATCTGCTTTTTTGTTCCTAGATCACAAAAGCGAAACTGTTAAAGTGAAGCAGAGAGACGTTTGATCAAAATCTTGAAAATATATTGGGGTTTTGTGTCCGTGCTTAACATCACAATCAGAGTCTGGAGATGGAAGCTTCTAGATGTCCTAAAGCACAGATGAAGTCATTTTCTCTCTTATCTCTTACAATGAGATGTGAGTTCTAACCAAATCTTTGCTCAGCTGATGGCTGCACCCCTTCTGTGACTGTTGCATCTGCAGGGCAGAACTTTTTCATTCAAACGTAAGAAGAACAAACAATCAGTGAGAAAGTGTCAGTCAGATCTCTTACAGTGATGCCATCAGTGACTTTGCAAACGGTATTGAACAAAAGTGAGACAGAAAAAGTCATATGTGTGGATAAAAGTAGATTATGTTTTTAAATAGAGGTTTTAAATATAGAAACAGATATTTACATAGTTTTTAGGAAATGATTATTGACTTTAAATTTAATTTCCATTTATTTCTCAATTAAAAATAATTTTATTTCCATTTTCATAATGCTTGATGTTTCATTGTTTGATTTAATTATGTTCTGTTTTATCTGTTTTTCAGTGATCAAAGCCATTGTATATGTTTGTCAAAGTTTTATATATGAGTTTATAGTAATTTTGTGAATTAGCAATCGTCTGACTCTCGATTGCAGGAATCTGTATAATTGGCAGAAGAGAGGCCCCCCAAATTAGTTAGATTGATTGACTGATTGACTTTATTGATCTCACTGTGGAGAAATTTACTTGTTACATCAGATCAGATAGTCAAAGGAGAAGAAGAAGGTGCCAAAGGAAGAAAAACATGCGTGGAATATATACAGTATATACAACACATCCACATATAACAGCTTTTTTTTTTTTGAATGGAGGCTTGGGTTGGCCCTGGTTGCATATCATAACATCTGTAAAATCTTTGCAGATGCATTGATCAAAAAGCAGTTTTAATTATCTATTTTATTAAAAGAATGCAATAACCAGAAAAATATGGAGGAATATATTATTATAAAATCATAAGCTGAAAGAATTACCGGACTACTCCAACAAGTGGCTAATCTGAGTTGGACAGTTCTTTAATGATAATAACATCATTAAAGAAAATCTTAACATCTTTAACATCTTAAAAAATCAATTTCCAGGATTAAAGGACTAATGTCTCAGCATGATCTGGAAAAACTAATCCATGCGTTTATTTTTAGTCGAATTGATTACTGCAACGGTGTTTTCACAGGTCTGCCTAAAAAGTGGATCAGACAGCTGCAGCTGATCCAGAACGCTGCTGCCCGTGTCCTCACTAAGACTAAGAAAGTAGAGCACATCACCCCAGTTCTAAAGTCTTTACACTGGCTCCCTGTATCTCAGAGAATAGACTTTAAAATCCTTCTGTTAGTCTATAAATCTCTGAATGGCTTAGCACCTAAATACATCACAGACTTGCTATCAGTGTATCAACCCTCCAGACCACTCAGGTCTTCTGGCTCCAGCCTGCTCTGCACCTAGAACCAGAACTAAGCATGGAGAAGCAGCATTTAGTTCCTATGCTCCACTTATCTGGAAAAAACTTCCAGAAAACTGTAAAAGTGCGGAAAGCCTGAGTTCCTTTAAATCAAGACTAAAACACATTTGTTTAGGATTGCCTTCGACTGTTCTAGTTAAACAATTCAACAAAAACATGTTTTCTTTAATCCAACTGTTTTTAATATTCTTTTTTTGTTTCTGCATTTTTTATTTTATTTATGTTTTATTTTTCCCTACTTGCTTTGATTCTGTTTTATCTTCCTGTATTATAATCATGTAAAGCACTTTGCATTGTCTTTGTACTGAATTGTGCTATACAAATAAATTTGCCTTTCCTTGCCTTGCCTAAAAAAGTGCATGAGGAGAAGGAACACATAGAATTAGTAGAAGAAGGAAATGTTTTGTTTAACAGACCCAGCAGGTGGCAGGTCAAGAAGAGAGAAACAACAAATAAAGGAAGCTTTAATCTGTACCAATAAGTGAAGATGTAGATGCTACTTACGTGAGGAAGAAATCCGCCTTGCTTTTGGAGTTACTTATAAACTGAAGGTAGTTGGCGTCGGAGCAGAGGGAGTCCAGAAATTCCTGCTCACTAATGTCCAGTGAACGCCTCAGTGCAGAGAACACCGTTGCTGCAAACGCATGCATCTCAAACCCCTGGTGGAAAAACTGATTTTCATTTTGTTTTTTCCTCCAAAATCATTTGGATGTAGAATCCAACTAAATGCTGAACCTTTAAGTTAGAATGATCTCCTACCTTACATTGTTGAACGTCCTCAGTCTTGAAATGTGCATCTGTGAGTGAATCCTGTGCAAAAAAGCTTTAATGTTCATGACTGACACGATGACATGATGACTAGAGTGTGATTCCAATAATTCAGTACTCATGCTTCTTACCTGCTCCTCTGTGTTCTGGATGCAGGCCTGCAGGCCTTCCTTCATCATGGAGGTCAGAGAGTAGAACTCATGTTTGCTGTCGATTTCAAAAACTCCCACCATCCTCCACCTCTGACTGAGCTGCCACCATCGCGCTCGCCGGGCAGCTCTGGGTCTGCCTGCGGAGTCGTCCCCTGCCATCTGTGACGACAGTGTGCAAACATGACTGTAAGGGTGGACTGATGGGTGGTGGGCTACACCAGAAAGCTGTGAAACCGGCAGATCCAATCCAAGTCTCTTCTACCTAAAGAATAAACTATAACAGGTTGTCAGCTTGACCAGCGGAGGCCAAATATTTAATTGAGAGGCAAGACTAAGCTGACATTTGGGTGGCTTAATTGACTTCAGCTTGTAAACACCAACTCAAGCTCAATTCAGGTGACATGAAGTAAGGAACTACGAAAAGGCATTATCAAGAAAAAGAAACAAAATTACTATTCATGCAAACCTACACAACAACAATAAACTATGCACCGATTAGATATTTACATACATACAAATCAAAGCAATTAAACAAATCTAAAGTCAATCACAAAAACCCCATTAAATTTAACACAACTCATCCAAAACTACCCTCCTGATTATTTTGGTTTGGTCCAAGAGAATTTAAACAGCACCTGGAGCACTTCTGCCACACCCTGCTGAGCAGCCAAACCAGGTATGTTAACTTACCTTACCTTACCTTATCTTGATAAACTAAAGGAGAAGTTAATGTTTACACTTTCTTTCCACCGGCAGGATGGCCAGTCCTTCTGCTTTACAATAATGCATGTAAATGTCCAAACAAAACTACAAAAAGAACTCAAACAACACAACTATTTGTTCCCACTTAATAATAACTGAGAATCAATAATCATATTTTATTGGATAGTGGTCTCCATTAAACAGGTGTATTAGCTGGTGTCAGTAGAGGTTGTTTTCATCCCTCTATTTTCTAAAGAATTGAATAAATGAACAATCACTTTTGTAGTTTAGAAAGAAGAGGTCTAAACAATCCTCCAATAAAAACTTCATATCTTTCTTTATATTCTAATTCAAATAATTCATTTGCCATGCAGCCAGTCATAGTACAGGGATGAATTGTTGCAACCCTTGATTATTACAACCCCATAATTTTCTTGTTAATCTCATTAAATACATATACATACAGAGTATTTTTTCTCAGATCATCCAGACAGATTGATCAAAGGTATTCTATCTAAGAACAAACATCTCATTGCCTCCAGTCATGGACTTTGCAGGATTAACTCCTCCTGGATGCAGGTAGAGATAGTATACAGTAACTTGCATTTTGTGATTGACTCTGCAGCCATACCTCACACTGAGCATGCAGTGGAGAGGAAAACCTTTAAAGAGGAAGAAACCTCCAGCAGAATGTGTGTGGAGCTGTTTTTATCCTGTCAATGTTGTGTTAAATTGTTTTTGATGCAAATCATACCTTGGCAGGTAGGGTTCATGTTTAAATGGTAAATGGCCTGTACTTATATAGCGCCTTTATTCAAGTCAGGAGACTTGACCAAAGCGCTTTACACTACATTCAGTCATTCACCCATTCATGCACACACTGATGGTGGCAAGATACATTGTAGCCACAGCTGCCCTGGGGCTCACTGACAGAAGCGGGGCTGCCGTACACTGGCGCCACCGGGCCCTCTGACCACCATCAGTAGACAATGCAGGTGAAGTGTCTTGCCCAAGGACACAACAACACTGAAAGTCAGAGCCGGGGCTTGAACCGTCAATCCTTCGATTTCAGGGCAAACTCCTACATCCAATGCCACTGTCGCCCCGGATCAGTGGATCAAAAAAAATTTGAAGTCATCCCACTGAAAAGCAAGAACTTTTCTCTGATTGGCTGAAATAAGACTCTCGTTTTCTTTAGCAAGCACAGTGGTTTCCAAAGTTGTACCCACCAGGGGGCCTAAGAAATAGGAGAAAAATAAGGGGGAAAAGAGATTAAAAAAAAATTTCTTTTTATTTATCATGATATATAATTCTTCTAAAACATTTTTATTAAATGTGACTTGATAGGCCCATATAAAGATCAAAACATGAAAAACGTTGGGAATTTAAAACTGAACTAACTGTGTAAGGAGGGACTGACGGGTCACTGAAAGACATTTTCCCTTTTGCAAAAATGTATTTGTGTAAGACTGGCTGTTTTTAGCCTTTAAATCATAAACTATTAAACATTTGTATAAAAAATTATTTTCTCATAATAGAGTTTTCAATCATCGTAAAAAAAAAAAGGAAAACAAAAACACCATAGTCGATTAAGTTAAATTAGATCAAATATTTGCATCACTTGTGTTACATTCAGTGCATACTGTGCTTAACTACTTTTGTTTTTCTTTGAGTGTCTTTACTTGAGTAATTTTCTGGAGGGTAGCTTATAACCTTCACTCCACTGCCTTTCAAAGTTAAATATTGTACTTTCTACTCCACTACTTTTCTAGAAAGCTGCTAGTTACTTGATCCTTTTGGCTCAGCTTAGCTTTATAATCTGCTGTTGCTGTTTTTCTTTCTTGAAATGCAATTTCAACAAGGCAGATAGCAGCCCTTAGGAATGAATTTTTGACACCACTGTTTTAGAAATTTGAATGACATTCCACAAATGTGAGAAACTCAGGGCAGATATTAGTAGGTTATAAATTTTATTAAGGCGTTAATTGTTGCCAAGTTGTAAAGTAGGATGAGTTCTCAAAGCAGAGTTGTGGTTTCTTTGTGGCATGGACGAAATTTTCATTTCAGAAGTGGGGGGGGAATACGAGTATCTTTTAATATTATTAACTTCAGCATGTTTCACCATCCAATCACAGACCCGATTCATTAGCTAATGTAAAGCAAGCTTCTCAGGAGTGACAGCGATGGCAGCTAATTCTACAACAAAAGACGATGGGCCAATCAGGAGCTTGTGGGCGGTCTAAACTTAGGGAAGCAGGCTTCAGTTTTAGTTAGTCCTAGTACTGTCCCGTCCCACTCTCACAGAAAAAAATTGTGTCCCGTCCCGATCCCGGGCCAGAGTAGAAATCTAAATCCTGTCCCATCCCACTCCTGGTGAAATTACTCTCACTCCCATCCCGCTCCCAATCAGAATGACTCCCGCTCCAGCACCACTCCCATTCTTGTTGTTTTTGAGCGCAGGTGAAAAAGTCCGAGCGGAAGCGCTGTTGGTTTTTGGGTCGTGTAGTTTTTTTGACTCGCATTATAGTGTAGGCGTCAAGGAAAAAAACTACAAAATGGCTGTGCCAGTACTGGATTTTTTTTTTTTTCTTTCTATTTTATTTTATTTTTTGGCATTGATCCTAGTTTTTTTTAGTTACTATTGGCTTGCTCCTGCTCCCGTCTGCTCCCGTTAATGTTTAATCCTGTACCGTACCAATCACGTGATCGTTATTAATACTGACTCCCATCCCACGGGAATCCCGTGACCCCTGGGATTCCCGAAAAAATGTCAGTCTCTAGTAGATACACTTCTGGCACAAAACACCGGAGGAGGCAGCTGCCCCTACAGATCTTTAAGCTAGCGCAATGGCATCCACAACCTAATGCAACAGCCTGCCCCATTTCCGGCCCACTGTGGCACATAAACAGCTGTTCTGACCAGCAAATAGCATCTGCAGCCACAATGTACAGCTGCAATGCCGGACCAGGTACAGTGTGTTCGCCAACCTCTATTCATCCCACTGGAATTGGGGCAGGCAGTAGGCTGCCAGTTAAATGGCTGAGCCAATGTATGCTAGGGGGAAACCTTGGCAAGAAAGACAATGTTTGGCCACAACGTCACTCCAGAACCACCAACCTTCCAACGAAGAATGATGGCCAGTACACAGAGCTCACTGAACCTTTTGGCTGTCATTACAGCCAGCATAAAGGTCGTTTTCAGACTTAGGCTTCAAGAAATTTATTGTCATTTTTTATTCACAGAGTGCAAAATGCAGTAAAAAACATTTTTGTTGAGTTCTATTTTGAATATTCACCATTTAATGCAAGTATGATGTTATCAGTGTGATACAGAGTTTGATTTATGGCACCGGGGAAAAAGCTGCTGGTCCTGCATGGAATGCTGTGAAGTAATAATAATAATAATAATGAATTTTATTTATCATGCACTTTACATTTGATTTCAAATCTCAAAGTGCTACAAAACAAGTTTAAAAGACCATAACATTAAAAACAGAGTAAAAAGACAGTCATTAAAATCAATACATTAAAAGGCATACGTAGCCTATTAAAAAAAATCTAAAATCAACAATTGTAGGAATTTCTAAAAAGGAAAGTTTTTAGTCCTTTCTTAAAACAATCCACCGTCTGTGGGGCCCTAAGGCGGTCTGGGAGGGCATTCCACAGACGGGGAGCTGCGGCTTCGAAGGCCCTGACGCCCATTGTTTTTAGCCGTGTCCTGGGTGGGGCCAGACGGTGCTGTTGGCCTGACCGGGTCCGGGAAGAGGTGTGTGGTGTGAGCAGTTCAGTGAGATACATGGGGGCCGCACCGTGCACACAGTGATGGGTGTGCAGAAGAATCTTGTACTCTATACGGGCGTGAATGGGCAGCCAGTGTAAAGTGTGAAGGATGGGAGTGATGTGCTGGTGTTTCCTCACCCTCATCAGGACCCTGGCAGCGCTGTTCTGTACATACTGGAGCTTCTGAAGGCTCCTGCCAGAGATCCCGACGAGGAGAGCGTTGCAGTAATCCAGCCTGGAGGAGACGAAGGCGTGGACGAGCTTCTCTGCAGCAGGGAGGGATAGGGAGGGACGGAGTTTAGAGATATTACGGAGGTGAAAGAAGGACGTTTTGCAGATGGAGGTGACATGATTGTCAAAGGAGAGGTGGGGGTCAAGCTTGACCCCAAGGCTTGTAACAGAGGGAGAGAGGGGAATGGTATGACCACAGAATGAAACAGAGGTGAGAGGAGAGGAACGGAGTTGATGAGGAGTACCAGTTTGGATGGCCTCTGTTTTTGAGGCATTAAGCTGCAGGAAGTTTTGACTCATCCACGCCTCTATATCCTCCAGGCAGGAGCTGAGGCGGGTGACAGAGTTGGCGGGGGAGCTGGGAGGAGTCATTTTAATGTAAAGTTGTGTGTCGTCAGCATAGCAATGGAAGTTGACCCCATGCCTGCCGACGACACAACTAAGGGGGAGCATGTAGATGGTGAACAGGGTAGGGCCGAGCACGGAGCCCTGGGGGACCCCACAGGTGACAGTGTGAGGTCTGGATTTTGCCTCCCCCAGGGCCACGTACTCGGTCCTGTCAGTGAGGTAGGAGTGAAACCAGTGGAGGGCAGTGCCAGAGAGACCAATGAAATGCTGGAGGCGGTGGAGGAGGATGTGGTGATCTACTGTGTCAAACGCAGCAGACAGGTCAAGAAGAATGAGGAGGGACGTGAAACCGGAATCAGAGGCCATCAGCAGATCGCTGGTGACTCTGATGAGAGCTGTTTCTGTGCTGTGGGAGGGGCGAAAACCAGATTGGAATTTTTCATACAGATTATTGCATTTAAGGTGGTTGTGGAGCTGGGTGGAAACAACTTTTTCTAGGAGTTTGGAGATGAATGGGAGGTTTGAAATGGGTCTGTAGTTTGACAGAGGTTCAGGGTCCAAGGTGGGTTTTTTTAGGAGGGGTTTAATGAGGGCAGTTTTAAGGGTAGATGGGACGGTACCCGTTTCCAGCGAACTGGCTATTATTTTGGTTATGAGATGACTAATGGATTGATGGTGAGTTTTGAGCAGAGGGGATGGGAGGGGATCTAAAGAGCAGGTGGATGATTTAGATTTGCGGATGATGTTCTCGACCTCCTGCTGCGTTGGCAGAGAGAAGTGTGATAGGAGTTGTGTGGGAGATGTCTCAGGGGTATCAATAGTGGTGCTGTTTGAAGGTGAAAGTGAAGAGCGGATGCTGTCTATTTTTGATATGAAGAAGTCCAGAAACCGGTTGCAGTTTATATCTGTGTGGTTGTAGAATGAGGAGACCTGTGGTTTGAGAATATGGCTGATTGTGGAAAAGAGTTTTCTGGAATTACCTGGGTTATTGTTGATGAGCGAGGAGTAGTAATTGGACCTGGCCTTGGAGAGGGCTGTTGCATAATTTCTGCGATGTTCCCGGTAGGCCAATTTATGCACCGTCTGGCCAGATGTTTTATATGCCCGCTCCAGGACACGGCCAGACTTCTTCATTTGCCTTAGCTCTTTGGTGAACCAAGGAGCGGAACGTGTGAATGTGACAGTCCGGGTTATTACAGGAGCATGAGTATCCAGGATGGAGTTGAGGCTTGTGTTGTAGAAGTCCATTAAGTCACTGGCTGATGAGTGGAGAGGGGGAAAGATGCTGAAGATGTGAGCTGAAGGATGAGGAATCAATGTTTTTGATGTTTCTGAAAGTGATATGGCGTTTTGGTTTGGTGAAAAAGGTTATTGGGAGTCTAAATGTAACTGCCAGGTGATCTGAGACACCAACATCGTATATGTTGATGCTGGTGAGTGGAAGGGAGTCAGTTATAACAAGGTCCAGAGTATGCCCTTTGCTGTGGGTGGGGCCATCTGTCAGCTGTTGAAGATTTAGACAGTCCAAAACCTGTTTGAATTCGGCAGCTAGACGGGAAGTGTGTGAGTCCATGTGTATATTGAGATCACCAATTACAAGAATATTTGAGTGTGCTGTGCAGAGAGAGATTAGGAACTGATGAATGTCAGAAATGAAAGTTGGTTGTGGTTTAGGGGGGCGATATATGACAGCTACTGTAGCAGAGAAAGGATTATTGCATTTAAAAACAAGGCTTTCAAAGGAGGAAGCACCGGGTACAGACAGGAGGGACACTGCAAAGTAGCTGCGAAATAAAACAGCAAGGCCCCCACCCCGCCCAGTTATGCGAGCTTTGTCCAGGTATGAGTACCCTTGTGGGCAGGCCTCATTCAGGGAGCTGTAGACACCGGGCTGTTGCCAAGTCTCTGTGAGGCAGAGAATGTCTATTTCTTTGTCCAGAATGTGATCGTGGATGAATCCGGATTTCTTTGACAGTGACTGCACATTAAGCTGTTCCATTGTGATGTGGGAATTTGAGTCCAGTTTATGCAGAGAGCGGAGAACGCTGAAATCCACTCCAGGTCTTCCAGTTCGCCGGTCCAACTCAGCCATATCTGAGGTAGGCATAGCGGCGCTCAGATGACGCAGATGGTGACGTACCTGTTGCGCGACAGGACGTGATGCCGACCAGAAGGATGCGATGGAGCTGTGGTCACCGCGTTTGGACATTACAAGGCGGCGCCCGGATCCCCGGTGGATGTAACGGGGTCGACGTGGAAGATCCAATGGAGCTCTGTTGATGTTGAGAATCCGAAGTGGTTGTATCGTGGTGTCGATGGGCAACAAGTGGCGTGATGGTGTGCCGGTGCTAACAGTTAGCCAGGATCCAGGTGAGCAGCGGTGGAAAAAAGCCATACCCAGAAGGATGATCCACAGCTTCAACAGAGGTGGTGTTCCATTCACAGACCTCCGCTGGAAGGCGGAGGCACTGGAAGATTTATGAAGACTGATGGTGCTGATAGGACTCTGTAAACAGAAGAGTTGCTCCGGCTAACTCTGTTAGCGTAGCCAACCCAAACAAGTTGCCACGGGCTAACAGGCCGACGTGCAGAGATAATCCAGGGAGGGCATGAAGCACTTAGACATCTCCGTAGGAATAATCCAGTTTGATGGAAACAAAAGGAAGCAGCAGGATTGGGGGATTTGAAGCCCAGAGAAAAGGACGATTCACTTAGCAAGCAGTGTCCAGCGTAGTGACAGGTAAGTCCAGGGTACCACAACAAATTCGGTGTGTACTACAAAATAATCTGTCTCTTACTGTAGTAACTGAGTTCCCAGAATACGGTACAGTAGGATGGATTTTGCAGAAAAGGACAGATTTTGACGGATTTGCAGAGAAGCGGCAAACAGCCAACGCCAGCGTCCTCTCTGCCTGGACCCCCCAGGCAGAGAGTCTGCCTGGGGTCTGCCTGAAGTCTCTTCCCATAGGGCAAAAAAAGAGCACTGTCCATGGTGGGGGCATTAAGGGTCGCTGATGATGTTATGGGCTGGAGACATGCAGTGCTAGGATGACATAGACACAAAGTACGTAGGAAACCGTCTTTTTTCAGAATTAGAAAATAGGTGGAATAGAAACCTTTATCCTGCAGATGTGGTGGAACCACCCCTATAGCCACTTTAACCAGCCAAGCTCCAGGCAACGCTCGGCTCTGCTGCCAAAGCTGTGGAGAAGCAATGTTCCGAAAATGACACTGTGGCTCCCGTATGTCATGTTTCCATTGTGGAGCGGGGGTCCCATGGTACCACTGAGACCACACTAAGCTTCAGGGGCCTAGACTGGGCTAGACTGCAGACAGTGTTTCAGTGCCATCTATGCATCTGGTACAAACAACCAGCCTGGGAACTTCACAGCCTATGTCAGCTATGCCTACAGTCGTCCGAGATCAGGGCTTGTGTCCATAGACCATATGTCTTGTGATCACCAATTGGACAAAAGGTGACCCAGCTCCCTCAACATGAGCCTATAGGCCTGCAGCGCTGCACCATTAGTGTTGCCCAATGCTGCCCTTGCCATGCCCGCCTGCAGCACCTGGGACTGAGCCAGCAGGAGAACGGAGAGCAAGTTCCCGATGAGTGCTAAGTGAGCTGTGTGTATGCTTTGCACAAAAAGTCCTCCATCACCCGACACTGGGCGCCTGGCTGTTTTCTTCAGTGCCTCAACTGGGGAAAGAACCAGAGAGGCAATGCAGTGGTCCACTGGGGGCATGTGGTCCAGAACATAGTCTGCAGGGTTGTGCATAGATCATGCATCCTTACCATGGTGGGAGAGGTGCCTAGGATCTGACCAACAACTTTGAAGCTCCTCTAAGATGGCTGGAGACGGAGGAACCTTGAACGAGGCACCACTGGGGCCCTGCAGAAAAAGGGATTTCCGGCAGTACGGGATGTTTGAGTGTCATACAAGCCATCTCTGGCCAAGGCTGCCATAATAATCGCGTAATAATTGCAGCTGACATGGGTCCTACACTGGGTCAGAGCTAACTGAACTCCTGAGAGAATTTCCCAAACCATCCTGACCTTCCAAACTCTGGGGGTTCCAACTCCTGCCCACGAGGGTCAGGGAAGAGATCTCCTTGCTCCCCCAGGGACTGGAACTCTGAATAGGAGGCCCTCACAGAGATTCTATCCTCCTCCAGGTCCCCTCCTCCAATTCCCTGGATGCCTCTTGGGGAACAGAATTGGTGACTGAAACCTTGAGTAAGGCTTTGAGCTGCTCCACCACAGGCCTCAGAAATTTCCCTTCCTGGTGATATGGGCACTCGTGCTGAGATGGACGGCCCAGCCGAGGCCTTTCCCTCTGCTGATTATGGCGCTTTTCAGCTAGCGTATCCTGGAACACATTGAGGTGCACCTGAGGGGGCCAACTCAGCTGCAAAGGGTTCTCTGTGTTATGCGGCCAGGATCCACTCATCTTTCCCTCTGATCTTTACTAGATTTAATAACCTGATTAAAATTTTCCCTTTTTTTTCTAAGGGCAGATCTGATAACCTATGAGTTGGTTAAGTTTAGTGACATCAAATGTATTTAAAGCAGGGATCTTCAACATTTTCCAGGCCAAGGACCTCCAAACTGATAACGAGATGGAGCGGGGACCCCTAATTATATATATTGTTTGAAATTGTGTTATATCAAACTGGTGCTACAGTCAATCTATTACAGATGGAGTCATGTAACAAAAGTAATTTCTCCCTAGGATTCCTGGTTGATGGGACAGGTGTTGTGAATGAAAAGGCGCCCAATTTGAAAGAGCTCCTGTGTGTCGCTTAATGTGTGCATTGATGACTGAAAGACATCTTCTGCCTCCATTTATCTGTTTACTACAGTGTGTTGATTTCATTTTAATGTTTATGTAAAGATATTTCAATTAGTGGAAAAAATTGCAGGGGGGGGAATATAAAAAAAAAAGTCTAATCAACCAAAACTTTCGCGACCCCCATGTAGTACCTCTGTGGACCCCCTAGCGGTCGCGGAGCCCCTGTTTAAGACCTCCGATTTAAAGAGCCTGATGGATCTATATGTGCAGACAGAGATTTTTCAGGATGAAATCCTGCTGTTCTGTCAAAGGGGAACTTGACAAAGACACCAAGAAGAACGGGTATGTCCAGACATGACAGAAAGACTCACACTAACAGTCTCACATACCTGGCAACAACAGGTAAACTGCTGTTTAATGAAAAAATTTTCTGACTGAGACGGCTCCTCCCTGAATGAGCTGAATTAGAACAGACTGGGAGAAAGGGACAGAAACTTACCGCAAATGGATTAGAAGAAACACATAAAGATAGTTCTTCATTAGCTTTGGTACAAGAAAAGATAGATTTTTTTAAGACTACATAGAACATCCTGAACGGGATCCATTTATTAGTGTAGAAAGCAGATGCATGATACATGTATACATATTACACAGACAATGCTCTAGATAAAATCCTGGCTGTTTGGTCTTACCTTTCTCTGAATCTGTGTTTAAACGCAGCACCTGAACAGCTAACGTCTCTATCAACAATGTTCAGCAACTGGAGCCTTTCTCTATCAAATATTTGCTCACCCCTAGCAGGTCAAACCGGCTCTGAAGGGTGCGCCCCATTCAAAATAAAGGTGTGTTTAAAGAAGGAAGGGAAGAGACCTGGATTGTAGAGCAGGAGGAGTTGGACTGTAGCTGGAAGGCATTGTGGACTGGGTTAGCTTCCACCAAGGCATGTCTGTTATTTTCACTGAAAACAGCCTTCTAGGACTTTTTCCACCAGTTCATAATGGTTTTGAGTAGAAATATACAGAGGATGTTGCAGGGAACTAGTCAATGCGTTCAGTACTTCAAATTGAATTGTAAAATTTCGACAAAATATCCATTAATAGTTTAGCAGATCCAATGTTCTGCAGGTAGAGAACTGAAAGAAGAGGCCATATTACTCCTACTTTTAATTAACTAATTATTAAATCCACAATAGAATTCAAAAAGTTTTTCTTCTCTCCTCTTTACTTTTCCACATGGTTTGAAGCCAGCTTTCCACAAAAAGCTGCTCTATTGTGACCCTTGTGAGCAAAGCTTAGAGGACAGAGCGCCCAGTCTGCTGAATGAAGCTGTTGTAACCAGAGATCTGTAGACAGGGGTGGGGGGGTGGGGGGTATCTAAGGCATTCATCAAAACCCTTGGGTTAGTTTACAGTTACCTTGATGATCTTTTATTAATCACATACAATAGTAGCCATTCAAAATTTCCCCACTTTCCTTAATGGGCCCTTCGCTGGTCCTTGGCTGGTCCTCTACAATTCCTATTTAAACATACATGTTTGTACTTAAATATTCTTGCTGTCATGATTAGTGGACATTAAGATCTAAAGAAAAGTGTCATCTCCAGGTCAGACCCTGTAATTCAGTGAAAAGATCATGCCCAGGAGAAGGCCAGTGGTTGGAAGTTGGAGGTGATTCTGCTGGGAGTTGGACGGGAGTGGGCTACCATTCGTCTGGCTAGAATAGCCTCCAAATGTTAGCATGATAATAATATTAACTGAACTTTATTGATCTCACACTGACTGGAGATATTTACCTCTAAATATAACCAATCCCCTTGGGGAGCAGTGGGCGCCCGGGGAGCAATCGGGGGTAAAGGGTCTTGCTCAAAGAGCCAGAGTGGCAGTCTGTGGAAGTGGGTTTCGAACTCACAACCTCAGGATTTCAAACTCTATGCCCTAACCATGAGGCCGCCACTCCCCATGATCAATTAAAACAAGTCGACACATGAAGTCAGGAAAAAATTTCTTCATTTTCCATAGTAGAAAACTATTACTTAGAGCTGTACATAAAAACATTACTTTCAAAATAAAGTATAAAACAATATAAAATAGCAGGAAACTGGCCATCATGGCTCATTTCTAGCAGCTCATCGTATTTACAGTGTTTTGTTGTGAACCAGAGGAGCAGAGATGGAGGACCCTGCTGTCAGCTCTGAGCTCAGAGATCTACTGTCTGGATGTCGCCTGCTTCGTCGTGGAGCTCTGAGCCGGAGCCGTTGTCGTCTGCACAGCTTCAGTCTTCCTGAGCCTAAACCAACACCACAGACGGTCAGAATGACAGCAGAGATTTCCCAAACAGTCACAATATCAGAGCACAGAAACTCCTCAAAGATGGAGCCTCTCAGCTGATCTTACTTGTTTTTGTGTCGGTTCAGAATAAGCTGTCCAATGTGTGACTTTGGATCCAGACATTTCTCCTTGTCTGCCACTTTAACACTAGAGGAAGAAAAACAGCACAGAAGGAGCCTATTAGAGACCGACAGAGGAAAACTGCAGAGTGGATGTCAGCTTTGTATCACTCAGAAGCTGAGATGTAGACCTACATGATCTCATATTGTGGGCAGAAGGTACTGGGCTGGTAAACCACTGGTTCCTTCTGGATGCTCCGCAGTTTGACCCTGCTCAGGAGGCTGTGGGAACACTTGCATTTGTTCGACCTGTAGGCTGGTTGTCCTGTGGAAAGAAGAAGCACAGACCTGTCAGATAAAAGGAACCCAAAGCAGAACATTTCTTCTCTCCAAGCTCTTCTGTTTATCATCTCACACACTCAGCTGGTCTAACACGACCCAAAGGCATCCCACCCAGCAGGTTTCCACAGTACCTTGTGCAGAGAGGAGAAGCAGGCAGGCAAGGAAACCAAGGAGAGCAGACTTCATGTTGTGGCTTCAGAAGGCTTCAGGTTCAGTCCTCCTTGGTGTCTGATTGTAGTCTGGACTGCTGACACTCTCATGCTCCTGTTTTATAGCGGACGACTTCTCTAAACTCCTCTTTGCAATGTGATGCAAGAGTTTCATTTTCCTCTGTGTTTCGCTTTCTTTGACTCTTCCTTTTTCTTTCACAAAGCCTGTTTCCAAGAACTGCCTTTTCTTTCCAGATTTTTATGAAAACTTTTTTTCTCCTCCAAGCTGTTTTTTTTTTTTATATTTACAATTGACCAGCAAATAAAAATCTTAAAGCTCTTAAATTACCAACACTGTGCAAACTTCAGGATAGCTTCAGCTCTACAAAATCATTAAGATCTGCTGAGGGTGCAGCAGCTGCATCTATGCAGTGAATCAAAGCCTCATAGATCAGTGGTTCCTAATCCTGATTCTCAGGGACCAAAGCCCTGCATGTTTTAGATTTTTCTCTGTCACAAAAGAACTGATTCAAGTGATGACATGACCTCCTCATCAGCCATCAAGTGCTGCATTCATTCATATTAGAAATGTGTGTGTGGCAGCAAGGAAACACGTAAACATGGGTCCTTGAGGATCAGTATTAGATGATTTAGGAGATAGATATTATTTAATCAGAAAACTTTCTCTGCAACGCTTCTGCATGATGAAGTTCAAAAGGACTACAGGCCAACAAAAAAGTGGTTCCAACAACTGGACTGAGGAATACCAGGCTGAGAGTTACAGCTTTTTTTTAAACAAATTTGTAGCTATTTGACTGGTTTATGCTTTTCTGGTGCTGATAACACCAAGGTCACAGGCTGAGGTGCAGGGTGCTAATGTTAGCAATCAGGGAGTGTACTAGAGAGGCCCTTAGACCCCTGGTTCAACCTCTGGGTCCCTGAGTAAGACCCTAAGCCCACAATGCTCCCTGCCCAGGGGCTCCAAGCTGCTTACTGATGCAGAGGCTAAATGCAGAGAACCAATGTGGTTTTCATGTACAATTACAATAAAAAATAAAGGTTATAATTATAATTCTATCATTAAAATAGCATAAAGTCACCAGCAGAATCAAAGGTTTCGCAAAGCAATCGGTTTATGCATCTGTTTTCCACTTTCCTGAAGTGTTGAACAGTAGAACAGTTTGTAGTAACAGCTGAGAGATGCAGACCTTCCAAAGTCGCATCTTGTTCATGCAGATAGGAGCTTCTAAAGAGGAGGTGCTGGAAGGAAACCTCTGTGTGTCTGAAATTGACTTCTACTGGAAGACTCACAATTAGTGCAAAGAAACTAATTTCAGACGTTTTTCTATTTACAAGAAAATTAAAAGAAAGGTTTTGTTGGATCTTATTTAATTTTAGCATAAACTTTCTGAAAAGATTCACTACAAATACAATGAAAGGAGAGTTTTTCATGAACGGGAAGTAAAACTAAAACCAACCAGACGAGGGAAAACACCATCCGCAGTATTAGCCCTTTAAACCTAATAAAGACCAAAGGGTTCAAATCTAAGGATAAAATCCTTATTTCATGGAAATGAGACATCTGGTCTGAAATCAGACACATTATTCTGTAGTTTTAGACGCATAGAAACAAAAATATGTAGAGAAAAAGTTTAGAGTCTTTTATATCATTGAAATTAGTTAAATTAATATAAAACTGCTGTGACAGACAATATTTCCATCAGTTTTAAACCCATTTTTGTTCATGTTGCAGCAGGAGAGTGGTGATTTTTTTTTTTATATACTATTATTTTAATCCTGTTTTTTCCGAAGATGCTTTGCGTTATCCATATTGTCTTAAGAGCTCCACGCTGCCCTTTGACACAGTTTTAAGTCTTATCCTACTGACTGTGTTTAAGGACTTGGAGTCAGAGGAGATTGAGCCTAATGTTGATAACGGACTAGTTTAGGCTAGAAACAACTTACCGCCTCCCCCTTAACTAAGTGGTGGTCTCCCTCTTTGATACTGTTGTTGGAAAATTTAGATTTCTCTTTTAATTATATATTAATCTATCCTATTTACTCACTATAAAGGTTTTCACTCAGTCTGTTTCACTTGAAGGCCACACCATTCTCTGCAGGATGGTGTTTGTAGACCAGACATAGCTTCTTCCCATAACAAACCAGATTCTTTCTCAAGGTTTATTCATAACATGTTACTGTTTAACCAAAGTGTCTGTAATTTGTTTTGCCTCTGACCACTTTCCATTGTTGTAAGTAAGGAGGGACGAACGCTGCTCGTGCAGAACAGGGCAGAATGCTGTGCCATTAGGGCTGTATGATGAACTTTTCTCTCTTTGCAAAGATATGAATAAATGTGCCGACTGAGTGAAATCCATCGATCTCCGTTTATTTAACTGGGGTGAATAGTTGATTACTTTTTTTCCCACGACAATAAATAAAAATTCCACAACAAGAGAAAAGAATAAAGAATCATTACTATCATCACGGAAACATAATGCAATATTTTTAGATCCCTTAGATCAGAATGCACTTAGATAGAAAACAGACAGAAAGATAAAAACATGAACATTTTAAGACACTTCAGAAGGAAAAGTGGAGCACTTACAGCAGCTGGAAAACATCTCGAAACACAAGCAGGAAATTATGTATTTAGTTTTTATTTGGGAGGCACCAAATTAATATATATAAATAATTTGTTTTTGGACTTTAATTGATGAGCAGAGGAGCAAACCTGGTCTTTGTGCTGAACTGTGGGACAGCAGTGAACATTTAAATAATCTCCTCCTCTATGATGCTCTAGGGACAGTCCTATTTAGCCCACATGTTAGTAAATGTGTGAGCAGGTTTGAATCTGAACCTGACCTTGACTACCACTAGGTGGGGTTGCAGCACATGCTAATGTAGCATCATCTGCTCTGTGGGTTTTAGTTCTACTTTAGCAGATTTCTTCTTGATACCTTCCTGTTTTCTCTGTTTTGTATAAAGCTTTTCTTTTGAGCTCTTCTAGATAGATTTTGGGTCTCAAACATAAAATCTATGCTGGACTGTAACATCATTCCATCATTTCATTGGTTATGGTTTTTTAAACATTTTTATTTCTTCTATGTGTACATAGTACTTTAGTTTAACTGATTTTCACTTATGTTATTATTATATACTAATATTAGACGTTTTTGTTAATAAATGCTTATATTTTGAATGGAAATAGTTGTGAATTTATTCCATACGTCTGCAGAGTTAACTTTTTGACCTTGATTTAATTCCTGGATGTAGTGTTTCCACCTTTCAGAAATGGAAATAAGGGATGTGGGGGTCCTAGAGAAACCTCATTGTCGCAGGGGGGCTGCGGGTCCTCCCCCAGAAAATTCTGTATTTCTTAGATGCAATTTCCTGCATTTTAACCAAATTGTGTCCTGTTTCAGCTTAACACAGAACCATACTTTTATTTTGTTCTTTGAGTGTGGCTTGTATTTCTTGCAATAAGCTACAGCCAATTAAAATAATTAATAAATGGAAATTTATTAATATAATTTTTTTATCATGTTTTCACAATATCATCGCACACAGAAATGGTAAATGTCCTGTACTTATATAGCGCCTTTTTTCAAGCCAGGAGACTTGACCAAAGCGCCTTACGCTACATTCAGTCATTCACCCATTCACGCACACACTGATGGTGGCAAGCTACATTGTAGCCACAGCTGCCCTGGGGCTCACTGACAAAAGCGGGGCTGCTGTACACTGGCGCCACCGGGCCCTCTGACCACCATCAGTAGACAATGCAGGTGAAGTGTCTTGCCCAAGGACACAACAACAATGAAAGTCGGAGCCGGGGCTTGAACCATCAATCCTTCGATTTCAGGGCAAACTCCTACATCCGACTCCACTGTCGCCCACACACAGAAATCCCCTCACAAAAGCAATGGCGTCTGGCCTGGTAGAATTTTTTAAAGATTATATTAATGTGTTTGTTTTGCTTATTTTTGGTTTATTTTGGTTGTTAGTTACCCAGATTATTAAATGACTACAATTGTTGTGCTATACTATTCCTGAGTAGGTCAGCTGGGCTCTTGTAATGAATAAGTTTGGCATGCGCAGGTGCACAGTTGTAGAACTAGAACTAAACATGAGGACCGTCACAAGGAAACCATGACGAACTCGCCAAGAAGATAGATTACCGAGTGGAGAATGCTTTAGACAGACGCCATGGGGGGGTGAATCAAGAACAGTAGAACTCTAAGCTCAAAGATAGGAGAGGGAGGGAGAGAGAATCAGGACACGTGGACATGGGTCTCACTCGCAACATAAGAGTTGTTCTATGTGCAAGGTCCACCAAAATGACAGTTTTTTTTTTAAATTATTTTTGAAAATACAGAACAAATAGTGTCCTTTATCAGCTTAATACAGGACGTGTAATTTAACTTCCAAATACGGAATGATTCCGTATTTCAAGGGACGGGAGGAAACCTTACCTGGATCACACTTTTTCTGTAAACACGCAGCCAGTTGGGTATATGTTCACAGATATCAAGTTACAGTCCAAAGGTTAGTTGATTAAATAGCAAAAAGTCACGGTGTACTTTGTCGTTGCACAATCCAAGTACAGAGGCCTTAGTCCTTGACCTGGCTGATCTGGGTTAAATTTTGGACTGTGTTCCTTTGCAGAAGGTCAATCCCCTCTCTCATATCCCCTCTCCTGTCAGCCCACTGTATAAAAACATGAGCCACTAGTGCATCAAAACGTTACAACAGGCAGGATTAATACTGCTGATGGTGTTTTCTTTTATCTGGTTTGTGTCGTTTCAGTTGCCATTCTGGAAAAAACTTTACTTTCATTGATTACCTCAAACTCTTCAGTATTTGTAATGAAGTTTACTAACAATAAACATAATCTAAGAAAACCTTTTTATTCTGTGTTGTAAATAGAAAAACGTTTGCAATTACTTTCTCTGTACTAATTGCGGGTCTTCCAGTAGAAGTCCCATTCAGGCACAGAGAGGTTTCCTTCCAGCACCTCCTCTTTGGAAGCTCCTGGATCTGCATGAACAAGATGTGACTTTGGAAGGTCTGCATCCCTCAGGTCGGTTCTTCAAACTGTTTTCATGTTCAACACTTCAATACAGTGGGAAAAAAAATTATTTGTATTTTTTTAACTGCTGTAGTGTAACTTTTTTAAAACTGTCGCACTAAAATGGATCCTTGTCTGCATTTTATTATTTTATGCCTTGCCATATTTTAGCCTCCTCCAATGTCAATGCCTCTCCCAACAGTTTTTAAGTGGGACCATATTGATTTATGTAGGGTTTGGTTGATGTGTAATTATCAGGTTCTGTTTTGCCGGTTATTATTTTTCCGTCCTGTGGGTTGGATCAAAGTGTTACCAAATATGACAGTTGAGTGATAAAATCCTCTAATGACTGGATGAGTGACTGTTAGCACAGCCAGTAGCACTGACAGTTAGTGGACTGAATAAATGGAACAAGTTGAATTTAGAACCAGGGGCCGATTCAGGAAAATTTGGGGCCCTAGGCAAAGACAGGCATGAGGCCCTCTGAACTGAAAAGACAAAACATAAAACAGAGCCATTATACAGCTGCAGAAATTCTAATAGAATGGACATAAATTATTTGTTCTACATTTTGTCCCTCACTAAGCCTATTCTCATATAGCTGATTGCTCCTTCCTGTGTTTCTAAAAAGGCAACCGTAAAAGCAAATAACCCTTCTTTTCACAGTAGACAAGCAATGATCTGCTTACCTCCATTTTTATGAATGAAATAATAGCTGGAAGTAAATCTGAGCTTGTCTCCATTCCTTGGAAAGATCCTGTCCTTCACCTGGAGTGGTCCTCTCCGTACTAGTGAGCAGCGTGCACGATCAGACAGCTGCTTTGGCCAGAGTGCCGGGTCATCCTCAAGAAGTTTACTGCACTACTAGCTGATTGGATGACGCTGGACTTTTCCAGTCTGGTGGAACGGCATCATTATCACAGCCTGGCTGGTTAATATCGGATCTCTCTCTGTTACAGCACATCCCTGTCTCATTCACACATAACACACAGTATAAGGCCAGTGGTTAAAGGTAAGTATATTCACTCAATTGCAAAAGTAGAAATTTGAGGATTTCATGCAACTTCAATTTTGGCTACGTCAATGTTACTCAGGGGAAAATACTGCAATTTCTACTCTACTACTAAACCTATTTATATTGCTAGTTACATATTGCAACACCTTCAGAAATGAAATAAATTGAACTTTATTGATCTCACAGTGGAGAAATTAGCTCTCTGCATTTAACCCTTATGCCCTTTGGGAGCAGTGGGCTGCCACTGTGTGGCGCCCGGGGAGCAGTGTGGAGATAAGGGTCTTACTCAGGTACTTGCAACCTTCTCAGAGCACAAATGCTCTGCTCTAACCCACTATACCAACACTCCCCCAAAAAACCTTGTACCCCTAAAATGATGATTTAATGTTTACCATTTGTGAATAATTAAACAATTCTTTCTTTTGAGGGGTTTTTTCTTAGGCCAGAACTCTTTAAAAAAAAATCATCTTTGGCTGGAAAATTAATTATTACAAAAAACAAAAGATGCATATCACAGGAAAGACCAGGGATGTACTGTTATCCTTAACATCCACTGCAGCTGTACAGAATAACAAACATTAAAGCAACGTTGATATAAAGCTGCAATGCAGAGAGGCTGTTAATAATTTGTTTGTTTTTTTATGTGTAACTTAATAATTTCATGGCTAAACACCCTCCAAAACCATTTGTTAAACTTATGGGTGCCTTTATAAAGGACACCCAGAGGTTTTACTAAAATTCAACAAGAACCCCCCCCCCTCCCCACACACACACAAAAAAAACCAAAAAAAAAAAACTAAATAATATAAATTAAATTCAAAACTTAATTTTAAAATGAGGTGAATAAATATTTATCAATATAAGGGGAAGAACCCTTCAATGGTTTAATTCAAATACTTTATTCAAAATATTAACACATATATCAGTGACACATTATTGCACAAAAGATTAAAATCTGGATTATTTCCACATCGATTAGCAACTTAAATTAATTTTCAACATATAAGTTAGAAATAAGTATTAGTATTAGGATTAGTTACACAAGTATTTGGAATTAACAATTCATAATGCATGACACATCAACCGATGAATCAGTGGGTGGATGACAGATGTGTTCTTAAAAATCCTTCCATAGACACAACTTGTCCTGGATTAACGGCGCACTTAGCCTGCTGAAACATAGACAACAAAGGAATACTGATGCAGAAGCAAAACCTTTATAACATAACAAAAAGCAGGTTTTAAAAAGGAATCTGCTAAATTGGAGCTAAAACCCAAAGACTACATCGTGTTGCTTTAGCTTGCTGCTAACCCACCTACAGGTAGCCAGAATCAGAGCTCCAAAGATTGCCCTACCTCATGTGAACTTTGACCTGTAATGTGTGTGTCTAATTAATCTGATTAATTGCGGATCAACAGTTATGCAGTTCTTGGAAACAGGCTTTGTGAAAGAAAAAGGAAGAGTCAAAGAAAGCGAAACACAGAGGGAAATGAAACTCTTGCATCACATTGCAAAGAGGAGTTATAGTCGTCCGCTATAAAACAGGAGCATGAGAGTGTCAGCAGTCCAGACTACAATCAGACACCAAGGAGGACTGAACCTGAAGCCTTCTGAAGCCACAACATGAAGTCTGCTCTCCTTGGTTTCCTTGCCTGCCTGCTTCTCCTCTCTGCACAAGGTACTGGGGGATGCCTCTGGGTCGTGTTAGACCAGCCGAGTGTGTGAGATGATAAACAGAAGAGCTTGGAGAGAAGAAATATTCTGCTTTGGGTTCCTTTTATCTGACAAGTCTGTGCTTCTTCTTTCCACAGGACAACCAGCCTACAGGTCGAACAAATGCAAGTGTTCCCACAGCCTCCTGAGCAGGGTCAAACTGCGGAGCATCCAGAAGGAACCAGCGGTTTACCAGCCCAGTACCTTCTGCCCACAATATGAGATCATGTAGTTCTACATCTCAGCTTCTGAGTGATGCAAAGCTGACATCCGCTCTGCAGTTTTCCTCTGTCGGTCTCTAATAGGCTCCTTCTGTTTTGAGAGTTTTACTATACGATAAGTCATTTATTATTAAGACATTAGTTTAAGGCCAAATAACTGCTGATAAGTTGTGCAGTTAATGTATTATGTTATACTTGATTTCAAAGATAAAAATGGTATAGTTATAAGAACTGAATGTTTTTATGTTCATGTGACAAGTAGGCAATTTATTGTTAAGAGAAAGGAAAATAATATTTCTTCAATGAGTATATCATAGTATACTCTTCCATCCATTAAAGACATTTCATCCAAGCGCTGCATGTTCCGAGCCCGTGACATCATCAATGAGCCCTCACCCCCCCAACATGGACTGTTCTCCCTGCTGCCCTCTGGGAAGAGGCTTCAAAGCATTGGATGCAGGTCCAACAGATTCAATAACAGTTTATTCCCCCCTGCCATTAGACTGCTGAATATTGTGTAAAATTAGTTATTTTATTTAAATACTGAAAATAATAAATATGGTAGAACTGTAAATACAGTCATATGTTTATGTTACTATGTTTTAATGTATTTATTACTGTTTTCAAGGCTGCACTTTAAAAATGAAATTGTCTAGAGCTGTTTCAAACTAAATTTCTTTTTGTATACACTCATGTATACAAAATGACAAAATAAATCTGTCTGAGTCTATACTAAAAGTACATGATTATATAGTTTGAGTTTTATACTGAACATAAAAATATTCACCGTCTTAACATAAAACAGTTTTAAGTGTGCTTTCTTCCAGCTTATTTTTTAGTAAACATAATATATTAAATGTGTGTCAACACAAAGTTCAGCTTAAAAGAGCACAATTTCTTTTTCTTTCTTTGCATAACCTAAATCTTTTCAGTAGTAACAAACTGAATGTGCACAGTGACTTTACTTCAATTCAGTTTATTTTTATAGCGCCAATTCACAACTCATGTCATCTCAAAGCACTTTACAGTTCAACCAGATCATAAAGTCAGATTGATTCAAAGTTTTCAATCTAAAGAAAACCCGTTGATTGCATCGACTCATTGAATCAAATGCAATCCCTCACACTAAGCATGCTTGTAGCGACAGTGGAGAGGAAAAACTCCCTTTTAACAGGAAGAAACCTCCAGCAGAACCAGGCTCGGTGTGAGCGGCCATCTGCTGAGGCCGGCTGGGGTTCAAAGAGACAGAAGCAGAGATACGAAAGGCAACTGTAAAAGGCGACCCCATCCAGGAACATTGACCTAGAAATCAATGTTTTAAGAACATAAAACAATTTCATCATTTTACTGAAAAAATGTCTTGGGCTGACAGAAATTTATTTCAGACAATAATACACATTTAGTTTGTGATGGTGGGAACCAAAACAAATCGATGAAATAATTTCGAGTTTAGATGAACAATGGAAATTATTTTATTTTTTTCTACCTAACAAACAATTTATGTACATAAGATACAGTATTAGGTTATCACACATAATGTTATTGTGTTTAATTAACATAGAAATCAACAGTTTTTGACCTTCAGCTTTTTATGTCATATGAACTGAAAATGTTATGGTGGGGGCTGCTCAGTGATGCAGTGGGTAGCACTGCTGCCTTGCAGCAAGAAGATTCGAGGTTCAATTCCCTGCCAAATGCATGGAGTATGCATGTTCTCCCTGAGCATGCATGGGTCTTCTCCAGGTACTTCGGCTTCCTCCCACAGTCCAAAAAAATGACAGTTGGCTTCTCCAAATTCTCCTTAGGTGTGAGTGTGTGCGTGAATGGTTGTTTGTCTCTGTGTTGCCCTGCAATGGACTGGTGACCTGTCCAGGGTGGACCCCACCTCTCACCGTAGACAGCTGGAGATAGGCACCAGCTGGGATAAGGATAGACATTAATTAATTCAACATTAGCGAAACGTATTCAAACTTGGAAACAAAGTCCAGTGGATTGGTTTTTAACTTTTTTTGGAATGACTATGACCTGGATGACTGAGAATCTTTATCAGCATATCCAGAGACAAATTGTTGACAATAGAAAATATGTATATATATTTGAGGTTGTTTTAGGGAATCACACTTGTTGGAGGATAAGAAGAACTGAAAGCAAGATAGACACAATGAAAAGTGAAACTGCTGCAAATGACTTCCTAATGGTTGTTATGTCTTATAATAAAACATCAGACTGTCCTCAGATGACTAAGTGGCTAAAATAACTGAGCAAAACAAGTACAGGTGAACTAACCACTTTAAACTTTCATCGGAGAGGCATTTCTTTCTAGAATGTTTGTTTTTGTCATAGCCAGCAGACTGTTTAGTTCTGCTTGATAAATGCCAGTCTAACTATACACTTTCTCATAAAGGAAAGTTTTAAGCCTAGCCTTATTTTATACTTTAGATGTTAGAAAAGATTTGATCAAGTAATATCACTAAAACAGGAAACAAAACTCAGCAACAAAAAGTATGAAAACAACTGACCCATGTAGAATTAACCAAAGATTTACAGAATTCTTTAAAGGAAATATCTGGTCATATTTAGAGTTCAAACTTCTGACAGTTCTTTAAATATGAAATTATGACATAATGTTCAATAAATGATCAGTGTTTTTAATCGAAAGAAATTTCTTCTAAATGTGCTTTACTAGAGGCATCCATGTTTGTCAAAGAACACGACTGCCACCTACTGGTTTGTGACGTCACGGTGCGGTATCGGCTGTTGATCAAGTCCCAGTGCTGTATCTGGTGTTTGTCACAACGCGCTATTATCCAAGTCATCTTGAAAACATTCTTCTTCCAAATGTTGGCTACATATTACGTGTTTTTTCTCTGGCCAGAAGTTCAATGGCAAACTTGTCTTTTTTTAACTTTTACCCGATGTATTCCAGCATCCAGCTGCCATGCACGTAGGCATTGTCAGTTTCACTATAGCTCTGGTGAATTTCAATGGTGAAGTCCTCTGGAAATCTTCAATAATTGTTGTTGATTGCAGATGTGTCTAGTAGTTCCTATTGATTTTGCTTGTAAAGCGGGGACAATGGCGCTAGGCTTACCGCACTCTGCCGGAAGATGGCAGGAGGGAAGTGTTACTATATTTAAGCAAAAATTTATTTTTGTTTTTTACTGATTACCGCTAGATTCATAAATTCACAGGTGAGCACACTAACTAATACAGATGACATCAGTGCCACTCACAGATGTGGTGACGGTGTCCGCCGACGTCACATGCATCACGTGTGCACATACACCCAGATAGAGGAGAACAGTATTAGAAGAGCACAATTCAATTCAATTCAGTTTATTTATACAGCGCCAAATTCACAACACATGTCATCTCAAGGCACTTTACAGTTCAACCAGATCATACAGTCAAATTGATACAAAGTTTTCTATCTAAGGAAAACCAGCTGATTGCATTGACTCATTGACTCAAATACAATCCCTCACACTAAGCATGCTTGTAGCGACAGTGGAGAGGAAAAACTCCCTTTTAACAGGAAGAAACCTCCAGCAGAACCAGGCTCAGTGTGAGCGGCCATCTGCCGAGGCCCACTGGGGTTCAAGGAGACAGAAGCAGAGATACAAAAAGCAGCTGAAAAAGGCGGCCCCGTCCAGGAAACACACAGCCAGGCAGACAAGCTCCAAGGCAGCTCCCATGCCAGAGGACGAAGAGAGCACATCCACTCAGTCACGGTCAGAGAAACAGGACCACACTGGAAAACAGGCCGATCTCCAACATCTATAATCAAGGGTGTTGATGGAAGCAGCACAGCTTCTTTCCAGGATGACGTCACAGCCAAACAGGAACAGACGAGGCAAAGCTACTCTGAGGAAAAGCAGAGAGAGCAGAAGGTTAGAGATTGAACTAACAGATTCTGCAGAATAGGAGAACAGAGAGAGAATGAAGCAGAATGATGAAATGGGGGTCCCTATGTCCTCCAGCAGTCTAAGCCTATAGCAGCATAACTATAGAGATAGCTCAGGATAACCTGAGCCACTCTAACCATAAGCTTTATCAAAAAGGAAAGTTTTAAGCCTAGCCTTAAAAGTAGACAGGGTGTCTGCCTCACGGACTAAAACTGGTAGTTGGTTCCACAGGAGAGGAGCCTGAGAACTAAAAGATCTGCCTCCCATTCTACTTTTAGAAATTCTAGGAACCACTAGTAAACCTGCAGATTGAGAGCGAAGTGCTCTGTTAGGAACATAAGGAACAATCAGATCTCTGATATAAGATGGAGCTTGGCCATTTAAGGCTTTATATGTGAGAAGGAGGATTTTAAATTCTATTCTTGATTTAACAGGAAGCCAATGAAGAGAAGCCAGGATAGGAGAGATATGATCTCTCTTTTTCATTTTCATTAGAACTCTGGCTGCATCATTTTGAATCAGCTTAAGGTTTTTAACTACAGTTTGTGGACTTCCTGATAGTAAAGAATTACAATAGTCCAGCCTTGAAGTAACAAATGCATGGACTAGTTTCTCAGCATAACCCCTGGACAGGATATTTCTAATTTTTGCAATGTTCCTCAGATGAAAGAAGGAAATTCTAGAAACCTCTTTGATATGGGATTTAAATGACAGGTCCTGATCAAAAATAACACCAAGATTTTTTACTTTATTATCTGAAATCAGTTTAATCCCATCCAAATGAAGTGAAAGGCTAATCAGTTTCTTTTTCAGAGACTCTGGTCCAAAGACTATAACTTAACACAAGATGAACATCTAACGACTTATGGCTCCTACAGTCATAATGAAGGGTCAACTTTCTAATCAATTAGTCAGCAGCTCAGGAGCACCACAGGGGACGGTTCTCTCTCCGTTCCTTTTTTCTCTGTACATCTCTGATTTCCAGTACCAGACTGAGTCCTGTCATCTGCAGAGACACTTGGATGATTCCGCAATCATTGGGCGCATCAAAAGTATACAAGAAGAGGAGTACAGAAAAGCCGGTGAACCGCTTTGTGGCATAGTGTGGAAACAATCATCTGTTCCTGAATATCAACAAAACAAGGGAGAGGATTATAGAGTTCAGAAGAAACAGCAACAAGTTGAATCCTGTTAACACCATGGAAGAAGAAGTGGAGGTGGTGGAGGAGTAGAAATGTCTTGTTGTTGACTTGGTCAATAAACTAGACTGGAGACACACCTATGAAGCTGTCTACAAGAAGGAACAAAGCAGACTGAACTTACTAAGGAAGCTTAGGTCTTTCAGTGTTTGCAGCAATATGCTACAGATATTCTATCAGCTTGTTGTGGAGAGTTTGGTCTCTGCTATCATCTAAAGGGGTAACAGCACCAGAGAAAATTACTTAAAGAAACTCAACAAGCTGTAATAAAAGGTCAGCTCTGTTCTCCTAGAACAAATTTTTAACCCAAGCAATCCCTTAACTAAAGTGGAATTTTAAAAAGAGACTTTTTGTGATGATGAAAATGGTCTCTCCTTCATGTCCTGGGTTGTCCATTGTTTGATGTTGCTTGTTTATGTGGTGTTCTGGAAATTATGTGATTGCATTTCAATGTTTTAAAAAGAAAATGCATGTTTTACCCTCCTGCAAACCAAATTTCCCTCAGAGGACAAAAACACAAAGTTGAACAGTTTACTGGAATTGCTTTAAGGCCGACAGACAGTCTTTTTTGGCCACTCTGAACTCCTCCTAGGTCTGAGGTTTTATTTCTGTCAAACTGCTCGGGCAGTTGAACTCTTGGTATCTGAGTGCTTGCTTCCTGCCTCAGGAGCCCCACAAGCCAATCGGGCTTGATATGTCTCATTTTTTTTTTTCATTTTAAAGACATCGTTTACTGCCACTGTCCACCACTGGATCAGGGAGTGGCCACCATTACAGGCGCCACAGACCCTACTTTCACAGCTATGTGGGGCTACATTAACCCTAAAGCCAGAAATCCTCCCCCAGAATCAGAGAGAATGTCAAGGCTCAGAAGAAAGGACCCAGAATTCAAGGCAAAAAGACAGACTCCTTTATCAAATGTGTTTATCAAAAACAAAGGATCTGCAGTACCTGCTGGGATGCCTAAGGCAGGAACTTCTGGTCTTTAAGTTCAGTCCGTGCCCAGAAAAAGTGGTGGTTTCCAGCCGAACGGCTGCCAACACCACGTGCCGAACGCGGCCCTGAGAGTTCAGGTGCTGAAGCCTTGAAAATTGCAGGACTGGATGAGGAACAGATCCAAGAAGGTGAAGCGAAAGCCAATATTGAAGACGTGGTCAGGATACAGAAACAGGAGATCAGAAGTCCGAAGAGGTTCCAGAGGAAAATGCAGGCCGGTGACAGGAAACAGCTCCAAGTTAAGCAAACAGGAAGCATCCAGCAGCAATCCAAAGACAGTTCAGGCAAACAGACCAGAAAGGTAAAGGCAGGCTCAGTGGTTGAGAGGCAGAACAGATCAGGATCAGGTAATCAGAAACACTAACGCTGAAATGCTCTTACCACTAGCTCGAGAATAATCTTGCCTGAGGACTGGAAGCAGGCAGGTAAAAACTGATCAGACGTGAACAGGCAAGCTTAGTGGTTGAGAAGCAGAACAAGAATTCAGAAACAATAAGGCAGAGGTCACGGATTAGTGGACCAGGGTCCGGATCTGGACCCACCTGCTGGCTAATCCGGACCGAGCCTGATTTAAAACATTTATAAATTACTTCATGTTGTCCGACGACAGTGTCTAAGCATCACTTGTGTCGCTTCTCCTGTTTGTATGGGAAAGATCTCCGGAGCGTCTGACTGCACATGATAAAAAATAGCCAATGGGAAAGAAGGAGAAGATGAGAAAATAAAGAGAGCAGAAAAATTGTGGACTGATGGAAGAGGCACGGTGAACTAGTGAAAGAAAAGTGAAATGTGCTCAAAGATGACCCTGCACATTTTAAGTATGTTTCGCTCAACCTACTGCTGTAGAGCAAGATTCTCCACCATGAGCGTATTCAAAAACAAATCCATCCAGGCTCAAAATGAGCACCTTGATATGAGATTAAGAATAGCTTTGTCACCAACCAAACCAAGGTTTAAAAGCTTTGCAGTGCAGCCTAAAGCCCACTTCTCTCATTAAGCCATACAAAAATAAAGAAAAAATAACTGTTAGGTCAGGTGTTTTACAAAAAAAGGGATTCAGGAAATTGTCTATATACCAAACTAAAAGATTGTTGTACTTCTAAACCAGTTTAGATTTTGAAATGGAAAAACGTTATATATTTTTATATTATTTATTTAAAAATTCAATTCATTTTATTTCAGTGTTAAATTCTGTTTAAAGTAAAGGATTATTAGGGATGCACGATATAATTGGCCCCCTATCGGTATCGACCTTAAAACTGAATATCGGACATCCGGCCACCCCACCGATATTAAACCCGATATTTGATCAGCTTCTAAGTTTCTAAAGTCTAAAAAAAAAAAAACTACTTCTTCTTCTTCCTCAAAAACTTCTTTTTTACAGACTTAAAAACTTCTAAAGACGAGGGAAAAAATATTGATACATTAAAATATCACAATATCTTCATATGCTGATATATTGCCATTTAAAAACACCATATCGATCTCTTTTACTAATGAAATAATGCTATATGTCATCGTTATGCTACGAAATACCCCGAAAATTCACAAAATTTTGCCATATTTTTATATGTTCATATATTGACGCGGTATCGATCTATTTTACTAACAAAATCTCACAAAAATTTGCAAAATATCACGAGAGTTTGTAACAGAATGATGAAATTTTACGAGATTTTGAAAGTAAAATAGATCAATACCGCGTTTTTAAAAATCTATTTGATATCTGCATATGAAAATATATTTGAGTATATTATTTTTCAAAGTATCAGAAATGGATAACAAAACTGCTATTTTCAATGACTACTTATTTTTGTCCAGCTTTAACATCGGTATCGATATCGGTTATCGGCTGCATGAGTTTTAAAATATCGGCATATCGGATATCGGCTAAAATCCAAATATCGTGCATCCCTAAGGATTATAATTAAAAATGTCTCCGGACCTTTACCAGTTGTTGATTTTCTTTATTCGAACCCCACTCCCACTGATTTTTAATTGGTTACCCCTGCAATAAATTAACCCTGAAACATCCTCACCACTGACTTGAGAATAATCTTCTCTCTGGCTCAAGCTTGAGAATAGTCTGACTCTGATCTAGCAGGCGGCTTTAAATAGAGGCAGGAGCAGGTGGATAAGATGATCAGTAATGAGAAACTGGGCAAAGTTAGACAGGTGAATGAAATTAATAGTTAAGCCAGTGATCAGAGCCTCATGACAGAGATGGGATTTAAACATGTCCCTGACAGATAACTCAGCAGACCCTCACTATTCCCTTGAGCCTGCCGAGCCTGTCTTGCATCCTCCCCCAAAAAATTTATCCAACACTCCACCTGGTCCTGATCCATGGACAGCTCACCTCTGTCTTCACCTCATCGTCTAAGAGATGTGGCAGAAAATCAGAAGAAACAACTACAGATCAGGACCAACATGCCTGTAAAACGGGTCCATCTGGACAGAAAATGCTGTGAGACGGGTCTATCCAGGCCCAACGTGGAAGTATGTGTGATTAAACTCAAACTTCAATTCAGTTTGGTTTTTATAACACAAACTGTATTCACAACACCTCATCTCAAGGCAATTCAGAGTCAGATTGATTAAAAGTTTCTATCCAGAAAAAAGAAATGATTGCATCGAGTCAAATGCATGTTAGCCTCAAATGTTCCTATAGTTAAAATGAACAACTCAAACATCACATCCACTGTTAGAGATCATGCGGACACATGCAAGCATTCTGGGACATGCTGAGACGGCACACATATGGAAAGTCCCAGAGAAGAGCATGATGTCTGTCAGATCAACCACGCAGCTCTGTCAGTGTATGAATGTGTGTGTGTGTGCAGTCAGCAGACTGGGTACTACTTTCTGTTTGTGGTCAATGACTTAAACTCATCAAAGGAGTTTGTTTTTATAGGAGAAATGTTGATAACTTGTATTACCAAAGGTTTACACACCCCATACAACCATGATATTGTGACTCAAATCTTTCAGAGTATTTTTTAAGGCAAGGCTTTAAGACCTTAAAAAGGCAATATAATCTGAGATAGTAAGGTACTTCACAGGGAATAAGTTGAAGGATGGATGTGCACACCTAATTTGAAAAGAGTTTCCAGTCGACCTTTGGACTCGTTCCAGCAGCCAATCTTAAAATATCTACCATCTACAGCTTTCATAGATACTCCTGTTATATCAGAAAAGGGGATTTGTGGCAAAGCAGCTCTGGGTGGAGTGGAAAGCTTCATAAGGTTCCTGCAGCCACTTTTGTTCAAAATTGTTCATTCTGAGGTTGGTTAAAACTTCAGCATTACCACCTGCTGGTTATCACTGACCCGTCAATGCCACAGGGCTGCATTTAATCTCTATGCAGACTTTGAGAACTTACCAGTATAAACAGTTTAAAGACTTTGGTGTTGTTCACTCACCTCTGCTTTCTTTTAAATCTAAATGTAATTCTGGTACTTAAATGCAGGAAATACAGAGTTCTTTAGTGTAAACTGCATACGGTCCAAACTGTTTAAGGGTTTAACATTTAAATGTAATATCTTCAATATTTAGTCCGTCACTAAAATCTGCAACCTTTCTCTAACTTCAGGCTTTTGAAAGTGAAGCTCTGTGATTTTACTGTGAGCAATATGTTGCCTGTGTTTTTCTGTGTAGTAAGGCAGAGGTTTTCTGCTCCAGTAATCAGCCAGACCAGCTGCTAGCTACCTCAGCCTAGACAGGTGTGAGCTATGGGGTTTTGAATACGTTCTGATTCTGTATTAAAAATGTTTATGTGTTTTATGGATCTCACAGTTGTTAACTCGTCATCAGCTGAATAGTTATCTTTCCAGATTTGACCAGATATTGTGTAAAAAACGTTGGACAGCTCTATGGGTTTGATTTCTTTACATTCAACTAACTAACAAACAACAGAATAGTGATCTGGTTTTAGATTTAGTAAAATGATACTTTACAGTCTTTTGGCCTCCTGACAAACTTAGAATAACCTTATTTTAGAATTATTGACACTAAAAACTTGATGAATCTGGCCAGCATTTTTCTTCTCTAAGTTAATTCTTCAAAAGGACGCTCAGATGAATGACCCAAAGTTTAAAATCCCAAGGCACCAGCACTACTTAAAGGGCACTTACTATGGTGACTGTGGATGCACTTCTGCCATGGGTTGAGTATCCTTACTGATTTAAGGTATTAGTAAAAGTCTAGGACTTCATGGAATAACTGTTAGAAAAATGTAAATGTCAGCATTTCTCTCTCTCTCTTCATCCTCTGACATGGGAGCTGGCTCGCTGCTTGTCTGCCTGGCTGTGTGTTTCCTGGGCCGGGCCGCCTTTTTCAGCTGTTTTTTGTATCTCTGCTTCTGTCTCCTTGAACCCCATTCGGCCTCAGCAGATGCCCGCTCACTTTGAGCCTGGTTCTGCTGGAGGTTTCTTCCTGTTCAAAGGGAGTATTTCCTCTCCACTGTTGCTACACGCATGCTTAGTGTGAGGGATTGCTGAAGAGTCAATGAGTTGATGCAATCAGCTGGTTTTCCTTAGATAGAAAACTTTTAATCAATTTGACTGGATGATCTGGTGACTGGCTGTACGTGCCTTGTTTTAAACGGGTAGAACAAATGGTTCTCCCAGAAAGTGACCTGTAGGGCCTTATCCAGCTGTGCGGTTGCAGGTGACTGATCACCACCTGCAATAAAACTGCATCCCCTGAACCCTCCGGATGACTTGTGGCACCTGCTGATACTTAAAGTCAGAGAATAAAAGCAGGAGACAGAGATGTCCTGACAGAGTGTCATTCTCCGTCTGTTTTCCACTCTCCTCTTCTGCAGAAAACTAACCTGTGTTTGTTTTTTTCTAGGACTATAGGGGATTATTATCATTAACCCTATCAATAACTTGTTTCAATTAATAACATAAACATTATTTGAATGTTTTGCAACTTGGATGATTTAAAGTGGACATTTTTTTTCAATAAATATGATTTGTATCAGTTTTACATAAAGTGCCATGAGTTTAATTTAATGTGAAAAAACTGCAATGATTTCATGCATTTAAACAATTGGATCTTCAGACACACATTCTATACCCAGGCCCCCTCAGCCTACCTGAACTAAAGTGGTCACTGGAATATCCATCCATTTATGCATCTTGTAACACATCCTTCAGCATCATTGAGGGCTGGTGCCTATTTCCTTCAGTCTTTGGGCAAAAGGCAGGGTGCACTCTGGAGAGGAAGTCAGTCCATCTCAGGGCAACACAAAGACACACAACCATACCCACACCCACAAGTAAGGGCAATTTAGAGTCACCAATCAACCAAGCAGTCATGTTTTTGGACTGTTGAATGAAGTACCAGAGTACCCAGAGAAAACCCACACATGCATGGGAGAACATGCAAACTTCATGCAACCAGGGAATCAAATTTAGGAGAACAGTGCTACAAACATTGGAAAGTATTTTCAGAAGGTAAAAAAAATTACTGAAAAGTTGTTGTGGATGTCAAGATTACAGAAATCTTTACATGCATCCACCATCATGTCCTTAAGCCAACAGAGCTCAACCTGCTGAAGATAAGCAGCAAATATACGAGGAGAAAACTGATGCAGGGATGAAAAGAAAAGCTTTATATCCATCAGAGAAAACAGGCAGATATCAAGAAGAAATCTGCTAAAGTAGAACTAAAACCCACAGAGCAGATGATGCTACATTAGCATGTGCTGCAACCCCACCTAGTGGTAGTCAAGGTCAGGTTCAGATTCAAACCTGCTCACACATTTGCTAACGTGTGGGCTACTGTAAATAGGACTGTCCCTAGAGCATCATAGAGGAGGAGATTATTTAAATGTTCACTGCTGTCCCACAGTTCAGCACAAAGACCAGGTTTGCTCCTCTGCTCATCAATTAAAGTCTAAAAACAAATAATTTATAAATATTAATTTGGTGCCTCCCAAATAATAACTGAATACATAATTTCCTGCTTTTGTTTCTAGATTTTTTCCAGCTGCTGTAAGTGCTCCACTTTTCCTTCTGAAGTGTCTTAAAATGTTCATGTTTTTATCTTTCTGTCTGTTTTCTATCTAAGTGCATTCTGATCTAAGGGATCTAAAAATATTAACGCATATATAACGCATGAGTAGCGTTCGTTCCTCCTTACTTACAACAATGGAAAGTGGTCAGAGGCAAAACAAATTACAAACACTTTGGTTGAACAGTAACATGTTATGAATAAACCTTGAGAAAGAATCTGGTTTGTAATGGGAAGAAGCTATGTCTGGTCTACAAACACCATCCTGCAGAGAATGGTGTGGCCTTCAAGTGAAACAGACTGAGTGAAAACCTTTATAGTGAGTAAATAGGATAAATTAATATATAATTAAAAGAGAAATCTAAATTTTCCGACATCAGTATCAAAGAGGGAGAGACCACCACTTAGTTAAATAGAGAAGATCGATCTTTGTCTTTGCAAATTTATTCAAAGGCATAAAGAGTTTAAAGGTTCCTGCTCTGAGAGGCAAAAAGTGCTGAAGGAAGGTGTGCAGAAATTGTGAATCATCACAGAGGAGGGGGAGGCGGTAAGTTGTTTCTAGCCTAAACTAGTCCGTTATCAACATTAGGCTCAATCTCCTCTGACCTTAAACACGGTCAGTAGGATAAGACTTAAAACGGATGGATAACGCCAAGCATCTTCAGGAAAACAGGATTAAAATAATAGTATATTTAAAAAAAATCACCACTCTCCTGCTGCAACACGAACAAAAATGGGTTTAAAACTGGCGAAAATATTGTCTGTCACAGCAGTTTTATATTAATTTAGCTCATTTCAATGATATAAAAGACTCTAAACTTTCTCTCTACATATTTTTGTTTCTATGCGTCTAAAACTACAGAATAATGTGTCTGATTTCAGACCAGATGTCTCATTTCCATGAAATAAGGATTTTATCCTTATATTTGAACCCTTTGGTCTTTATTAGGTTTAAAGGGCTAATACTGCGGATGGTGTTTTCCCTCGTCTGGTTGGTTTCAGTTTTACTTCCCGTTCCTTAAAAAACTCCTTTCACTGTATTTGTAGTGAATCTTTTCAGAAAGTTTATGCTAACATTAAATAAGATCCAACAAAACCTTTCTTTTAATTTTCTTGTAAATAGAAAAATGTTTGAAATTTGTTTCTTTGCACTAATTGTGAGTCTTCCAGTAGAAGTCCATTTCAGACACACAGAGGTTTCCTTCCAGCACCTCCACTTTAGAAGCTCCTAGATCTCCATGAACAAGATGTGACTTTGGAAGGTCTGCATCTCTCAGCTGTTTCTACAAACTGTTCTACTGTTCAACACTTCAGCAAAGTGGAAAACAGATGCATAAACCGATTGCTTTGTGAAACCTTTGATTCTGCTGGTGACTTTATGCTATTTTAATGATAGAATTATAATTATAACCTTTACTTGTTATTGTAATTGTACATGAAAACCACATTGGTTCTCTGCATTGAGCCTCTGCATCAGTAAGCAGCTTGGAGCCTTTGGGCAGGGAGCATTGTGGACTTAGGGTCTTACTCAGGGACCCTGATGTTGAACCGGTGGGTCTAAGGGCCTTTCTAAAACAACACTCCCTGATTGCTAACATTAGCACCCTGCACCTCAGCCTGTGACCTTGGTGTTATCAGCACCAGAAAGCTGTAACTCTCAGCCTGGTATTCCTCAGAGTCCAGTTGTTGGAACCACTTCTTTGTTGGCCTGTAGTCCTTTTTAGCTGCATCATGCAGAAGCGTTGCAGAGAAAGTTTTCTGATTAAATAATATCTATCTGCTAAATCATCTAATACTGATCCTCAAGGACCCATGTTTACGTGTTTCCTTGCTGCCACACACACATTTCTAATTTGAATGAATGCAGCACTTGATGGCTGATGAGGAGGTCATGTCATCACTTGAATCAGTTCTTTTGTCAGAGAAACATCTAAAACATGCAGGGCTTTGGTCCCTGAGAATCAGGATTAGGAAGATTAGATTAGCTTTATTGATCTCACAGCGGAGAAATTCACTGGTCACATATTGGCATAGTAATTAAAGAAGGAGCAAACAAGGAGGAAAAAGGTGCATTAAGATTAACAATATATATACAGTATATCAAGATAAATAAGGATTAAGGTGCAAGTGTACATGTATCACACACAATGAAAAACAAAATAAAAATAAGAAATAAAAAAATAACACAGAGATTTGAGGTGTCATATGTACAATCCGGATGGCTTATATACAGGTGGATTGACTTTTACATTAAAATGTAGTAGGTGAGGAGCCACGGAGAGGTAGTGGTATGACTATTCTATTCACATATATTGCACAGTCAGTAAATAAAAAAACTATAATATAGCTGCACATTTAATGCATCTATGAGGCTTTGATTCACTGCATAGATGCAGCTGCTGCTCTCTCAGCAGATCTTAATGATTTTGTAGAGCTGAAGCTATCCTGAAGTTTGCACAGTGTTGGTAATTTAAGAGCTTTTTTAAGATTTTACAAAAAGCTTTTTATTTGCTGGTCAATTGTAAATATAACAAAAGAGCAGCTTGGAGGAGAAAAAAAGTTCTCATAAAAATCTGGAAAGAAAAGGCAGTTCTTGGAAACAGGCTTTGTGAAAGAAAAAGGAAGAGACAAAGAAAGCGAAACACAGAGGAAAATGAAACTCTTGCATCACATTGCAAAGAGGAGTTTAGAGAAGTCGTCCGCTATAAAACAGGAGCATGAGAGTGTCAGCAGTCCAGACTACAATCAGACACCAAGGAGGACTGAACCTGAAGCCTTCTGAAGCCACAACATGAAGTCTGCTCTCCTTGGTTTCCTTGCCTGCCTGCTTCTCCTCTCTGCACAAGGTACTGTGGAAACCTGCTGGGTGGGATGCCTTTGGGTCGTGTTAGACCAGCTGAGTGTGTGAGATGATAAACAGAAGAGCTTGGAGAGAAGAAATATTCTGCTTTGGGTTCCTTTTATCTGACAGGTCTGTGCTTCTTCTTTCCACAGGACAACCAGCCTACAGGTCGAACAAATGCAAGTGTTCCCACAGCCTCCTGAGCAGGGTCAAACTGCGGAGCATCCAGAAGGAACCAGTGGTTTACCAGCCCAGTACCTTCTGCCCACAATATGAGATCATGTAGGTCTACATCTCAGTTTCTGAGTGATGCAAAGCTGACATCCGCTCTGCAGTTTTCCTCTGTCAGTCTCTAATAGGCTCCTTCTGTACTGTTTTTCTTCCTCTAGTGTTAAAGTGGCAGACAAGGAGAAATGTCTGGATCCAAAGTCAAACATTGGACAGCTTATTCTGAACCGACACAAAAACAAGTAAGATCAGCTGAGAGGCTCCATCTGGTTTAGGCTCAGGAAGACAGAAGCTGTGCAGACGACAACGGCTCCAGCTCAGAGCTCCACGACGAAGCAGGCGACATCCAGACAGTAGATCTCTGAGCTCAGAGCTGACAGCAGGGTCCTCCATCTCTGCTCCTCTGGTTCACAACAAAACACTGTAAATACGATGAGCTGCTAGAAATGAGCCATGATGGCCAGTTTCCTGCTATTTTATATTGTTTTATACTTTATTTTGAAAGTAATGTTTTTATGTACAGCTTTAAGTAATAGTTTCCTACTAAGGAAAATAAAAACCTTTTTTCTGACTTTTTGTGTCGACTTGTTTTAATTTAAGCCTTTCGACCTCTAATCGCCCACGTTATGTGACTAGAACAAGATCTCAGATTTGGCCTGACCCTGTTGGTCAGATTTGGCCCCCCACCCCGTTTACAGTTTTCTGGTTACAACAGCTTCATTCAGCCAACTAGGGGCTCTGTCCTTTAAGCTTTGCTCACAGGGGTCACAATAGAGCAGCTCTTTGTGGAAAGCTGGCAGCAAACCCATGTGGAGAAATAAAGAGGGGATTTTAGAGTAAAGAGATGAGAAACGGTTTCATTGGCATTTCTTAGCCTGCAGTGCAGTTTCTCCAAAGAAAGTTAAAGGTCCACCATTCTGCTGTTTTAAACCATAAAGTCAACTAAATGCATATGAAATATTGCCTTTGCATTACATAGTATCCATTTGTTATGAAATCAATTTTTATCTTCTCTTCCTACCCAAAAGAAATACACTTAACTTTTATGCCCATTTCACGATGTCCCCCTGGAGCCTCTGCAGCATTATTATCACACCACTTCTGGAGACTAGGCTCTTCTTTAGTAAAGCTAAACAAAGTCCCACACCTCTTACAGACATTAAATCATTTATTTGACTTTGGCATTAGCTTATAACACATACTGTCACTGTGCAGATTAGCTGCTTAAACAACCGTTTTTTCCTCAGTTTTGAGTGAAAAATGATGGTACTCTGCCTCACATTAATATGCACTATCATATAAAGTGTGCATGTTCTTTTCTGGGCAGGAGGTGTATTGAGTGTTGCTGCTTCCTGCAGGGAGGATGGTAATTACTGCTCTGCATGAGAAGGTGATGGCCACTCCCCCTTTCAGTTTAGAGCAGAATTCAGCTGGATTACTCAGACATCAAATATCATAACATTGTTAAAAGCGTAGCAGTAATTAAAAACAAGTTACCAAGTAAAGGTTGTTTTAAAATCTAGCAGCTCCTGGGAAGAAGGATCTATGTTTACCTTCCTTTGTGCACTCAGGATGCAGCAGTTGGTGATAAATGGCGCTTCATCCAAAAACTCAATTTTCTTCAAATGAATGTAGAAGATAAGTTTCCTTTATACATTTACTAACAAGCAGTTTCTTCTTAAGCTTATTGCAGAATTTTTTTCTTCTTGGCATTGCATTGACTCTCTATAGAACGCCATTTGTCTCTTTAATCTCAGTCAAAAAGTCAACCATTTCAACTTGGTGTGAATAAAGTTTGGGGGAAATGTTGATTTAAGAACAAAAGTCACATTTCAACTTGATTCATCACCAAATTCAGAGTCTTTATTAGCAAATACAGAACTGCAAATGTAATCACGTCAGCAATGCACAGTGAAAGAGTCCGGTTCCATCAGTTTAGAGGCGAGGTTCTGACATCAGAGCCAGTTGAGAACCATTTCTAAGACACATTTACATCAGCATTGTCTTAATGGATAAAAACAGGCATTCGATACACAGGAAAGAGTTTTTTATCAGCCGGTCATCTTTCACAGCACAATTAAAGTCAACTTTCACTCTTTGATGTACAGGCGTTGTCTGCTGGAATCAGCTGAATATTTAGAGAGCATCACAGTAGGAGGGTCTGAAAGCGGCTCCAGATGAGCCGAGGCACATTAAAACCGGGCAAAACAGACCCAGAAAGAGCGCTTGGTACTGCCGACACCAACAGAACCGGCTGTTAGTGCTGGAGGTCAGAGGGGTTCAAACCTTTTGATACAGAGATTTTATTTAGGTCTGGTCTGAATGTGCACATCTGGGCTTTTACAAATCTTTTCCAAGGAAAAGAGACGCTTCCAGCAAAGTTAGCAAGTTTAAATCTGGTTGGATAAAACCAGTCCAGCGTGGTGAAAAAAACTGTGGTAAACAGTTTAATCTATCATCATCATCAGCAGCACTCTGTCTCCAGTTACAGGAAAAGGAAGGGTGCTTGGAACAGTGAGATGTTTTAGACCCTCATTGGCCGAGAGCGTTCACATGTTTATGGAGTAATTGTATTAGTCCATGTATCAGTCAGAAATTATGGAAAGTGTTGAAGAAGTGTATGTGACTAATGGCTGTTAAAGGCATCTTCCCACAGGAAATGACTGATGTTGAATTGATTTCTCTTTACAAAGTGTTTTGAGATGACGTGAATTGGAGCTACATAAATAAACTGAATGGAATTTAATACTTTTTTTCTTTAACCAAAGTCCCCCCCCAAATTAGGAAGATGAAGCCTGATTAAAGCAATCAAAAAGGTAACAGATATTAGCAAACCTGCCAACAAAATAAACTCTTTAAATGTAACTGACTCCTCTAAATAATCAATATATTAAATCTGATAAAGTTAGCTGAATACTAGAGGGTTTAGATTTCCAGTTTAGTTTCTCCTCCACACAAAAAAATCGATTCATAGGGGATCCACGCCTAACATGCTGGTAGACGGGTGCGTCCTAAACCAACATGTCGGTAGACCAACAAGTCGGTAGACGCGCCCGTCCTTGACCAACAAGTCGGTAGACGCGCCCATCCTGGACCAACATGTTGGTAGACCAACATGTCGGTAGACCAACATGTCGGTAGACAGGCCCGTCCTGGACCAACATGTCGGTAGACGGGCCCGTCCTGGACCAACATATCGGTAGACGGGCGCGTCCTGGACCAACACGTCGGAAGACGGGTGCGTCCTGGACCAAAATACTGGCAGACTGGTCCGTCCTGGACCAACATGTTGGTAGACCAACAAGTCGGTAGACGCGCCCGTCCTGGACCAACATGTCGGTAGACCAAACATGTCGGTAGACGCGCCCGTCCTGGACCAACATGTCGGTAGACCAAACATGTCGGTAGACGCGCCCGTCCTGGACCAACATGTCGGTAGACCAACATGTCAGTAGACGCGCCCGTCCTGGACCAACATGTCGATAGACGCGCCCGTCCTGGACCAACATGTCGGTAGACCAACAAGTCGGTAGACGCGCCCGTCCTGGACCAACATGTCGGTAGACCAAAATGTCGGTAGACGCGCCCGTCCTGGACCAACATGTCGGTAGACCAACATGTCGGTAGACCAACATGTCGGTAGACGCGCCCGTCCTGGACCAACATGTCGGTAGACGCGCCCGTCCTGGACCAACATGTCGGTAGACCAACATGTCGGTAGACGCGCCCGTCCTGGACCAACATGTCGGTAGACCAACATGTCGGTAGACGGGCCCGTCCTGGACCAACATGTCGGTAGACCAACATGTCAGTAGACGCGCCCGTCCTGGACCAACATGTCGGTAGACGGGCCCGTCCTGGACTAACATGTCGGTAGACCAACATGTCGGTAGACGGGCCCGTCCTGGACTAACATGTCGGTAGACCAACATGTCGGTAGACGGGTCCGTCCTGGACCAACATGTCGGTAGACGGGCCCGTCCTGGACCAACATGTCGGTAGAGCAACATGTCGGTAGACGGGCCCGTCCTGGACCAACATGTCGGTAGACCAACATGTCGGTAGACGCGCCCGTCCTGGACCAACATGTCGGTAGACCAACATGTCGGTAGACGGGCCCGTCCTGGACCAACATGTCAGTAGACGCGCCCGTCCTGGACCAACATGTCGGTAGACGGGCCCGTCCTGGACCAACATGTCGGTAGACCAACATGTCGGTAGACGGGCCCGTCCTGGACTAACATGTCGGTAGACCAACATGTCGGTAGACGGGTCCGTCCTGGACCAACATGTCGGTAGACGGGCCCGTCCTGGACTAACATGTCGGTAGAGCAACATGTCGGTAGACGGGCCCGTCCTGGACTAACATGTCGGTAGACCAACATGTCGGTAGACGGGTCCGTCCTGGACTAACATGTCGGTAGACGGGCCCGTCCTGGACCAACATGTCGGTAGACCAACATGTCGGTAGACGGGCCCGTCCTGGACTAACATGTCGGTAGACGGGCCCGTCCTGGACCAACATGTCGGTAGACGGGCCCGTCCTGGACTAACATGTCGGTAGACCAACATGTCGGTAGACGGGCCCGTCCTGGACTAACATGTCGGTAGACCAACAAGTCGGTAGACGCGCCCGTCCTGGACCAACATGTCGGTAGACCAACAAGTCGGTAGACGCGCCCGTCCTGGACTAACATGTCGGTAGACCAACATGTCGGTAGACGGGCCCGTCCTGGACTAACATGTCGGTAGACCAACATGTCGGTAGACGGGTCCGTCCTGGACTAACATGTCGGTAGACCAACATGTCGGTAGACGGGCCCGTCCTGGACCAACATGTCGGTAGACGGGCCTGTCATGGACCAGCACGCTGGTAGACGGGTGCGTCCTGGACCAAAATACTGGCAGACGGGTCCGTCCTAAGCAAACATGTCGGTAGACAGGTCTATCAAGGCCAAACATTATTTGCCAGTATTTGTGATGACACCAAATTAAATATTTAGGCTTGATGTCCCCATGTTTGTGGCACTGAGACAGCACATGTGGAAAGTCCCAGAGGGAGCATGATGTGTGTAAGCTCTGACAGTGGAAAGCTTCCCGTTTGTGTGACTGAAGCCTTAAACAGAGAAATGTGAGCGACTTTTTATCATCATGGTAACAGTTATCTGATGTTTGCCTTCAAGCCAACCCGTACCCCTCCATACACACCATAAGGCAAAGTTAATAAATGTGGTTCTGAAAGTTTAACACCCCATGCGACCATGATGAATGATTGGAAGATGTTTGCCCCTTTAATGTGACATAAAACTTTTATAATCCAACAGAAAAACTAAAATAATTCAGTGCCAGCTGCACATGACCAGATTCCAGCTCATCTTTGGAGTCTTTCCAGCAGCCAATGTACAATTATTTATTTGAATGTAAAGTTAGTACTAAGAATAAAGATGATTAAAATAGGTAAAAGGTAGTTTCTTGTATTACTCTCCTTTTCTAACATTTCTCCTCAACATGTCTTACTTTTCCTGTTGAATGTTACAGGGTACATGTCACATTAATGGTGGGGTAAAAAAAATTACAAAGATTTTCAATAATGGCAATAATTTAACCCCCACAGCACCTGTTTTTCAACGTGCCAGCTGCATATGCTCTGAGATCCATTAGCTTGTTTAACACTGGATTTTGGTGATTTCTACGCCCAGTTTAATACCCAGCAATGCACCTGTCCAGCAGAGTTTTCATTCCTAGCAGGTTGCTTTTTGGGTTAGGGTGGCTCTTAAATGGGGTTTGTGTTTGTCCTGAGTAGAGCTGAAGCGGTTTTGTCCTCCTTACTCATATATTACCATCCGAGTCCAGCGTGTCAAGCAGGTGGAGACTCTGGTCCAGCTGCAGCCAGCAGCTGCCCAGACGGACGCAGGAACACCACCATAACTGTGATGTTATCGCTGGACCCTTCCGCCTTGGCGTGACATACCAACCTCTGTGCGACCCTGTGTCCCACATCAGCTTCAGCACATTCTGCTAAAAGATCTTCTGCCCCTTCAGGGTCACCCGTCCCCCGGAGCGCATCCATAACCAGATCTGGGACCTCGGAGGGTTTAACAGCATCGAAGAAACCGTCACACGCCAGGAGCACGTAGTCCTCGTCCCCTAGCAGCTGGACGGTGGAAGAATCAGCGTCCCCCGACACATATGGTTTCTGGTCAAAATCACCTGGAGGATAATTGTGATGGTTAGTGTGGACAGGGAGTACTCTTTGATTTCGACATCTGATTTTGTTTAAGCTGTTTTTTCTGAGGTCTTTTAAAGCTCAGCAGTGCCACCTGCTGGTTGGATTATGGCTACATTCTATTTCTATGCAAACATGGAGAACATCTACACCCTTCTGCTCATTAATCATCATGAAGCCTTCAGTTCTATTTGCCCCCTTTCAGCTCAGCTTTAGCTTGTCAAACACAGAAAATAGAGTTGTTTTAGTCTCAACTGCTAAGATCCAAACTTTTCAAGAGCACCTGATGAGGAGGCAGAGGAGAGCCCACCTGCCCCCACCCATCATCCCCACCCTCTAAAGAAGCACCATAGAGAGCGTTCTGACCAGCTGTCTCACTGTGTGGTGTGGAGGCTGCAGCGCCTCAGACTGCAGACTGGAAGAAGGTGAAAAGAGTGGTGAGAACAGCAGAGAGGATCATTGGGGCTCCTCTTCCCTCCATTAAAAACATTTCATCCCAGCGCTTTTTGTCCCGAGCCCGTAACATCATAAATGACCCCTCACCCCTCCACCATGGACTGTTCTCCCTGCTGCCTTCTGGGAAGAGGCTTCACAGCTTTCAATGCATATGCAGCAGGTTCCAGAACAGCTTCTTCCCCACCGCATTCAGACTGCTGAATGTTGTATAAAATGGGGTTTAAAAAAAAAAAAACACTGAATGTTGGAAACTGTAAATCATATACCAGTGTTATGTTTTTATTTTTATTTTTATTACTTCTGCACTTTAAAAATGGAAATGTCTTACGAGCTATACTGAACAAAATTTCTTTTTGCATACACTGTGTACAAAATGACAATAAAGTCTATCTGAGTCTAAGTCTAAATCAGTGATGTCAAAAGTTCACACATTTGTTACTAAAGTAGAAGTATAGATACTGCAGTTTAAAAACACTCTGGTAAAAGTTGAAGTATCAACTTGACCTCTTTACTCAAGTAAAATTGAAAAAGTATGAGCTCCAAAACTACTTAAAGTATAAAAGTATAAAATAACCTTTTAAAAAAACCCAGCCAGATGCCACTATATAAATTTTAAAGCTCAATTTCGAAAAATTCTTTGAGATAGGGCCGAGGATGAGGGAGGTCTTGTTGGTCTCCGTCTCCCGATACGCTCTGGCCTGTGTCCGACCTTTCAGACATTTCAACATCTTTTTCTGAATCCATTGTAGCATGGCATAGACAATTCACATTAGCAGTTTGAAGATCACCTGCTTGCTTCTGATGATTTTCTTTAACTAACCAATGAGTGTTTGCGTTATATGACTCATCCAATCACATTAGTTTTCACTAGATGTGGATGGAGCCAATGATCTGCATTGGATGGAGCACATGACGGGAAATAAAGATTTAGAAACATTAAACCAGGAGTAACCAATTAAAGATCAGCGGGATCAGAATAAAGGAAATCATCAACCTGTAAAGGTCCAGAGACATTTTTAATGATCCGTTACTTTAAACAGAATTAAACACTGAAATAAAATCTGGTATTTATATTTTAATGTTATACATTGAATTTTTAAATAAAAAAAAATAATAATAACAACAATTGCCAAAAATTCCTGCGCTATCTCAGATAAGTTGACACTAGAATTATTCCCGTATATCCATCAGTAGTTAAAGGAAAAGCGTCAGCAAATGCTAATTCTGCCTGTAAAACAATGACAGTGTAATTGTCGCTGTATGATCTGAAGCTTCATTTGGAGCTTTTAAACAGGCTTTTGAAAAACTTTGATAATTTGATGCTGTAATAATATAGATTTTTTAGAATGAAAAGCTTGCAGATGTGCATAATCAACAAATAACAGAAATACGAGTATGTTAAGTTCTGTTCCGTTTATGTCTCTTTCCTTCTAAGTATGAAATGTCCCATGCTCCTGAATGCACCATAGCTATCTGACGCTTGTGAACGCATCACACTGGTCTGTGTAGATGCGCATTTGGTTTTCCGCTCGGCAGACATGCACTTTTCTGCATAACATTGGACCGCGGTCCGCTAATCTGTGACCTCTGCATTAAACCGAAGTCAAGAGTAACGAGTAACGTTTGTTTTAAAAATTTAAGGAATAGAAAATACAGATACTTGTGTGAAAATGTAATGAGTAGAAGTCAGAAGTAGGAAGAAAAATAAGTAATGAAGAAAAGTATAGATACCTAAAAAGTGTACTTAAGTACAGTAATGAAGTATTTGTACTTCGTTACTTGACAGCTCTGATCTAAATGTAACGTCTTTAGTGTTATGCCTGCCAGCGCAGGGCTGACACTGTTGTTGGATGCAGGAGTTTGCCCTGCAACTGAGGGGTCGCTGGTTCAAACACCAGCCTGTTCACTGTTGTTGCCTCCTTGGGAAAACAACACCTCACCTGGATTACCTCCTGAAAAACTAGGATAGTTAGTCCAATTCAAGCCTAAATAGAATTCCTGCTAAGCAGGATGAGCAGACATGGTGCCATCTGCTGGAGAAACCACAGGAGAAGGGGGGACAATGGATAGGAACAATGAAGGCAGCTACTAAATAGAGTCTGACTGTCCTGCAGTAACGTTAACCTCTCTGTTCTATGTTCCGATTGGTTGGGAAAGCCTTACCGATGGCTCTGGAGACGGCGTAGGTGCCGTTAACTCGCCAGCAACCCATGTAGGTGATGCAGCCTCCGAGATCTTCTATCCTCTGTTTCTCATCCTGTGAATCAGAGAACAAAAGTTAAGTAAAGAAACATCTTCCCCTTGCGACACTATTCCGCTCGGTTAGCGTTGATGATGTCACCAGTGTGAAAGAAATCAGAGAACTTGTAAGGAAGCCATGCCGTAGTCAGTGTACTTTATTGTTTCTCTCCATTATCTGGCTGAATCCCTCTCACCAGAGCTACTCCATGTTTATCGAATGTAAAAAAAAGTTGTTTCAGCCTGTTAAATCAAACACAACTGGCACGGTGTGTTGACGTCCGTACGTTGCGTTCAATAGTATCACGTAATTTAGCGGGCCAACTCAGCTCCGGTGTTCTCACAGCATGCCGATCATAACCGAGTGTTGTTTGACCCAGGTAGACACGCATCAGTGAGCTGTTCTGACTGACACTAAAAGCAGATTATTTCTGGGTTTAAACATGTTTGTCAGCCAGAAGGAAAAGGGTTAAAGAAAGTTCCTGCTGTTGCTTTTAGCTCCATGCAGTTTGTGCCGCTTCTTTGCTCCATATAGTTGTTATTGCCAGGGTGTGGTGTGGCAACCACTAACTAACCCTAAACTCTGCCATTTGATTCAAAGACATCACAGACACGATGTCAGCATGAAATGCAGACAGCCTGAGAGTCAGAGACAGGACCACAACCTGCTCAGACCTGCATGATTACAGACATCTGACTAACGCTGGCTGCTGCTGCAGCAGGTAGAAGAGGAAATGACCATCTGAGCGTGTGACATCTGAAGCCGAATGACACAATACCCAATTTACACTACCCTTGAAAAACCGTGCAGAGACCGGTCCGAGCTCAGTAACTGAGATAACTTATCGTGTGTAAATGGAAAGCAAACTGAACTGAACCGAGCTAGACACAACCGGACCGAGCTAACTGCAGACCAGTTCCAGAGGTGGGCTCGGCTCGGTTTTTTCCTGGCTCGGTTCTCTGATAACAAGAGCGCATGAGCAGAACGCGTCATCTCCGTCTGGCTGCACATCGCGATTCACACTCCATTCCAGTAGTGGGCGGTAATCCCCCTCCGGAAACAGAAGAACAACTTCTTCTTCAACAATCGAAATCTTCTCCACGCAACATTTTTAATAATAACACTGAAGTACAGCAATAATAATCAAGCATAACTTTCTGAATGTGACGGGCGCCGCCATTTTGATTTGCTTGCTTCCCTCCTTCTTCTTCTTCTTCTTCTTCTTCTTCTTGTGTTTTATGGCGGTTGGCAAACAACTTTTGGTGCATTACCGCCACCAACTGCTTGATTTCCTCCTTCAATACTGGCAGTAATACCGCAGATCGTCACTAGGAGGCAAGAAGTCGAGGAACCGAGATAGCGTGATGTGTAAACAGTCGTGAGAACCGAGCTCGGCCTGGTTAACTGATCCGAGCTCGGACCGGTCTCGGCATGGATCGGTTTTTCAAGGGTAGTGTAAATGGGGCTTTAGTGTTCCCACTGGTCCCCGGTGTTACTTTACCTCTCTGTCCGGTTTGTGGGGGTCCATGAGGGTAACAACCTCTCCTCTTCTGACCAACATGGCCTGAGAGTCTCCGAGCCAGGCCACCGTCAGCTGCTGACCGTGGATCAGCACGGCCACTCCAGTGCTCCCACTCCGCAGACGCTACAGACACACAGAAAGCTGAATAAGTGGTTCCCCTGAAGCTGGCGGAGTGCGGTGCAGCGTACAGCGATGAAATCCGCCTGGCGTACAACATCCCATACCTCTCTCTTGGCTTTGTGTCTAAACATGTCGTCTGTGCTCTTGAAGGCAGCTTTAAAGGCCGTGGCAGCGTCACTCTGCAGCGCCTCCTGGTGGCTGAGGGCGACGTGGAGGTGAGTGGCAGCGAAAGTGGCAGCATCCACCCCTCCATGTCCATCAAACACAGCGTAGTAGGCACGCTCCACTCCGTCCTAACCGGGGTCAGACAGAGGCAGAGCGACGGTAAAGGCAGTGATGGAGTTGGAGCACAGATCGGTTTTCAGTTGCTGTACCTGGATCCCAAAGAGCTGGTTAAATTCAGCCAGCGCCACATGTTTGTCCTCCATCTTCCTTCTGGTGTTCTTGATGGCATGAACAGAGCACTGAAAGCTCTGAGAAGGCGGCGGGGGGAACTGGGGGAGCTCCTGACTCCAGCTCAGTGCCACGCTGATCAGCTTGTTGAAGAAGAGCCGCTGCACTGCCTCTGACTCAAGTACTGTAAGCAGAACAGAACCGCTCATGAGGATGTTATTAAACAATAGGTTCTGTTTCTAGTGGAACCCTGAAGACAGAATAAAAAAATCAACGATCCATCCATGTAGCAGACAAGTTAAAAAAAACTTACATATTCTCAAAGTTAATCTGCAGCCTTGTCCACTGACTGCCATATTTGGAATTTCTGATTCCTCAGTGGTATTAAAGGCATACTATGCAACAATTTTCAGTTAATTAATGTGTTCCATAACGTTTTGGATGATTAAATGAGTCATTTCAGGTTGAACAAAGGTTTTCTCGGCCGCCCTGGTGGTCTGTGGGGGAAATACCGCACTTGCAATTGCAGGAGCACCGACCCGCACCCACAGGCTCAGAAGTCTCGCGAGAGTCGGTCTAGCTTTACAGCGAGAACTGCTACACCCCCCAGTTAAAAGCATGCTCGTCGCTAGTGCAGTGGCGATCTTTGTGCAGTGCTGCTTTCACAACGGACGCAGCAAAATCGCGTCTGCTGCTTCCTTTTTGCTGCTTGTACCAGTTAGTTCTGACGCGCGGCTGAAGCAGCTTTGCTGCTCTGGCTGCGCGGTGCAAAAGTGTGTCTGACGCGCGTTGGGCGGAGCTTCACTATCCTTTCTCTGCCTTGCAGCTATATTTGCTGTGATCAGTGGGGATAAAGTAGTTTTCATATGTTTTTAAGTGAGAAAATACACCTGAAAACGTCATCAGTGCCATCAGTTCATTCAGATTATCATCCTGCCTTACAATATTTTTTCTGTCGGAGCGCTCAGACCCCCACATACCAGCGGTGCACCGACAGTAGGAATCCCTTCATCAGCAGCCTCTGGCCGGGTCGCCTCCTCGCGGTTCACCGCGGCAGCTGGTAGGTGTTTTTCATCTAAATAATCCAAACTGCAGGCAGCAGGATACTAAAAGCGAACATATTCTGCCGGCAGATTTCTGCATTTTAAGTTAATTTAGGCGTCAATAAACTGTTTAAGAGGAGTGATCATCAGCGCTCTGATCATCAGCGCTGTGTCTCTCTCCCTGCCAGCTCCCAGATCAGCTTCTCTGATTGGTTGACGCGGCGCGTCGAGCAGCAAAAATTTTCCATCTCGAGCAGCAGCGCGTTTGCGGCACGTCACGCGCGTCAGATGCTCATTCGTTGCGTTCGCCTGTCTGCTAAGCTCAAAACAACCGCGCCTGGCTTGACGGAGAAACCAGGAGAACAGCTGTGCATATTTATGACAGTGCACTTTTACTTTCGCCCTCTGGGGGGAGCCTCGCTGGAAAATCAACACCGGTTGCATAGTGTACCTTTAAATTCAATGCAAAAAGATATTATAGCCTTTACATCCTAAATTGCAAGACGTTCATTATTATTACACTGGAAGTCTGCTAGATATCCCTCCATTGCACAGTGGCTTAAGGACATGCTGTTTTTCCTTAAACTTGAGAAAATTAAATATACAATGAGAGGATGTACAGACATTTTTTCCCAAAAATGGCAGTGTTGTGTTTCTTATTTTTCAAATTTGGAGCCCCTACCTAACTAAATATATGTGCCTGTTGCTGTATTTTGCTGATGTTTTTTTTTTTTTCTATTATTATCATCTATTTTATTTTTCTGCTGAACATGTCGGGCTGAGACAGGGTGGGAATCGGGTGTTTCGTTCTCTCTTTTTATTGTTCTTTTTTTGTTTTGTTTTTATTGTTTGTATATATAGTAGGTGTGAAAATTTCAACATTTGTACTTGCGTGTATATATTAGAAGTTATACCTGCATAAGTATATGTTTATCCAAAAAAAAAAAAGCGAACTGTATTCCTTATTGTGATTATCTTATCGTTTGCTTCAATAAAAATAAAAAAAATAAAAACTTACAGACCACTTTCTCCTCCTCTTCCAGGTTTGCTTCCTGAGGACTCTGAAACCGTAACAAGTCATCCTTTAGAAGCTGGGCGATGGCTGCTTGGCACAGGAGGAACCTAAGGCCTGGAGGAGCATCCCTGAGTCACAAAGACAGGAAATCAGATCATGAACGGGGGGATAAATAAGCAGCAGTTAAGTCAAACTGTGACATAAGTGAAGGCTTGTGCCCCTCCCGGCTCTTGGTTCGATGTCACGTGTGTGGAAAGGAAAGCTAGATTTGGCAGGCAGGAAGTTGAGGAAACAATGGTGTTTCTGCCGACAGGATGTGAACTCTTCCTTGCAAAGGAAACTGGAAAAATGTGGAAAAACGGAGAACCCAGGAGCCTATGACACGTTTTTATATGAGGTTTACTGGTTAAAGGCCGTAGCTACAGCTTTTTAACAAAACGATTAATAAATACATCAATAGAACATCTATACTGTTGAAGAATAGAAGTCTTCATTTCAATAAAAGAATAGTACAATACAGGGAATTGTTTCATACATTTTGACAGGTCCAAAGTATATCTGGTTGTGATGCCAACATCAACACAAAATAATTCTACATCCATCAGACGGGTCTCTGGCATTACCAGATTCTAGTAGGTCTGTGAGAAATGGTTTCTTCTTGGCTTTAAATTCCCAGATTCAAGACAAAAGCAGCCAAAACGTGGGAGAACTGTTAACAATGCTGAGCTCGGTTCTTCACGAGCATTTACACACCACGCTATCATGGTTCCTCGCCTTCTAGTGGCAATCTATGGTGCTACTGCTCTATAGACGGAAACAAGCAAATCAACATGGCTGCCCCCATAACATTCAGGAAGTTTGTGGAGAGTCAGACGAAGAAGGCAGCCTTTGGTGAATTTACTTGACAGAGTGGGCTTTTGGGAAGTGGATACGACAACAATCGTCTAATCAAGGCTTACAGACACAGGAAACAACGACAGGAATTGATGTTCACACTGCTAAGCAGAATCATCACTGGAAATCGTGTGAAACGGCAGGGAAGCTAGTATTTATATGAATGTCTGAAGTTTCATGATAACAGAGGCTGACTGTAAGGAGACGACGCGGTCGGCTCATGCGCTCTTTGTTATCAGAGAACCGAGCCAGAACTGAACCGCGCTGAGCCCTACTGATGAACTAGTACTAGTTTAGCGCAGTTCGGTTGCATCTGGCACGGTCTGATGCAGTTCTGCGAGTCATTTACGCTCAACAGTTATACAATAAACCATTAGCATTAGTTGACCTGGCAATTGGTCGGCATACAGTACAGAAGGAGAGAAGGGGAAATTGAGGGCGCCGCCGCCGCCACCTACTGACTGGGAGGAGTTAAACATGTATCTATGACCTTTAATGTCAAATTATTCAGATTCTAACCCGATAAAACCTGTTTGACAAATGACATCATGTCATCAACGGGCTCAACTACAGCTACTGTGAGAGGGGACCTTCTAGGACCCCTATATGTGGTACATTCCCTCTGAAGTTTCCAGTAAAAGTCTCTCATTAATGAAATTCAATAGCAGAAAAAATTACAAACTTTGGAACTGGTCAATCATTTTAATTTACTAACTTAATCATTCAGGAAAGTCAAATATGAAGTGACTGATTAGATTCTAATATAAATTCTTTATTTTTCATTCAATGGACTGCATTTGTGATATTTATCTTTATGCTACTTGATGTTTTAGCTACCGGTATTTAAAAAATGAAGAAGGATCTTGCTAATTTGCATTTATGGTGTTTATATCGTTTATATCTGAAGGAACTACAGATTAAAGCTGATTTTTATGTACAATTTAAGCATTTCCTGTCATGGTCGCTTCTGAAAGAAATAACAGCAAGTTCTTACTGACGTCTCGATCCCAGATGGTTGCAATGTGCTACTACTACCATTAGGTGGCATCAATGCACCATGCTTAAGGTCATTAGTACTAAACTATAAATTGGAATTTAAATTCTTAAGTCTATATTGGCAAATTTACGAATAAGCACGTACATTTATGAGAAAAAATTTATAAGATTTTAAAAATACAAATTATGAAGGAAAAAGTAGAACATTTACGAGACTAAAACGCAAATTTACGAGAAAAAAAACATGCACATTTACGAAATTATCAGCATGCACATTTATGGGATCCTAAGCATGGAAATTTACAAGATTATAAAGATGCAAATTTATTATATCATTCATTTTTACTTTAAAAACTTTCATGAGCAGGCCATTGTACCATCTCATTCCATCGCCAAAGCCCTCCAATGAATGGTGCATTAACATATGCTTTATGTAGCATACTTTAATCTGTATTAGAATCTCGCACTGTTCCACACATGTACATGCTTAAATCTCAGAAATGTGCCACTCTTATCTCTTAATTTTTTTACTTATTTATACTTTTTCTCTTATATTCGTATGTTTTAATTTCATAAATTTGTGTTGTTTTTTTTACTTGTAAATTTGGTTGTTTATCCTCAATAAAATGCCACTTTCAACAAAAAAAATTTAATTCCATTTATTATTCTTGTGTGAATGGCACTAATACGCTGTCGTACTCTGGAGCTTTGAAAACTGATCATTTTTCCTGCCCTAAACGAGCAGTGGGCATGGCCCAAGCTGGCTAAGCTAAGCTAAGGCTACGCAAGCACAGCAGGTATTGACGTTGTTCATGCTCCCAATAAAATGCAGCTGCTGTCAGACTTCTGTGTGAGCGGATAAGGACACCAAAGTGACCCATGACCTCAACTATCCAAGAGGATCTTTAGTAACCTCAGTTATTACAACAGATTATTATCTTTTTTTTTTTTCTGCAGATTTGTGTTATTTACCAAACATAACCACTGTTTGAGCGGCCTCCTACAGCAGAGTAAACTGTGCAGAAATAATAGGCAATGCAGAAGAGAGCTGCCAAAACATGTGAGGAATGCAACAAGTCATGCCCAAACACACTGACATGAACACATAGGGTTTGTGGACGGTGCAGATTTAGGTAAGAAAGTGCAGTTTATGAGAATGTGATGGGAGAGTTTAGAAATTCTATTCTGAAAACATGACGAATAGGGATAGAAAATCTCATCCTAACAAGTTGGAGAGATTATTATTAAACCTTTATTTAACCAGGAAGGTCACAATTAAGATGAACTCTTTTATCCAGGGCAACCTTGAAAAAAAAAACAAGAATAAAAACAAAAACAGTTAGAAAACATTTGAAGATTTTCATAGAATAGAAAATCCCTTTATTGTCCCACAATGGGGAAATTCTGGTGTTACAGCAGCAAAAAGATTATAGAAAAAATGGTCACACAAATATGGACCTTAGAAAATGTATAAGAATAACATAATAGTGAAGAGTTATAAAATAAACAATAAAATAGTGTACCAAACATTGTTAAAACATATATTGTTTTAACAATATAAATACTGTGCACCTGGAGAATAAATAACCAATATACAGCTATAAACAGCTATGGACATTTTTTACAGTAATGGATATTTGAAAATAGCTGCAACATCAGGCAGATCTCCAAGGGCAAGTAGTTTTTATTGACTAGTAAAGCGTCATTTCATTTTTCATCAGATGGGTGACTTATCTCTGCCCTTGGGGTGCAAAAATCTTTGCCCTTTGACTCTTGTTAAAAGTTGTACATGTGCAGCAGCAATACAAAGGTATAGGAGAGCTTGGGGCGCCCTGAATTGACAGGAAGTGTATTTGCTCACCACCTCCTGCCACAGCACAAACGTTTTGCGGGTGGTTGACAGGTCGAGTAGCAGGAGTCGGAGACGCTTCCTTTTCCAGGATCTGGTTTAGTTACAAGGTTAGACTAACCGCATGCAGCGAGGCTAAAGCTCTACTTCACTTTCCCTGCCTCCTTTTACAAACGTCAGGATCTGAGCCAGCATAGATAAACACAGGTAAGACTGATTTAAAGCACTTTTAGAAAAGGCAAAGAAGAATGACCAATCTGGGATTCACCTGGAAAATAATAGAATATAGTCTACTTTTTCTAGATGTTTGATAAGTTGCATAGGTGCTCTTAAACACATTCTCAGTAAATAAATAGTTTTTATATACTAAAAGAATATGAAGCTGTCGAACAGCTTCTCTATTAATAAACTGGTACATACATTTTTTTTAGGTTTGTGACAATATTGGACCGTGCAAAACAAAGATTTATCTTCACAAAGCCTCAGAACAGTAAAAATGTATGTACAAAAAGTAAAGCTGTATATGAAATTATGTTTTGTTTTAATAAAGTTTTTTTTCAAAATGTGTTTTGTTGTTGATTTCTTTTTGGTATACGTATATTTTTAATTTATAATCCCCCCTGGATAAAGCACCACCAGTTGCCACTGATGGTAGTGCAGGAGCACATCTTTCAATCTTCCATTTCTTTCCCAACCTCAACCAGTGCATTAACAACACAATCTTTTCAAGATGGTTGAAAATAAAGACTGCTCTCCGCATTATCGTCCGCCATGGTTGCTTTTTTCTTCCTGCTTTTGCGTGGCAAATAGAGAATAGTGACCTTTATTGAGTATTAATGGCGTTCAGGTCGGATGGATGCGACCTGGTTGCATTTGAAAAGATTAGATAAATATCAGATTCAGAACCACAGAGCCAAGTGACCTGGATCGCAAACGGACAAAAAACAAACAAAAACATAGCCTAAGTCTAGACCAAAAGAAAAGATGAAGTGAAGTGTTCCTACCGAGCAGCCAGCAGCCTCTGGCCCAGTTCCAGGCTCTCTCCATGCAGCTCCTCCAAAGAGACTTTACGACTCAAGAGGCCTACCGGCAGGGGATCGTCTGCCTTCAGAGCAGCGGGGAATTCCTCTACAAACCTCCTCAGGAAGCACCGGGCCTCCTCCTCCATCCCAGCCTCTTGAGATGTCAGGCAGCGGGTAGCAATCTGAAAAACAAGAGATCAGGATTATGACCGAACCGCGCTAAGCTAGTACTAGTTCATCAGTAGGACTCGGCGCTGTTCTAGTTCTGGCTCAGTTCTCTGATAACAAAGAGCGCATGAGCAGATCGCATCATCTCCTCACAGTCAGCCTCCATAATCATTAAATCTCAATAACTTCTATGATTTCCAGTGATGGTTCTGCTTAGCAGTGTGATGAACCTTGACGTGTCATTGTTTTTTGCATGTGTAAGCCCTGATTAAGCTATAGTTTGTCGTATCCACTTCCCAAAAGCTGTCAAGTAAATTCACCAAAGGCTGCCTTCTTTTGCCTGACTCGCCGAGTCTAGATACGGCCATGAGGACAGGAGGGCGAAGAGCTGCGGGGATTCAGGTGGAAAAAGGGTCCCAGCCTTCTCGAACGCCTCGCTCTATTAGCTGGTCCATCTTCACGAGTCGTTTTCCGCTATGGCAGTCATAAAAACAAGGGGACACATTTGCGTTCACTGCGACACGCAGGCAATTTAATTCCAAACAATTAAAAAGCCAATTTATGTAAAAAAATAAAAAGGCTTCAAGGTTTTATTACACTACACCATTCTCATTACTGGCACACGTAAAACACATATCAGCAGTCCTAGCTTTGCTGCACTGGCTTCTGGTTGCTTTTAAAATAGATTTTAAAATGTTATTGTTTGTTTTTAAAGCTCTTAATGGGCTAGCCCCCCAGTATCTGACTGAGCTCCTCCAAATCCATGCCCCTGCCAGAACACGAGATCCTCCACTCAGCTGCTTCTGGCCGCACCTAAACCAGACTCAACCAAAGGTGACCTTGCGTTTGTGGCAGCGGCGGTACAGATAACGAAAAAAAAAAAAAAATAAGATTTTTAGACAGGATAACTTTAGAAATAGAAATTATCTAACTTTTGGGACAACATTGTCTGATAAAGAGTACTTTATATACATGTTTAAGCCAGAATGATTTGAAATTTAATTTTAATTTCCCTACGACTACAGTTTTAAAGGTTGCAGCTTTGCAGAATAAACAATTTTATTAAAAAGTCCCAGCAGCAGGCATGTTTGGTGATCTGATCCAATAATGTCTAATCAGTGGTCCACAAATTGTTTTACTATTTCAAAGATGGGAAATAAGTTGGGATGGGGCCCATTAGAGCTTCACTCTTAGAAACGCCCCTGGATACTGGCAAGATGACAAAGAATTACTACTATGTTGTCAGGATCAATTACAGGAAAGCATTTTGCATTATTGAACACAAAAATGATGACCAATATCAAATATAGTGCAGTTAAATACTCATCAGTGCTTTGGAGACATTGGTATAATTGCCTCCTGAAGGGGTAGGCACCTTCTCTGTTGTACTTTTATTCTTTTTTTTTCTTAGTGTATCTGTTTCTTTTAATGTATATTGGACCTTGAGTCTGTAATAAAATCAATCAATCAATAAAATCAATCAAAAAAATTATTAAAACACATGAAAACAACAAAGTCTGTACATTTCCTTCCGCCAAACTTCCGTAAATAATCCAGCAGTCAGACGGCTGCTCTGGGTTTAAGGAAACTTCTTCAGAGGTTTTCAGATAAACAATCTTCTAATATGTCTCCAAACTTTTCCTGTGGGTGAAGAAGAGAGCTTAGCTCAAGCAGCAAACAGAAGAGTAACGGTACCAGCGGAGAAATCCGTCTGAGAGGAAAGAGCGTCAAAGCAGGAGGAACCCAGACCCCCCCTAGAAGCTGGTCAGCTTCACCCGGGAAACATCGACAGGACAGAGGCTAATGGCGCTACAGGACTTAGAAAAGTTCATTTAACCCCAAAAGAAAGTGCTGTTTCGTCCTTACCCTGGGATACAGGCGATTCCTCTGCTGGGTCTGCAGAGCAGTGGGGCAGAAACACGCCCTTCAGCTACACAAAAACGACCGCAGACAACGGCGCCGATTCTCACAGCATCCGCCGGGAGCCCAGCGTCTCCGTCTCCATTTTAATGGGGCGGGACCATCCACAGTGTTTACTGATCTAAAAAAGCGCGATCCTAACTCCTGAGTTCTGCTGCTTCCGCTTTACAGTTAAAGGAACATGACACCAATTTAACTGCTACAAAAAGCAGAGACTAACAGCCGTAAAAATCATAGTATTGTTTTTTTTTTTTTTTTTTTTTTCCTTTTTTTTTTATTTAAGTTTCATTTGTAATAAAAAGTGAGATTTTTGATGATTTATGTCACTAACAAGTATACATGTGTGAACCACTGATTAGTTCCATGTCTTTTAAAAGTGTCATTTTATTTTTTTATTTTAGTTCGTGCCACAATAAAACATAATAATTGTGCAGCAAATGGATCCCTTTGTGGCTGCTCAGTGGCCTTGCAGCAAGAAGGTTCCCGGTTCGATTACCGGCCCGGGTCTTTCTGCATGGAGTTTGTTCTTCCTGAGCATGCGTGGGTTCTCTCCGGGTACTCCGGCTTCCTCCCACAGTCCAAAAACATGACTGTTAGGTTAATTGGCTTCTCTAAATTCTCCTTAGGCGTGAGTGTGTGTGAATGGTTGTTTGTCCTGTTTGTCTTTGTGTTGCCCTGTGTTGGACTGGCGACCTGTACAGGATGGACCCCGCCTCTCACCCGTAGACAGCTGGAGATAGAAACCAGGACCCCTCGCGCCCCTGCTTGGGAAAAATAGTAACTGGAAATATAGGGATGGATGGATCCCCTTGTAGAAATAAATTTGCTTTTCTGGTGGTAAAAGCACAATATTAGCACAGGTTTTCCTTCCATTCACCTTTACAGAATTATTCTTGGACACAGCACTTTAAAAACAGCCAGCTTTGCAGGTGATTGAACCTCCTTGTGCATTAAAGGAGGGTAAGTCAGTGGGCGTCCGTCAGATGTAAAGAAATAGATCTTCAATATTAAACACTGTGTCGTATATTAAATATGATATCAAGGTGTTGTTAATTTTTATTTCAAGTTACTAAAATCTGGCATAAAATGACCAAAATAATTTCATTTATTGATGTTATTCTAATAAACAAAGATGCACCTGCACATTTTCCTTTAAGCCATACTGCTTGATGTGTATACAAACCTGATAACATTTATATTCTTATTAAACTATATTATATTTAGTAGTTTTAGTTACTTTGACTTACTTTAAATCCTTCATTCTTTTACAAAAATAAAACAACCAAAAAGGTAACAATAACATAAGTGCATAAAAGCACTAGTTCTAATAAAACATTTTTTCATGTTTCAGATCCATCTGGGAACAAGCTGAATTGTATCTCCTGACCCCAAAAATTTGTCATTAAAAGTCTCGACATTTCGATGCTAATCTTATCATTTTCAAAGGAATAGATCCCAGTTAAGAGTAACAAGCAATGATAAGAGAGAAAAACACATCTCAGAAAATAAATTGTGTTTCTAACCTGTTTATAAGAAAAATTGATAAAAAATTACTGAGACTTTTTATAAGCTTTCCTGGAAATTTAATACAATTAATTATTTCAATAAAAACAAAAAAACAAACTGAAACCTGCGTTTGTTGTTTCGACTTCATATTTAAAACTATCAGTTAAATCTTTATAATTTTTAGCCACACTTATCAGCAGGGGGGGATTTACTATTAGGCAATATTAGGCAGTTGCCTACGGACCCAAGTTCCTGGGGGCCCCATAAATTTTTGTTTACATGTATAGTTAATAGAACTACTCCTTATGTCTGCACATTAATTATGTTTTTGATCAAAATCCTTTCGCTAAAATGCCATCAGAAAGCTTAGAAGTGTGTCGCAGCCCCCCCCTTCAGTGTCCACCATATTGGATCAGTCCATTTGCTGCACATGTTCAGAAAGGTCCAAACAGACAGCAGCAAACCATTTGAAAACAAAGGATGCAAAGAGCAGTGTTGCCAACTTAGCGCTTTAGTCGCTATATTTAGCCACTTTTCAGACCCCTCTAGCACTTTGATTTCTAAAAAGCTCCTAACGCCAAATATAGCGACTTTTTTCTGCTACTGGAGACTTTGGAGTCAACATCTAAAAGCAGCGAGCTCTGCTCTCCAGAGCAAGTAGATTGGTAACCCCGCCTCCTGCTCTCCTCTATCTTGTCTGCTGTCATGATTCATGCAGCTATTATTTCATCCAAATGAAAAATGGAGAACAGAGAAGCAGATCATGGCTTGTCTACAGTGAAAAGAAGGACTGGGTTATTTACTTTGGCCTTTTTGGAAACACAGGAAGGAGCAATCAGCTAAGTGAGCTTAGTGCTTGGAAAAAATCTTTCATTCCTTTAGAGACAGCATGAAAAGTCAGCTGAGTGCAAAACATAGAGAGGAAAACAAGAAGAAAAGGGACAAAAATAGAGGGACAAAACCTAGAACAGATAATGGATGTCTATTCTATTAACATTTCTCTATCTGTAGAACGGGTCTGTTTTATGTGTTGTCTTCTAGATTTAGAGGGCCCCCCGGCCTGTCTTTGTCTAGGGCCCCAAATTTCCTAAATCCGCCTCTGCTTATCAGTCACTTTGGAAGGTCCAAAAACTAATTACCTTTAAAGTGACAAAGTTATTTTGAGAACCAGAAATATAATGTTATGCCCGTGTAATAGACGGTCCAATCAAGGGGACGACTGCTGATTCCAGGAGAAAGTCATTGACTCCTTGGGAACAGTGTGGTTTTGGGAGAACTACCAGCTTTGGACTCCAACTTGAGTCGATGCCTAAAGAGTCATAACAGACAGAAACATCCAGAACATGAGCTACAGCTGTCGTGTCCCCACTTCTGAACCATAGCAGAACCGCCTCACCTGGGCTAGATAGAAAGGACGGGGGAAGTTCAATTCTGTTGGTCAAATGTTTCACAGTTTTAACTTTGATTTCCTTCTTAAAATGTTTTTTTTCTTCTATGAGTTTTGGATAATTTCCCTATTTCAAAACAATTAAAACATTGATATGTTATGAAATGTCTCAATACCTTTTCTTTTGTTCCTAAAATGCCTTTATTTTCATTATATTTCTTCTAGCATTCTACTTAAGAACATTGTTTTTTCTTGAAAAATATTTAAACTTTTAAAAAAACTCTCAAGGTTATTTATTGATACTGTACCTGTTGGTAGATTTGTTTTATATTCCTATAAAAACAAATCTATGAACAGAAAATGAGTTAATTCTCCTTTTTTGATGACTGTTTGTAGAGACGCCATTAAAAATATGGACTCTGTTTAGTTTAGTTCTTAATTCAAATTCAGACAGGATAATATGAATTTGGGAATTCTTGCATCTCAGAAACGTATCTATTTTCTGAAACACTTTCTCCGTATACTAACAGATTCTCTTCCTGATTTAGAGAAGTAATGAGGCAATTTGTGTTTGAATTTGGTAAGTAACAGTGAAAGTCCTCAGACAAATAAATATTTAAATAAAGAAAAGAAAGTATTTATACTTCATTACTTGACACCTGTGGAAAAGTGGCCAATGGGAGAGTGACGGCCTACTGGTTAAGGCATAGAGCTTGGAATCCTGAGGTTCTGAGTTTGAGCCCCACTCCCACAGACTACCACTCTGTGTCAATGAGTAAGACCCCTTACCCCACACTACTCCCCAGGCGCCCCACAATGGCAGCCCACTGCTCCCCAAAGGGATGGGTTAAATGCAGAGGTAAATTTCTTCGATGTGAGATCAATAAAGTTCAATAATAATAATAATAATTATTAAAAAGGCGCCAAATTAAAAGGTCCAGGATGAAGCTCCTGCAGTGTCTGTTGGTTCCAACCGCTGCTGGGGTCGGCTGAGTTTAAGAACCACAGTGTCAGGACTGTTTTTTTGTGTTTGTGTTTCTGTGTTTGTCTCCCTTTAACCACCAGGAGGCGCCTGGTTTTGGTCCTCCTCCTCACACACCTGCTGATTGTTTCCTCGTTAACGGAGTGTTCTTAAGCTGCTGACTGCCACTACCTCGACGCCAGAGTGTTTGCCAGTTTAGGGTACTCTAGCCAAGCTAAATTTTGCTAAATCAAGCTGAGTTTTGTCAACCTGAGTTTTAACTTTGTTTTAGTCTTTGCCTCTCGGCAGGAAGTCATCCTGCAAACTGGATTTCTCAGACCTTCACTCCCTGGAAGGATCAACTGAGCTAACTGAGCTGGGGTTTCAAACAGGAGGTTTGGATCCACTTTCCCCAAGAGATCGTTTGAGCTTCTCACTGAGAAAGGGATTAATCTCCACTATGACCTGTTCAAGTACTGCAGGAAATCTGAGTGGCAGTCATTTACTCCGTTCACCAACTATCAACCGCATTCTGGGTAAAACCTGTTCCGCCCTCCACCGAATCAGACAAACACTGGAACCACGGCACACAGACAGGAGTCAAGGATTCAACAACTTCTTTGGAAACGTGAGTTGGCAACCAAATCCTCTTCTCCAAATTCACGAGCCAAATTCCCCACTGAGCCTGAACTAACCGCTGTCTTCCCCTCGCTTTGCAGTTCCGGTTGAGCAGTGTTCAGAGCAACACTTCTCCCTCTGTTTAACTTCTCAAATAAAACCCGTTAAACCTTTTCCCTGGACTCTCTCTTTAGGTTTACTGCATTTGGGTCTTAACTTTGTAACATCATGACAAACAGGCTGATCTCCTCCAGGCTGAGCTGCACTGATGCAGGTCATGGTGTCCTGCAGTAGCAGGCCCACATGTCTGTGTAAAAATAAACAACTAATTTACTGGTATTATGTTATACTTTAGCTTTTTGACTCAGTTGTCTTTAGGTTTACAATGGCTGTAGTCATCCATCATTAATGAAATGGAAATAAAAAAATAATCAAATCCCTGAAATAGGTTTCTGGGATTTCACATCATATCTCTGTCAGAGCCATCAACATATGAACTCATTTTGCTTCATGTTACTGTTTCCATGTATATTTACAACAATATCCATTGTTCTGGAAATAAGCTGCAACAATAACGACACTGATGGTTCTGATTTGCCTTTATTTACTGAGATGAGTCATTAGCAGGTATGTTCTGAGTTTTATGATGGCTACAGTGATGAAGATAAAGTAGTTATCTCTGATCGCAGGAATCACATCTTCTCTGACTGAAAACACAAACGTCCAGATGTCTGAACTTCACCCTTGTATCAATTCTGTCTCTAAGCGGGACAATGCACATATGCAAGCTACGGTGATGTTCTCAAGTTCTACAGAGTAGCTGGAGCCGGGGGAGCGTTTCAGGACAGGCATGCTGATGGTGATAGGGATGGTCTCCAGTCCCAAGGCGCTGTTGCAGCCCCCGCCAGAGTGGCTGTCCTGGCACCTGGCCTCGTAGAGTATCTGAGGGTCCCGGTTTAAGTCTTCGTTTTTACTGCAGACAGAATAGAAACAAGGAGAGCTTGGAAGTTCAATTTGATTTGACTTTGTTGGCAGTGAATTTCCATCTGGGGAGTGAAGTTTGTTTCATTATTGTTGCAAGAAAAAGACACCTTTTTTTTTGCTCTTTTCTTATGGAAAATGAATTTTATATAACCTTTTTTCCAACTTATTATTTTATTAATTTTTTTCAAATTTTTCTTTTTCAGTCTGTTTTATAAATTGTATTCAATTGCTTTTCACAGATTACATTCTCTTTTACTTGTGGGGGCGGGCATTCGTGTGGAGAGAGCATTTCTATTGGTTTGCACTGAAAAAAAAAAAAAAAACTGGCTCCAAAAAAAAAAAATAAAACATTTAAATTTAAAATGGTTAAAAAATATATAAAATAAAATATTATTCAATCAAAAATTGAAAAGATAAAATATTAAAATAATCTAATAATCATTTTTGAAATTGAAATAAAAAAAATTGTTATGCAGGAACTAAACTTTGAAAAACTTCATAAAAAAATAGTGTTTTCTCAAATGTTATTTTTCCAACTTTTTAAATAATAAAATAGAAAATAAAACCTTTTCTAAGAAGTTTTTTTCTGGATTGAATTCTTTTTTCAAAATATCCATTTACAAAAAGGACTCTTTGCTCGCAGCAATAATGGAACAGAAGTCACTCCATATTGTTCAGGCAGGAGAATAAGTTTCAGGTCCATTCAGAGCCTATCAGAGAGGACGGTCCGTACTCACTGGTAAACCCAGGGTGCAATGCTGCGTGTGTTGATGTCACTGGGTAGATTGACCAGCTGGCTGTAGTAATCTCTCAAGCAGAGCAAGCATAGGGCTTCACCAAAACACTCACTGCTCGTTGGCTTGGCCAGAGACTGTTGGAGGATCAGCAGACAGAGCAGGAAGACACGCATCTGTCGCAAAAACACACAACAATCGAGATTCAAAATTTGAACTATAAACTTACTTGGAATAAAAACATTACAAACAATAAAAAAACACAATATAAACTTGAAATTTCAACATTAATCACATTATGAGAGGAGAAAAGGATCTGACAACAAATAATTATCATGCTGGTTTCCCTTCTGATCCATGAAACACATAAACACTGCAAAAACTGCTTTAAATATGTGCAAACATTTCTTAAAGTCAGTTTATTTGTCTTAAATTGAGCAAGTAAATAACAGGATTTTGCCCTTATTAAATAAGATTATTAATTATTGTGCAATTTAGAAAATATAAAACAGTTGTTTCTTCTTTTTTTAAACATAAATAATCCTATTTCTGTGGCATACTTTTTACCTGCTCAAACGAAAGAAAAGATACAGTGATATCAAGAAAATGTATTAGAAATATTTAAAATTTTGCTCATCCAGTGATCTGATCAATTGGGACCAGCCAGACGTACTGTAAAAAAATCTAAATCTAGATAAGTCGTTTTTTTCTTAAAAGAAGTGCTTTTGTTCTTGGATTGAGGAGGTAAAAGAGACATTTTGCCAATGGAACAAGAAAATCTACATTCAAAATAAGAAAACACAATTGCATTGTCTTATTTCAAGCGCATATTATCTAATTATCTTATTTTAAGAGTAAAAATACTCATTCCGCTGGCAAACTAATTTACCTACTCAAATTAAGGTTAAATACACATAATTGAAGAAATGTTTTCACTTATTTCTAGATCATTTTTCCAGTGCGCTGGATCCTGCACTGCACACATTAATATATAAATTAGTCATTTTTTCATGGTCTGATTAGGTACATTTTTTATTGAGTAGAATGATTTATGTTTAAAATGAGAAAAAAAACCTAATCTATTAACTTATTTGAAGTGCATAATTTAAAATGAGCTTTTTTTTTTAAATTATGCACAATATAGTTTTTCTATTGGCAGATCATCTCATTATCTGTTTAAATGAAGGGTAAATACAAATATCTACAGAAGTTTTGACTTTTTCTTTTGATCAGGTTTTTTCATTCTTCATGTTAAGATCACATGCATATCAGTCTGTAAAAACTTGAATAACGTTTCCCTATTTGTCCTAAAACAATCTGCAGCGACTATTGAAAAAGTCCTATAGAAACCTGAAAGCACCTTCTATCAGGCTCCAACTCACTAACTTCTGCCTAAAATGGAATGGATTTCATTCTCTATCAGCTTTAATGAAACACTAATGGTGCAGATAGAACTCTCACCTGAAACGCTCCCATGGTGTAAGGCTGACTTCTCTCTCCTGCTGGCAGATTTGATCGACTGATGTCTCGATTCTTTTTCCTTCCAACCAATGGCTGGATCTACCTTTATTTATATGCCATGCTGCTGTCATCATAACCCTGTCATCTATGCAGATTGGTGGAGGTATTGATGAGAAGGCTGAGGCTGGAGTTTACGTGTTCTGGACCGGAGGCCATGATGCTCAGCATCATTACGCTGTTTTTGACATTAGCATTTAGCCTTGATAGTGCCTTCCTCCTGATAAAAGGTTAGACCGGTATATGCTGATGAGCCGTCCAACTGGGTGGACTCCCATTACCTGTCCATTCATGGTCCAGCATCACCGTTAAGTATTTTGACCTCCTGTGTGACTCATCAGACCTTCACCGTCCTGATGGAGAAACATCTTCCAAACTCCATTCTCATCTTCCTGTGACCTCACCCATTCAGAGTGGAACACCCCCGACAAATCTGTGCTGAGAAATAAGCTATTTTTATGCTGAAAAAACTTTACTCACACAATGACAGACAGACAAACATTCATGCCCAGAGACCACCTATAACATAGTAATTGTGCCTTGAATACAGCTGAATAATTAAACCCAGGGACGGGGCAAACCTGAATGGGGCCCAAGAAATATTCGATCTTAGGGCCCTTTATGGAGTGAATTTTGTTCCATTATTGTTGCAAAGAATACTGTCATGATTTTACTAAGATCTGACCCAAAAGCATTAAACCAATACAGAGAGACCAGGGAAAAGGTTTAACAGGTTTATTGACGAGATAGTGAAGAGATAGTGTTGCTCTGAACACTGCTCAACCTGAACTGGAAAGCGAGGGGAAGACACTGTGGTCAGTTGAGGCTCAGTGGGACATCTTATTCTCGAACTTGAAGAGGAGAAATAGATTGCTGACTCACGTTTCCAGAAAAGTGGTTGACTCTTTGACTCCAGTCTGTGTGAGATAGTTCCAGTGTTTGTCTGATTCGGTGGAGGGCGGACAGGGTTACCCAGGATGCGGTTGTTTGTAGGTGAACGGAGAAGCTGACTGCCACTCAGATTTCCTGCGGTACTTGAACGGGTCGTAGTGGAGATGAATCCCTTGCTCAGTGTAAAGCTCAAACGTTCTCTTGGGGAAAAGTAGATTCAAACCTCCCGTTTAAATCCTCAGCTCAGTTTGAAGCTCAGATGGTCCTTCCAGGGAGAGAAGGTCAGAAAAATCCAGTTTGCAGGATGACTTTCTGCCGAGAGGCAAAGACAAAAAACAAGATTAAGACTCAGGTTGACAAGAACTCAGTTTGACTCAGCAAAACTCCGCTTGGCTAGAGTACCCAAAAATGGCAAACACTCTGGCTTCGAGGTAGTGGCAGTAAGCAGTTTAAGAGCGCTCCGTTAACGAGGTAACCATCTGCAGGTGTGTGAGAAGGTGGACCAGAACCAGGCGCCTCCTGGTGGAGAAAGGGAGACAAACACAGACACACAGACAGGAATCCTGACAAATACATTTTGTAAATGAAAAGTTGAGAAAAATGTAACCTAGAAAGAAACTTTGAAAAACATTTTAATCAAACAATATTTTTAAATTAAAGGTACAGTAGATTATGTTCTTTTTCCTGGTAGATCATCTAAATAATTGGTCCTCATAATTGTCAATCCTTCTGGTAATATGTTTATGTAAGGTCGTCCTACGTCCTACGTGCGTTATATATATTTTTCTGTGCATGCACACTTTTATGTGGTGAGCTACGGTTTCAGCTGGTCATGGAATCTCACCTTTCTAACAAGCGTTCTTTGAAAATGGCAGAGGGTCGTAAAAAAAAAAGTGTCTATGAAGTGTATGAGAAGAAAAGAAAGGCCTCAGAAGAGAGAAATAAGACCAGAGTGCTTTTGGGTTGCGTACACTGGGGGGAGTGTTGGTCTAGTAATTAGAGCGGTACGCTTGTGCTCTGAGAAGGTTGCAAGCATCCGGTTCGAACCCCACAGCCTCCACTCGATGGTTCCTAAGCAAAATCCTTAACCCCACACTGCTCCCCAGGCGCCACACAATGGCAGCCCACTGCTCCCCAAGAGGATGGGTCAAAATGCAGTGGTAAATTTCTCCAACGTGAGATCAATAAAGTTTAATTATTATTGTTATGAAAGCAAAGGTTGGCTTCCCACTGATGCCTCGGTTGCAAAGTTTCCACACGAAAGATAAAGTTTGGCCTGCTATTTGGAGAAAATCATTTCACATCAAACAGTTAACCCTGCACACATACAGGAAAAATAATAAAACCAAGTGAAATATATGCATTGCGTGACAAAGAGATATTACATTTAGAGGTTAGTGTCTTATAATCTAGGTGCAATTTTATTATAGTTTGGATTTTTTTTTATTCCTGTTTACTCTTATTTAGTTGTGATCATATTGTCCTCTAGATCAGTTAATTGGCATTTAAGAAATTATTACTTTTACTATAGTTTTCATTTGTTCTTGTCCTAGTTTAAGTTTTTTTCATACTTCAGTTATTTTTTTAGGTAAAAAAGGAGAAATTAAATTAAAATTAAATTATTGTCCAGCTAAGTAATAATAGCTCAAAACAAGATACTATTTCCAAAAAACTGGTTCATTTACAGCTGACTTTAGCTGAATACTGTAAAAAAGGAAGTGTTACATCAGTTCATGATGCCATAGCATAGATAGATAGATAGATAGATAGATAGATAGATAGATAGATAGATAGATAGATATTTAGATAGATAGATAGATAGATAGATAGATAGATAGATAGATATTTAGATAGATAGATAGATAGATAGATAGATAGATAGATAGATAGATAGATAGATAGATAGATAGATAGATAGATAGATAGATAGATAGATAGATAGATAGATAGATAGATAGATAGATAGATAGATATTTAGATAGATAGATAGATAGATAGATATTTAGATAGATAGATAGATAGATAGATAGATAGATAGATAGATAGATAGATAGATAGATAGATAGATAGATAGATAGATAGATAGATAGATAGAAAGATAGAAAGATAGATAGATAGATAGATAGATAGATAGATAGATAGATAGATAGATAGATAGATAGATAGATAGATAGATAGATAGATAGATAGATAGATAGATAGATAGATAGATAGATAGATAGATAGATAGATAGATAGATAGATAGATAGATAGATAGATAGATAGATAGATAGATAGATAGATAGATAGATAGATAGATAGATAGATTGATTGATAGATAGATAGATAGATAGATAGATAGATTGTTCAAAATCTTAAGTAAGAAGATGAAATTACGTGTGATTTAATAAAATAACTGACATATTTTCTTGATTTTCGCTTTGCTCTTTTTAGCAATCTGTAATAATCTGGCTAAGAGAACCATGGCTAAGAATAAATATCAGAGTGGATTAAATCGTACTGAAAATAAGTTAATATAAAATATAGGCTTTATAAACAAATAAAGCGTTCAGTATTTATTCTTATCTCACTGCAACGTGTATCTACAAACAATATTTACAAACTGAATGCTGGTTTCTTTTTTTTTTTATTAAGTCAACAAACATTTACATTAAAAAAATACTCTCAGAGAGGATAGCAAATGTAAACATAAACAGATAAAGATCAATTACAATAAAAGAAAAACAAAGAAGTAAAACAACTAACGGACTTAGACTTCTGTATTTGTCATTTTGTATGCACAGAGTGCATACAGGACGAAATTGCGTTACATACAGCTTATGAACATTGCATTGATATTTCAAATGGCACGAGTTATACAAAAAGTGCAGCAGTGGTCAAAGTGTGAACAGTGCAGAGGATAAGAGACAGTGTGCAAGTTGCAGTGGTTCAGTGCAAATAGGCATTTGTGCAAAAAATGCGTTATTGAGAATAGAAATGAAATGAACGATTAAAGGGCTAAAAGTTAAACAGGGGATTTATCTAAGCAAACATTTAAAACAAACACAGACAGAGCCATAGAAATAATAGAAACGAAAAGGTGAATGCATTCAAAATAGCAGATGTTTGGAGAAATCAAGTCTCAATTGTTTGGCATATTTGTCATTTTTTATCTTCTTAAGAGAAGAAAAATAGATTTTAAAGTCCTTCATAAACCAATGAAAGGAAGGTTTAGAATTTCTCCATTTAGCACAGTGGATATGATATTTACCCAACAACAGGAGGACATTAATAGTGTAAGAAACAGGCTGGGGAAGATGGTCCATATAAAAAATGACATCATTTAGTGCAAAAGGGGGGACATCATTAATTTTTAAAGATATCCAGTCTTTCAAGTCTTTCCAGAAGCGGTGTGTAGTGGGACAGTGGTAAAACATATGTTCAACGGTTTCACTATTATTATTACAACAAAAAGAACATTGATCCATCTCAAAACCAAATCTTTTTCTTAAAAATTCTGCCACAGGATAAATTTTGTTAATAACTTTCAAATGTGTTTCTTTGACTTTAGGTAAAATAGGCCATTTAACAAATTCTGAGAAAGCTTTATCGACTGTATCTGAGTTAACAGAAATATCTCTCTTCCAAGTAAATCTATCACAATAATGACATTTTCTGGCTTTCAAAAAACTATTAATAAATTTATTATTGCATTTTTTATCAAGCAAATTACATTGTGAAATCAACAAACTGGGCAATATTGGTGGGTATTTATTATATAACCTAGAGTTTTTTTTTATCAATTAATTAAAGGCAGTGGAATCGATTTACACTGAATGCTGGATTTCTGCTCTGCAGCGTTTCTTTGGTACGCGATTTTTTTTTTTATATGACCCTTTCGGGTACCCATACTTATCCATGTGACCCCGGAAGTAAATGCAGTGAGGAGTTTTTGCCTTTAGCCGAAAACAAAACAAGAGATTTAACGTTTTGTGAGCCGTGAACTGTCCGTGTTTCGCCGTCCCAGACTAGGAGCTTACATCGAGAGATTATTTCTGCAGAGTTTGATCTACAGGGACGAAAGTTCTCCTCATCCAGAATGAAAACTGTTCTGATGGTGGCAGAGAAACCTTCTCTGGCTCAGTCCATCGCTAAAATCCTCTCCAAAGGTAAATCAGAGCCCGTTTAAACAGACCTGTTCGATTAATTAGAAGATTCTGGAAAACGTTGTTTCATTGATTCAGACTGATTCAGTTCATTTAGGATTCAGACCAAGAAATAAACGTCTTATTACAGAAACATTGTATAAGAATAATTTTAATCAGAAACATAGAGAATTTAGTTATCATTTGGAGAGAATATAGCATCATTTGGATGGATATGATGGTTGGAGGAAAGCAGACCTGATTAATCAACCTGCAGAGCAATTCAACGCAGAGGCGCTTTTAGACTGGAGTCCTGCCTGGTTTGGACCTTTTAAAGTTGCGCTTTTAAAACGCAAGACGCACAAAGTGGCAGCAGAAAATATTTGTTAACCTAAACCATGTTATTATCAGAAATAACAATAGCTTCAGTAGCTGGTTCAAAGCTGACACCGACTTGAACCACATCCTGGATCTACATTAGTATTAATTCTGCTCTCTGAACCCTGGAGGTTAGAATACTGACACCTGCTGGACATTTAAAGACACTACAGACTAAACTGAATTGATCTGATGACCTAGTAAAATATCATTAAAGTTATTGTAGGTTATATTATTTCCATATGCTATGTTTAACCCTTTATAGGGCAAGCTACCCTAGCATACCCCTTACAAATGGAGTCTCTCAGTGGACTACATGGATGTAGCCTATATCTTGTTTTGGTATTTGACCAATTAGATGAGCCCTTGAATGATATATTACCTACTGTAAAATTAAGTTGGAAAAAGAAAAGGTTAACATGTTAAGAAAAACAGGTAAAAAGCTAATTGAAAAGTTAAAACGTTAAAATTTATTATATTTAGGTTTATAAACAACAAAAAAATGTAAATGCCAGAAACAGCAAAATAAAAGTGTTTCTTTCACTCTCAGAGTGTTTTTCATGAATTTCTTATAGAAGCACTTTTGTTATTTTTCTTAATATAATAAGGCAAGTTAATGTCTATTGACATTAATTTTTGCCATCAGAATATCCATATTTTTTAGTGTTATAAAGGTAATAAGGTCTTCTCCTGGATTGGAAAAACACTATTGGCTTGAAATTTTGATTTTTAAAGTATTTCATTGAGTGACCTATAAAGGGTTAAAATGAAAATATCTTTGATATTTTTAGATGCTGCCAATAAATAAGGTAAACATATATCATGATGTGATAATTCAGCGGAAAATGTGAATGAGGATGCTTGTGGACTAGGATTTTAAGTCATTATTTTAAAACAATAAGTACAGTAAAACAGTAAATAAACTAAGAATCAATTTGAAATTAACTTTAATACAGATAAGTTGAGTGATAACTGAGAGGAAATGTATGACACAATGAGAAAATAAAAATAAAAATGCAACGGCTGAAACGTTCCTATTCCTTTTTTGGCTCCAAAATTCTTTATAATTTTAATGATAAACTGCAAAAGATGAGACTTAAACAGAGTTTAGTAAGTCAGTCAGTTAGAAACGACTCCTGTATCGGTCACATGACTTTCTTGAAACGAGACGCGCACCGATACGGTGTTCTGTTCTATGGGCTCCCCCCCATCGGTGTTAATGGACCCATCGCTACCAGTTACTATATAAAAAAATTATCTGGATGGATCTGCAGTCTGGATAATGTGTTCTATCGGGTCATTCTGGTTCCTGTCTTCTCTTATAGGAAGCTGCTCCAGTCGGAAAGGCCTGAACGGAGCGTGTTCGGTACATGAGTACAGCGGCAGCTTCCAGGGCCAGACGGTCCGCTTCAAGATGACCTCGGTTTGTGGTCATGTGATGAGCCTGGATTTTACTGGTGGGTTTCTGCTGAACCGGTGCTGCTCACTTTATCTCCTGGTAGGTTGTGGCATCGAGTTCATGAGAAGAAAACTGAAAGGAATCATCTGAACCCTCTCAGGCACCATGGGAAACCGTTCTGTTCCAGATCTTTAAGGATCCAAGCTCTGGTGGATCAGAAGCAACCTGTCAGTAGTTGTGGGTTTTCCAAAAGTCATGGCCTGTGCTCAGTTTTCTGCTGTAGCATGCTTTCTTCATTTAAAAGATGATAGCTTTAGTAAACTCCCTGGTTTGTAATCCACAGCCCGGTGGTTGAAGCAGCAGAATCAAAGCTAAAGGAGTCAGTTACTGTCCAATAATTGTGGTAAAGGAAATATGCTCCATTTTTTTATATCAATGGTTCCTAACATTTTCTGCCTGTGACCTAAAAATTAACAATACAAGGGACTGAAGAGCCCTAAAACACATATGATTACCAGCTATGTGGGTTGAATCTGATCCATGCTGCTGGAACATTAGGATCATTTTCCCTGATTTCATGCAACCCTAGTTTCTATTGTCATATTTATATTTGCTTTATAATAAATCTGTGATCCGATCCATTAGAACACATTGATGAGCCTTCAAGCCTCAGACAGAGTAAAGCCAATCCTGAGAAATTATTTTAACTGTGAATTATTGCTCTTCATTCATGTTTGTAAACCTTTAAGTTTTCTTAGTTCTGGGTTGTAAAACCCTTTATTGTCCCACAATGGGAACATTCCCTCTCTGCATTTTGACCCCTCCCCTTGTGGGAGCAGTGGGCTGCCATTGTGTGGCGCCTGGGGAGCAGTGTGGGGTTTTGCTCAGGAACCCAGAGTGGAGGCTATGGGGATCGAACCAGGTACTTGCCAGCTTCACAAGCACACTGCTCTAACCACTTGGCCAACACTAGTTAGTTTAAGTTCTCTCAGTTCTGGGTTAAAACCAGGAGGAGGAACAACCTTCTCAGGGCTGAAGATGTATCTGTAGACAATGGTGGGCGTTGCATGTGGTACCTAGGCCTTCAGTGGGCAACCCTTAACTTAATCTACTTCAATTTGCAACAATTGGGGTCAAGGTGTCAATATCACCACTTTTGCATTTTAAAGGTTTATTATGCAAAATTTTTCAGTTAATTAATGTGTTCCATAACATTTTGGATGATTAAATGAGTCATTTCAGGTCGAACAAAGGTTTTCTCGGCCGCCCTGGTGGTCTGTAGGGGAAATACAGTATTTGCAATTGCAGGAGCCCTCGGCCCGCTCCCACAGGCTCAGAACTCTCGTGCATCGCGAGAGTCGGTCTTGCTTTACGGCGAGAACTTGGCTAACTACAATCTTTGTTATTTAGACACATGCATAACAAATAATGTATGAAAACATGCTAAATTTTCAAACTCGAAAATTGGAACAAAATAGTCACTTACCGCAGTAGACATGGTGATTTGTTGCGTTCGCCTGTCTGCTAAGCTCAAAACAACCGCGCCTGGCTTGACGGAGAAACCAGGAGAACAGCCGAGCATATTTACGACAGTGCACTTTTACTTTCGCCCTCTGGGGGGAGCCTCGCTGGAAAATCAACACCGGTTGCATAGTATACCTTTAATAACAGAAACCCCCCCAATAGTATTCAAATATGAACTGTAACAAGCGCAGGTAATTTCCCTCTGGGATTATTAAAGTATAAAAAAAAACAAAAAAACAAACAACAAAAGAACAAAAGTGAATCAAAAATACAGATTACCGCTAGCTTAACTTGGCTGTAAACGTTTAGCTCTAACTGACCAATCAGAGGAGAGAAAATGCTGACGTAGGGGCGGGCCCGATGGCTGGTCTGTGGGGTAAATCGGAAATCTGATTGGTTGAAGAAAACGTTCCTCAGTAATATTGTTACAGTAATAGAAGCCAGCACTGAAGGCTCTGGGCAGATTTGATTGACATAGCAACCTATGGGGCCAAAATGGTAGCTTTAATATTTGCAAATGTGTGTGGAGAGTTGTGTGTCTGTATCTCGATTTGTGTGTGTGCAGTGGGATTTGAAAATGTGTAAATAAATCTGTAAATGTGTGAGGAGATTTGTGTGTCTGTACAACAATCTGCAAATGTGTAAAACTACTTGTGTGTAATCCGTTTTGCAAATGTGTAAAAAATCCACAAATCTGTATTCAGATCTGCAAATGTGTACTGAGACTTGCAAATGTGTAGATCAATCTAACAAAAACCACAACCTCCTGTTCCCATTCTAAATAAGTTTCCATTTAACCCCGTGTTTCCGAAACTTAATCTAGATATAACCTCTTTTTTATTCCTTTCCGTTCTCCTCATTTCACCAATTTTCCTTTGAATACTATAAAGCCAACTTCCAGTTCTATGCTCTTCCCACAGCTTCTGCCATCTTTCCGTAACCTTTTGTTTAATAATAGATAAAAAAATTTCCTTACTGAATGGTATCAATATCATCCTTGTCACGTCAACTCCCGCAGCGGAGGAAAAAAAAAAAGGTAGAGGCTGTCTGTGAGCCTGTGGTCAGGGCAGCATGTGAGCCTGCGAGCCTGCGCAAGGGGTTACAAATCGCGAAAATACACATACAAATCCTTCTACGCATTTGTGCATCTCACGCGGCAGAAGAGTAGCAAAAATCACGTGTGTAAAGAGAGCCAACTGAAAAACCGCTTGACTTGTAACCAATGATTTGTCTGTATTTCTGGGTCTTGAAGCGAAAATACTTCAGACACAAGTGTCTCTGTGTGTGCTTACAGATTGATCTACACATTTGCAAGTCTCAGTACACATTTGCAGATCTGAATACAGATTTGTGGATTTTTTACACATTTGCAAATCTCAGTACACATTTGCAGATCTCAATACAGATTTGTGGATTTTTTACACATTTGCAAATCTCAGTACACATTTGCAGATCTCAATACAGATTTGTGGATTTTTTACACATTTGCAAAACGGATTACACACAAGTAGTTTTACACATTTGCAGATTGTTGTACAGACACACAAATCTCCTCACACATTTACAGATTTATTTACACATTTTCAAATCCCACTGCACACACACAAATCGAGATACAGACACACAACTCTCCACACACATTTGCAAATATTAAAGCTACCATTTTGGCCCCATAGCAACCCACGAAGGCTGAAATCTGATTGGACAAAAAATATAGCAACCAGATAAATGTAATGGAAGCAGCGCAGCAAAGAGAAACGCTACAAAATAAATGAATTGGAATAAATTATTACAGATGGAAAGAGGAAAATTTAAGTTTAGGTTGTGATTTTAGGCCAATATTGAAGGCCCTTCCAGACCACCACTGTTAGTAGATGTAAACTTAAGAAAGATCTCATAGAATCCGTGTCTCAGTCAACAGATCGGAATCGGCCACCTGGATTTTCTGACAGATTGCTCTCTTTGTAGGAAAATACAACAACTGGGACAAGGTGGACCCGGCAGAACTGTTCAGTAAAGCTCCCACAGAGAAGAAGGAGGCCAACCCTAAGCTGAACATGGTGAAGTTCCTGCAGGTTGAGGCCCGAGGCTGCGACTGTGTGGTTTTATGGTTGGACTGTGACAAAGAAGGCGAAAACATCTGTTTCGAGGTACTCTAACTCTGACCTCTTTGCACCAAAGGATAAATGTTTGTTTGGAGTCAGAAAACCGACGTCCGTTTAACAACTTCACCGCTTTGAACCCCAGGTTCTGGATGCCATCCAGCCTGTCATGAATAAAGGCGACGGCAGAGAGCAGAGCGTTTTCCGGGCCAAGTTCAGCTCCATAACCGACACCGACATCTGGAACGCCATGAACCGCCTGGGGGAACCCAACAAGAACGAGGCGCTGTCGGTGGACGCCCGCCAGGAGCTGGACCTGCGGATCGGCTGTGCCTTCACACGGTGGGCGGATCCGACTCAACCTCTGACCTGATGACATCATCCAAAGCAGCTTAGATGCTCTTCATGCAAATTATAAATCTACTCTGTAATATCTATATTTGTGTAAAGAAAAATAATCAAACTTGCATTATCTGTTTTTCAGAGAGAACCCATCAGCTCCTCGATTAGAAAATATGCTTCAGACTGGTCCGGTTCTGCTCCCGCACTGCAAAAAATGGAAATCTAAATCAGTCATTTTTTCTTAAACTAAGTGCATTTGTTCTTGAATTGAGGAGGTAAGTGAGATGCTTTGCCAATGGAACAAGACAATTTACATTTAAAATAAGAAAAAGCAACCGCATTGTCTTATTTCAAGTGGATATTATCTGATAATCTTATTTTAAGAGTAAAAATACTAATTCCATTGGCAAATCATCTTATTTACCTACTAAAATGAAGGGTAAATACGCTTGAATTAAGACATTTTTACTTATTTCGAGACCATTTTTGCAGTGAGGTGTTCTGTCAGATGAGCATACCTTGTCAGACCAGCATACCCATAGTCAATCAAATGTGCAAGACGTCAGATTGGAGTTTTTGTATGAAAAATAGACTTTAAACTACCTGGCAAGCTTGCATCCCTTTAGTCATGGAAAAAAAAAACTATTTAAGGTCAGATCACCATACGCTACACAAAACACCAAAAAGTAAGTAATTAAATTGTTTTTTGTTTACTAAAGTAATACACCCCTTTTGAGGTAGTTTAAAGTTTATTTTTAGTACAAAACTAAAGGGATAGACGGGTATGGGTGTGCTGGTCTGACCGGGTATGCTCATCTGACGGAACACCGGCGCGAGGCTGTAGGATTCTGAGGAGAGCAGCGGTTAGATCCTCTAAGGTCTTGTCTCTCACTCTGTTCCTGTCTGCTTTCAGGTTCCAGACCAAATATTTCCAGGGCAAATATGGGAACTTGGACTCGTCTCTAATCTCGTTTGGACCGTGTCAGACCCCAACGCTCGGATTCTGTGTGGAGCGCCATGATAAGATCCAGTCCTTTAAACCGGAAACATTCTGGGTCATCCAGGCAAAGGTATCCTAGGTCCTTTAGTTGTCTGTAGGTTCTGGTTTGGTACAGAGAGTTTGGGTACCACCATCTTTAGGTTTCATTTTTTTCCAGCAGCTGTCTGGAGGGGGGGCGGCTCTGGTTGGGAGAATCCCGCACACAGTCAGATTTCAGGCTGGATCTTTAGAAGCGGTTCTGAGCTCAGGCTGCTAAACTGTCTTGTGTGTTGGCCAGGTGTTCAAAGGAAAGGATTCCCCGCTGACCCTGGACTGGAGCAGGGTGAGGGTTTTCGACAGGGAGGTGGGGCAGATGTTTGTCAGCCTGGCCAAGACCTCCAAGGAGGCCCAGGTAAGGATCACCGCACCAAAGTCCTGAGCTCTGATTCCATCCGGCAGGCATCATGCAGCCGTTTGATGATATAATCAAAAACTTAAAACACTGACACTGTCACATAAAATTATATACCTGCATAGTAGCGGTAGTAGTAACTGTGTAGTAGTTAGTACTGGGTATGTAGCAGCTGGAACTTAGGTAGTAGGAACTCTAATAGGTGGTAGTAGTAGGTAGTAAAGACGTAATAGTATGTATTGTTAGCTTTACAGTAGTAACTGTATAGTAGGTAGCAGGGATGGGCAATTAATTGCATTTGTAATATAATCGTAATTTAACAAAATTCTATTTTTTAAATTGCAGAGGCACTGATTTTTAAGACAGTAAATTTCTCCCTCCAGTCCTTTAGGTGTTGAAGTGGGTTTGTTGCCACACAAAAGGGTAGAGAGATTTGCAGCTAACGCGTAGAAACTTGACCTTTAAACTCAAAATTTACAGTAAAATCCTGCAATAATGGACTCTGGGAAAGCAAGCGTTCAAAAACCAAAAGCCTAGAGGTGAAACATCTACAAAATTTAAATAGAATCGCAGTTTAGATTTTTGGCAAAATCGTTCAGCACTAGCAGGTAGTACTAGCTTTACAGTAGTAGTAGTAGTAATTGTATAGTAGGAAGTAGTATGTTAGAAGGGCTGTATAGTGGATAGTATTAGCCTTACAATAGTTGTAGGAGTAACTCTAGTAGTAGCAAGTACTAGTAGGTAGTAAAGGCTGTATATATGTAGTAGTAGCTAGGGCTGGGTACTGAACATTGGTTCTTTTATGGTACCGAAACATGCCTCGTCTTTCGGTGATTGGCTGTAACACTTAACGTGATTGCGTCATCCAGGTAAAATACATAGGTGGTCACGCCTACAGCCAGGGTTCATGTGTAGCTGTTGTGAACCGGTTGCGAGCATCGTGGAACTCCTTTAAAATGCCCCCCAGGTCAAAAGTGCGGCTTCACTTTATTAAGACTGATGCCAATAGCGCGCAATGAAATACATGCACGGAAACAATTTAAGAGCAGAAAGTTGCTCGGTGTTTGACTGCAAGAAGAGCGGACCGCAGCCGGCACGACCATCCTCCTCTCAGCAGCCCGTGGGCGGAGCAAAGCCAGAGCGGAGTGAATCATGCTGCTTTCACACCGGACGCAGCAGGAGCAGCAAAATCGCGTCTGCTGCTTCCTTTTTGCTGCTTGTGCCAGTTAGTTCTGACGCGCGGCTGAAGTAGCTTTGCTGCTCTGGCTGCGCGGTCGAAAAGTGTGTCTGACGCGCGTTGGGCGGAGCTTCTCTATCCTTTATTTGCCTTGCAGCTATATTTGCTGTGATCAGTGGGAATAAAGTAGTTTTAATATGTTTTTAAGTGAGAAAGTCCACCTGAAAACTTCATCAGTGCCGTCAGTTCATCCAGATTACCATCCTGCCTTCCAATATTATTTCTGTCGGAGCCGCTCAGACCGCTCAGATCCAGAGAAAGCAGACATGTTAATTTTTCTAAAGTAAAAAGGTCCTCACAATGTAACAGTGAATATTACACACTGACTTGTTTGCAACTGTTCTTCTTCACTGAAAATATTTTTTTATGTAAGAGGAAAAATGTAAATGGAAAAATCAGAGCTTAAAATAAAACTCAAGTTTTGTACTTTGTTATGTTGTGTAATTTTCTTTTTCTTCGAATTGATATTATAAAACTGGTATCGAAAAAAGTATCGTTCAGGAACCGGTATCGAAGTGAAGGTATTGGTTTTGGTACCGGCACCGAAAATTTTTGAACAATACCCAGCCCTAGTAGTGGCTATACAGTAGTAATAGTAACTCTATAGTATGTAGGAAGGGCTGTATAATAAGTAGTAGTAACTCTGTAGTACGGTAGTAGTAGGCAGAAAGGCTGTATCTCTGTAGCTATAAAGTAGTAGTAACTATAATAGGTTTTAGTAGGTAGTAAAGGCTGTATAGTAAGTAGTATAGTATAGAAAGTAGGGGCTGATTAACCACTGAGTTTTGTGACCTGGGTCTGTTGTGACCATAATAATATCCGGTGTTGGATTGTAACTAGGATCATGATGATGATGATGATGATGTGTTTTCTGGGTGCAGGTGGAGTCTGTGAGCAAAAAGGAGAAGGCCAAACAGAGGCCTCAGGCCCTGAATACTGTGGAGATGCTGAGAGTGGCCAGCTCTGCTTTAGGTAATCCCATCAGATCAGCTCAACACCATCCGCTCCAGCCCTTCATCAGTTTCCTCTGTCGTTAAAGTTATAGTAGCTAGCTCTAGAGTAGGTAGCAGTAGCTGTGTAGTATCCATCCATCCTTGAGATATTCCTTCACTTATAGGATATTTTAGAATCACTCTGAGTCTGAAATAAACAATAATCTGTAGAACGGAGCTCAAAGTTTGACCAGCCTTGGTCTGGAGGAAGATCAGACGTGTTGCCGGGTCGTTGCAGGTATGGGTCCCCAGCACACCATGCAGATCGCAGAGCGCCTTTACACCCAGGGCTACATCAGCTACCCTCGGACTGAGACCACCCACTACCCCGAGAACTTTGACCTGAAGGGGACCCTGAAGCAGCAGGTCAACAATCCAGCGTGGTCGGAGGAGGTAAGGCTGTGTGCTGCGAATCCATAATTAGTCAGCCTCATTTATTCAAGGATGAGTGCAAAACGTAATCAGAGGTATCTGACCATGAATATAAATATAAAACCTCATTTAGAGTTAAAATATTGTTTTTTTATCAGGTGAAAGCGCTTCTGTCATCCGGTATAAACCGTCCCAGGAAGGGCAGCGACGCAGGAGACCATCCTCCCATCACTCCCATGCGTTGTGCGTCAGAGGGGGAGCTGGGTGAGTCATACGGGCTGCATGAAAGGGAATAATGAGTCTGCATAATGTTGTGTTGGGGTACGGTGTGTGTGTAGGCTCGTGTGCTGGTTTCCGGTGTTTCAGGGCTAGTTTCTAGCTCGTTCATGGAGTTTTTCTTTCTTGTCTTCAAAGCAGAAGGATGAAGGGTCAGAAGAGACACAGCAGTGAATCAGACAAAAGTTAAAACGGAACCACAGGAGGCCTTATGCATCAGTTTAAAACACAAAAATCACAGAAGCTCCAAAAAAAGTAGAAGAACCAATGATGAGAACCTGCAGGAGGAACAGAGTGTTTAAAAACAATCATCAGGCAACTAGTGATTAACATTAAATATGAAAGGAAAGGTCCTGTCATTATTTATACCTAAAACTAAAACGTGATTTAATGATTTTAGTGTTAATCAGTAAAATAAAAATAATCATTTTCGTCACAATGATTGAGTCTGGGAGCGGCCATTTTTGCCCAAATATAGTAGCCCCTCCCTCCTGCCATCTTCCGGCAGTGACGTCACGGTGCGGTAAGCCTAGCGCCATTCTCCCCGCTTTACAAGCTAAATCAATGGGAACTACTAGACACATCTGCAATCAACAACAATTATTGAAGATTTCCAGAGGACTTCACCATTGAAATTCACCAGAGCTATAGTGAAACTGACAATGCCCACGTGCATGGCAGCTGGATGTTGGAATACATCGGGTAAATAAAGAGTTATTTCACCTTTCTGATTCCTGATCCTCCACGGACGGGTTGGTCGTTGGATCGCCAACTTGAAGAGGGAGGATTTGCCATTGAACTTCCGGCCAGAGAAAAAACACGTAATATGTAGCCAACATTTGGAAGAAGAATGTTTTCAAGATGACTTGGATAATAGCGCATTGTGACAAACAGCAGATACAGCACTGGGACTTGATCAACAGCCGATACCGCACCGAGACGTCACAAACCAGTAGGTGGCAGTAGTGTTCTTTGACAAACATGGATGCCTCCAGTAAAGCACATTCACATGAAAATTACTCTGAATTAAAAACACTGATCATTTATTGAACAGTTGGTAATAATTTTAATTTTAAAGGAATTTCGAAAGTTTTAATTCTGAATATGAGCGACTTTTCCTTTAACAGATGAAGCCCTGTTGGCTTTCCTGTAATGACAGAGAACAGTGGTAATATTTCTGTTAGAATCCAGTTTTGTCCTGGTTGGTAAATAGTTTGTTTCTCAGGGAATTTTTCCTCGCTTCTTGCAGGCAGCGACGGTTGGCGGCTCTACGACTACATCACGCGACATTTCATCGCCACCGTCAGTCAGGACTGCAAGTACCTACAAACCACCATTGACTTCCGGGTTGGCACGGAGGCCTTCTCCTGCAGCGGGAAAACTCTCATATCGGCAGGTAAGACCAGGAGTCGGGTCTAGAAGGAGAAACACTCTCATGTCATTTCTTCCTTTTCCTCTCTCAGCTGATGGAGCGGCTGCGTCCGGTTTTAGCTCTTTTCTTAAAGGTATTGTGGAGGATTTTTCACGGATTTTTTAAAAGACCTGCCCTTTCAATGTGCGTGCGAGAGCGTGCACGAGCCCATTTCTCCTCGTGCACTTTCTGTTTAAAAGTAGCTGTTCTCATAGCTCATACAAGCTTGCTTTGTCCGGATATCCACCTTAACCCCTAAATCCCTCAATCACTATATAAAGCGGGGACTATATGGTGAACTCAGTTAACTGACCGCTCGGACAGATGATCACAACTTTGTTCTCCCTGTTGGTACCGTAACTCCTCCTTCACCGGGCAGTGCCTGCGCCATCTTTGGTATTAGTCGTCGCTGTCGGGTAGCGACAGCCTATGGCGACAGCGTGCCGCTGTGACAGCAAATCCCATAATGCTTTGCGGGCAGAGCGCTACGCGCAAAGCATTCTGGGTTATATCTGCCTCTTCTGAGGCCTTTCTTTTCTTCTCATTCACTTCGTAGACACTTTTTTCTTACAACCCTCGGCCATTTTCAAAGAACCGCGGTGAGAAAGGCGAGCTTCATGACTGTCTGAAACCGTAGCTCACCACAGATATACGCCTGAAAGTGAAAATGCGCAGAAAAAGATAGCTAACGGGACGAACACGTAGGACGGCCTTACGTTAACAAATCACCAGAATGATTGACAATTAGGAGGACCGCTTATTTAGATGATCCACCTGGAAATAAAAGATCATCCTCTATACCTTTAAGATTAACTTAAGGCTCTAGTGGCCTTTATTTTTTCATAGGTAGGTAGACAGGAAATGGGAGTAGAGAAGGTGAAAGGTCACCATGCTGATGATGGCCACGTCGAGGAGCAAAGCGTCGGTAGACGGATGACCGATTAACCCCTGCAACACCGCCGCGCCCGTTTTATATGATTTCTGATAAGCTGTCACTGATCCTACCTTGCTGATCATTAGGGGTGTAAATCACATCCATCATGGCAATTTGATTTCCTGACCCAACGATTCGATTATTTTCGATACTCAAGAATACACCACGATTCAATTAATTGGTTAATTTTTTTTTAACACCTTACAGGCTAGACAATGTTTCAAATTTGAAATAAATCAATAAAAGCTGTAATATCGTTCTGCATTTTTTTTTAGAAACAGCAAATACCAGAAGTAGAAAAGTTGTACTCCACCTATTCCTATTAAAACCCCATTCATTGAAAAATAATAATGCCCCTACGTTATAGATTCTGAAAGGCCTTGCATCCAATAATACTGCACAAAATCAGTGCAATGAGTGCAATGCAATACCTTGGCTCCAGACGTACCGCCCGCCGGTAAATGAAGCCACAATCCTCCTCAATAGAACCTCCTATTTCACCCTTTAAATGCGTGATCATAATATATAGAAAGAAATGGATGCAGGTCAGGGTATACTGGATGTGCAGTGAAGCTTTTATTTTTTTGTCCCAGTCTTCTTTTGTTGGTTTGACAAACTCTGCCAAATGCTCTGCTAAACTGGCATCAGAAACACCAGCAGATGATTCTGAATGGAGCAGACTAGTATAAGTATAATAAAAAGTTATCCAATAAAAAGTGTCGTTATCACTTGCACACGAACGTGAGCTGTGTGTGTCGCTCATTATTCTCAGAGGGAACGTCACTCTCGTTCACTTTCATTAGCACAAAAATGATCGGTTCAGTTCATCAGAAATATGAAGGTATTCATGCACAACACAGCACTCGTAACACAGCAGAGCTGTAGGACTGATATATACAGAAGAATTAGCCAGAATCATTGTGATCTGAGTGAAGTTTAACTGATGTTCAGCAGCTCTGCTTTCACAGCGTTGGTGTCTTTATGGTTGAAATGATGCAGAATGGGACCAGAGGAAGGCAGATAGGATCCTTCTAATAACCATGTCCACCTTTCTGTCCCTCCTTCAGGAATCGTCTGCCCATTTAATTAACTTATTAGCTAATCTTATTGTGTCCAGAGAGGCAGGACCCAGCTCAGGGGCGCTAAGGAGTGTTTTATGTTCCCAGGTTACACAGCGGTGATGCCCTGGCAGGGGATCCCGCTGGAAGAAGCTCTGCCTGCCTGTGAGCATGGAGACACTTTTACAGTGGAGGAGGTGAAGCTGGTGGAGCGGCAGACGAGTCCTCCTGACTACCTGACAGAGGCTGAACTCATCACGCTCATGGAGAAACACGGCATCGGTAGGAGAACCGAGTTCTACAGGAGAAAAACTCCCTAAACCCGATCATTTAAGAAAGGAAGCAGCTGGAAGCTCAGAGAAATACAGAGAAAATGGAAGAGGATGAAGAGAGAAGGGTGAGGATGAAGGGAGGAGGGTGAGGTGGAAGAGAGAAGGGGAGGATGAAGGGAGGAGGGTGAGGCGCAAGAGAGAAGGGTGAGGCACAAGAGAGAAGGGTGAGGCGGAAAAGAGAAGGGTGAGGCGGAAGAGAGGAGGGTGAGGCGCAAGAGAGAAGGCTGAGGCGCAAGAGAGAAGGGTGAGGCGGAAAAGAGAAGGGTGAGGCGGAAGAGAGGAGGGTGAGGCGCAAGACAGAAGGCTGAGGCGCAAGAGAGAAGGGTGAGGATGAAGAGAGAAGGGTGAGGATGAAGAGAGAAGGGTGAGGATGAAGGGAGGAGGGTGAGGTGGAAGAGAGAAGGGTGAGGATGAAGGGAGGAGGGTGAGGCGCAAGAGAGAAGGCTGAGGCGCAAGAGAGAAGGGTGAGGATGAAGAGAGAAGGGTGAGGATGAAGGGAGAAGGGTGAGGATGAAGGGAGAAGGGTGAGGGAGAAGGGTGAGGATGAAGAGAGAAGGGTGAGGATGAAGGGAGAAGGGTGAGGATGAAGGGAGAAGGATGAGGAGGAAGAGAGAAGGGTGAGGCGAAAGAGAAGGAGGATGAGGCGGAAGAGAGAAGGGTGAGGCGGAAGAGAGAAGGGTGAGGCGCAAGATAGAGGGGTGAGGAAGAGGAGAGAAGGGTGAGGCGGAAGAGAGGAGGATGAGGAGGAAGAGAGCAGGGTGAGACAGGAGAGAGGAGGATGAGGAGGAAGAGAGAAGGGTGAGGAGGAAGAGAGAAGGGTGAGGCGGAAGAGAGAAGGGTGAGGCGGAAGAGAGAAGGGTGAGGAAGAGGAGAGAAGGGTGAGGCGGAAGAGAGGAGGATGAGGAGGAAGAGAGGAGGAAGAGAGGAGGATGAGGAGGAAGAGAGGAGAATTAGGAGGAAGAGAGAAGGGTGAGGCGGAAGAGAGAAGGGTGAGGCGGAAGAGAGAGGGGTGAGGAAGAGGAGAGAAGGGTGAGGCGGAAGAGAGGAGGATGAGGAGGAAGAGAGAAGGGTGAGGCGGAAGAGAGAAGGGTGAGGCGGAAGAGAGGAGGATGAGGAGGAAGAGAGAAGGGTGAGGCAGGAGAGAGGAGGAAGAGAGGAGGATGAGGAGGAAGAGAGGAGGATGAGGAGGAAGAGAGGAGGATGAGGAGGAAGAGAGGAGGATGAGGAGGAAGAGAGAAGGGTGAGGCGGAAGAGAGAAGGGTGAGGCGGAAGAGAGGAGGATGAGGAGGAAGAGAGAAGGGTGAGGCAGGAGAGAGGAGGAGGATGAGGAGGAAGAGAGGAGGATGAGGAGGAAGAGAGGAGGGTGAGGCGGAAGAGAGGAGGAGGATGAGGATGAAGAGAGAAGGGTGAGGCGGAAGAGAGAAGGGTGAGGCGGAAGAGAGGAGGATGAGGAGGAAGAGAGACGGGTGAGGCAGAAGAGAGACGGGTGAGGCAGAAGAGAGGAGGATGAGGATGAAGAGAGAAGGGTGAGGAGGAAGAGAGAAGGGTGAGGCGGAAGAGAGGAGGATGAGGAGGAAGAGAGACGGGTGAGGCAGAAGAGAGACGGGTGAGGCGGAAGAGAGAGGGGTGAGGAAGAGGAGAGAGGGGTGAGGAAGAGGAGAGAAGGGTGAGGAGGAAGAGAGGAGGATGAGGAGGAAGAGAGGAGGATGAGGAGGAAGAGAGAAGGGTGAGGCGGATGGGGAGGAAGAGAGGAGGATGAGGAGGAAGAGAGAAGGGTGAGGCGGAAGAGAGGAGGATGAGGCGGAAGAGAGGAGGGTGAGGAGGAAGAGAGAAGGGTGAGGCGGAAGAGAGAAGGGTGAGGCGGAAGAGAGGAGGGTGAGGAGGAAGAGAGGAGGGTGAGGAGGAAGAGAGGAGGATGAGGCGGAAGAGAGGAGGATGAGGAGGAAGAGAGAAGGGTGAGGCGGAAGAGAGAAGGGTGAGGCGGAAGAGAGAGGGGTGAGGAAGAGGAGAGGAGGATGAGGAGGGAGAGAGGAGGATGAGGAGGAAGAGAGGAGGATGAGGAGGAAGAGAGGAGGATGAGGAGGAAGAGAGAAGGGTGAGGCGGAAGAGAGGAGGATGAGGCGGAAGAGAGAAGGGTGAGGCGGAAGAGAGGAGGATGAGGCGGAAGAGAGGAGGGTGAGGAGGAAGAGAGAAGGGTGAGGCGGAAGAGAGAAGGGTGAGGCGGAAGAGAGGAGGGTGAGGCGGAAGAGAGGAGGGTGAGGAGGAAGAGAGGAGGGTGAGGAGGAAGAGAGGAGGATGAGGCGGAAGAGAGGAGGATGAGGAGGAAGAGAGAAGGGTGAGGCGGAAGAGAGAAGGGTGAGGCGGAAGAGAGAAGGGTGAGGCGGAAGAGAGAGGGGTGAGGAAGAGGAGAGGAGGATGAGGAGGGAGAGAGGAGGATGAGGAGGAAGAGAGGAGGATGAGGAGGAAGAGAGGAGGATGAGGAGGAAGAGAGAAGGGTGAGGCGGAAGAGAGAAGAGTGAGGCGGAAGAGAGAGGGGTGAGGAAGAGGAGAGGAGGATGAGGAGGGAGAGAGGAGGATGAGGAGGAAGAGAGGAGGATGAGGAGGAAGAGAGGGGGATGAGGAGGAAGAGAGAAGGGTGAGGCGGAAGAGAGAACGGTGAGGCAGAAGGGAGAAGGGTGAGGCGGAAAAGAGAGGGGTGAGGAAGAGGAGAGAAGGGTGAGGAGGAAGAGAGGATGATGAGGAGGAAGAGAGGAGGGTGAGGAGGAAGAGAGGAGGGTGAGGAGGAAGAGAGGAGGATGAGGCGGAAGAGAGAAGGGTGAGGAGGAAGAGAGAAGGGTGAGGCGGAAGAGAGAAGGGTGAGGCGGAAGAGAGAGGGGTGAGGAAGAGGAGAGGAGGATGAGGAGGAAGAGAGAAGGGTGAGGCAGGAGAGAGGAGGATGAGGAGGAAGAGAGGAGGATGAGGAGGAAGAGAGGGGGATGAGGAGGAAGAGAGAAGGGTGAGGCAGGAGAGAGGAGGATGAGGAGGAAGAGAGGAGGATGAGGAGGAAGAGAGAAGGGTGAGGCGGAAGAGAGAAGGGTGAGGCGGAAGAGAGAGGGGTGAGGAAGAGGAGAGGATGAGGAGGGAGAGAGGAGGATGAGGAGGAAGAGAGGAGGATGAGGAGGAAGAGAGGGGGATGAGGAGGAAGAGAGAAGGGTGAGGCGGAAGAGAGAACGGTGAGGCAGAAGGGAGAAAGAACGGTGAGGCGGAAAAGAGAGGGGTGAGGAAGAGGAGAGAAGGGTGAGGAGGAAGAGAGGATGATGAGGAGGAAGAGAGGAGGGTGAGGAGGAAGAGAGGAGGGTGAGGAGGAAGAGAGGAGGATGAGGCGGAAGAGAGAAGGGTGAGGAGGAAGAGAGAAGGGTGAGGCGGAAGAGAGAAGGGTGAGGCGGAAGAGAGAAGGGTGAGGCGGAAGAGAGAGGGGTGAGGAAGAGGAGAGGAGGATGAGGAGGAAGAGAGAAGGGTGAGGCAGGAGAGAGGAGGATGAGGAGGAAGAGAGGAGGATGAGGAGGAAGAGAGGAGGGTGAGGCGGAAGAGAGGAGGAGGATGAGGATGAAGAGAGAAGGGTGAGGCGGAAGAGAGAAGGGTGAGGCGGAAGAGAGAAGGGTGAGGCGGAAGAGAGGAGGGTGAGGAGGAAGAGAGAAGGGTGAGGCAGGAGAGAGGAGGATGAGGAGGAAGAGAGGAGGATGAGGAGGAAGAGAGGAGGGTGAGGCGGAAGAGAGGAGGAGGATGAGGATGAAGAGAGAAGGGTGAGGCGGAAGAGAGAAGGGTGAGGCGGAAGAGAGGAGGATGAGGAGGAAGAGAGACGGGTGAGGCAGAAGAGAGACGGGTGAGGCAGAAGAGAGGAGGATGAGGATGAAGAGAGAAGGGTGAGGAGGAAGAGAGAAGGGTGAGGCGGAAGAGAGGAGGATGAGGAGGAAGAGAGACGGGTGAGGCAGAAGAGAGACGGGTGAGGCGGAAGAGAGAGGGGTGAGGAAGAGGAGAGAAGGGTGAGGAGGAAGAGAGGAGGATGAGGAGGAAGAGAGGAGGATGAGGAGGAAGAGAGAAGGGTGAGGCGGAAGAGAGAGCGGTGAGGAAGAGGAGAGAAGGGTGAGGCGGAAGAGAGGAGGATGAGGAGGAAGAGAGAAGGGTGAGGAAGAGGAGAGGAGGATGAGGAGGAAGAGAGAAGGGTGAAGCAGGAGAGAGGAGGATGAGGAGGATGGGGAGGAAGAGAGGAGGATGAGGAGGAAGAGAGAAGGGTGAGGCGGAAGAGAGGAGGATGAGGCGGAAGAGAGGAGGGTGAGGAGGAAGAGAGAAGGGTGAGGCGGAAGAGAGAAGGGTGAGGCGGAAGAGAGGAGGGTGAGGAGGAAGAGAGGAGGGTGAGGAGGAAGAGAGGAGGATGAGGCGGAAGAGAGGAGGATGAGGAGGAAGAGAGAAGGGTGAGGCGGAAGAGAGAAGGGTGAGGCGGAAGAGAGAGGGGTGAGGAAGAGGAGAGGAGGATGAGGAGGGAGAGAGGAGGATGAGGAGGAAGAGAGGAGGATGAGGAGGAAGAGAGGAGGATGAGGAGGAAGAGAGAAGGGTGAGGCGGAAGAGAGGAGGATGAGGCGGAAGAGAGGAGGGTGAGGAGGAAGAGAGAAGGGTGAGGCGGAAGAGAGAAGGGTGAGGCGGAAGAGAGGAGGGTGAGGAGGAAGAGAGGAGGGTGAGGAGGAAGAGAGGAGGATGAGGCGGAAGAGAGGAGGATGAGGAGGAAGAGAGAAGGGTGAGGCGGAAGAGAGAAGGGTGAGGCGGAAGAGAGAAGGGTGAGGCGGAAGAGAGAGGGGTGAGGAAGAGGAGAGGAGGATGAGGAGGGAGAGAGGAGGATGAGGAGGAAGAGAGGAGGATGAGGAGGAAGAGAGGAGGATGAGGAGGAAGAGAGAAGGGTGAGGCGGAAGAGAGAAGGGTGAGGCGGAAGAGAGAGGGGTGAGGAAGAGGAGAGGAGGATGAGGAGGGAGAGAGGAGGATGAGGAGGAAGAGAGGAGGGTGAGGAGGAAGAGAGGGGGATGAGGAGGAAGAGAGAAGGGTGAGGCGGAAGAGAGAACGGTGAGGCAGAAGGGAGAAGGGTGAGGCGGAAAAGAGAGGGGTGAGGAAGAGGAGAGAAGGGTGAGGAGGAAGAGAGGATGATGAGGAGGAAGAGAGGAGGGTGAGGAGGAAGAGAGGAGGGTGAGGAGGAAGAGAGGAGGATGAGGCGGAAGAGAGAAGGGTGAGGCGGAAGAGAGAAGGGTGAGGCGGAAGAGAGAAGGGTGAGGCGGAAGAGAGAGGGGTGAGGAAGAGGAGAGGAGGATGAGGAGGAAGAGAGAAGGGTGAGGCAGGAGAGAGGAGGATGAGGAGGAAGAGAGGAGGATGAGGAGGAAGAGAGGGGGATGAGGAGGAAGAGAGAAGGGTGAGGCAGGAGAGAGGAGGATGAGGAGGAAGAGAGGAGGATGAGGAGGAAGAGAGAAGGGTGAGGCGGAAGAGAGAAGGGTGAGGCGGAAGAGAGAGGGGTGAGGAAGAGGAGAGGAGGATGAGGAGGGAGAGAGGAGGATGAGGAGGAAGAGAGGAGGATGAGGAGGAAGAGAGGGGGATGAGGAGGAAGAGAGAAGGGTGAGGCGGAAGAGAGAACGGTGAGGCAGAAGGGAGAAAGAAGGGTGAGGCGGAAAAGAGAGGGGTGAGGAAGAGGAGAGAAGGGTGAGGAGGAAGAGAGGATGATGAGGAGGAAGAGAGGAGGGTGAGGAGGAAGAGAGGAGGGTGAGGAGGAAGAGAGGAGGATGAGGCGGAAGAGAGAAGGGTGAGGAGGAAGAGAGAAGGGTGAGGCGGAAGAGAGAAGGGTGAGGCGGAAGAGAGAGGGGTGAGGAAGAGGAGAGGAGGATGAGGAGGAAGAGAGAAGGGTGAGGCAGGAGAGAGGAGGATGAGGAGGAAGAGAGGAGGATGAGGAGGAAGAGAGGGGGATGAGGAGGAAGAGAGAAGGGTGAGGCGGAAGAGAGGAGGATGAGGAGGAAGAGAGAACGGCGAGGCAGAAGGGAGAAGGGTGAGGCGGAAGAGAGAGGGGTGAGGAAGAGGAGAGAAGGGTGAGGAGGAAGAGAGGATGATGAGGAGGAAGAGAGGAGGATGAGGAGGAAGAGAGAAGGGTGAGGCGGAAGAGAGAAGGGTGAGGCGGAAGAGAGAGGGGTGAGGAAGAGGAGAGAAGGGTGAGGCGGAAGAGAGGAGGATGAGGATGAAGAGAGAAGGGTGAGGAAGAGGAGAGAAGGGTGAGGCGGAAGGGAGAAGGGTGAGAAGGGTGAGGCAGAAGGGTGAGGATGAAGAGAAAGGGGTGAGGCAGAGGAGAGAAGGGTGAGGAGGTTAAGGCAGAAGAAGTTTCTCAGAGACTGAGCCGTTATGTTTCCAGGAAGCCATCCTAGATGTAGACCTTCCAGATTTCACTGTAGAACTGCTGTTAATGACCTGCTGACCACCAGGACGTATCTAACCCTAACACTGGTCTCCAAGGCACTGATGCCAGCATCCCCGTCCACATCAACAACATCTGCCAGAGGAACTACGTGACGGTGGAGAACGGCCGCAGACTGAAGCCCACCAACCTCGGCATCGTCTTGGTGCACGGCTACCATAAGACAGGTACATCAGCTTCCTTCAGTGGAGGGATGGGGCGGTTTCACCCGCTGAATGCCTGGAGGAGGCTGGAGGCCTGTTTGTTTCTATTAAAACTCTTCAGTTAAATACATTGATTGATCAGAGTCTCTCCGACTATTAAATGGGGGGCCATATTGATTATTGGCCCCCAGGCTGGACCTTGAACACTCCCGTCTGTTTGTGCTGTCAGATGCTGAGCTGGTGCTGCCGACCATCCGGAGCGCCGTGGAGAAGCAGCTGAACCTCATTGCTCAGGGAAAGGCCAACTACCAGCAGGTGCTGCAGCACACGCTGGACATCTTCAAGAGGAAGTTCCACTACTTTGTGGACTCCATCACCAGTAAGTTCCTGCAGCTCTGACCGCATCCAGCCGTAAACGTCCACCTGGACGCGGCTCATCTGCGTGCTGTGTGCCGCAGGTATGGATGAACTGATGGAGGTCTCCTTCTCCCCCATCGCCGCCACTGGAAAGCCCCTCTCCCGCTGTGGGAAATGCCACCGCTTCATGAAGTACATCCAGGTGAGCGGTTCTGCTGCTGTTGATGAATGGGAGCCACAGTCTTTGGGTTTGAGCGCCCCCTTCTGGTCACCTCCTGTTCTCTGGTTAAGTTCATCCATGTTGGGAACCTTTTGACAGATTCAGTGTCTGTTATATGGAGGATAAAAAGTGCCAAAATTAAATAAATAAATACAGCATTAAATAAATAATTAAATGTGTCAATCATTAATTAAAACCATGTCACTAATATAAAGTGCCACAATTAAATAAATAAATACAGCGATAAACAATTAATTAAATGTGTAATTCATTAAATAAATAAGGAATTAAATATATAAATCTGTCATTAATTTAATAAAATGCATCTTCATTTTATTAACAAAATATATATAATTATTTCAGTGTGCATTTAATTATTTCATGGTCCTGTGTCGCAGTGCATCGAAACCATTAAAAGAATCTGTCAAACTCACCCATCAAAGTTAGGGGGCGGTTATCTAACACCTGATTGGTCGCCTGCACATTAAGGCGAAGCAAATCGATTACAGAGACTGTGATCCACAGGTTGTGAACATACTCTGATACAGTAGGTGGCGACTCGATTCGCGTTAACCCCGCCCCCTAACTTTGATGGGTGAGTTTGACAGATTCTTTTAATTGTTTCGATGCACTGCGACACAGGACCATGAAATAATTAAATGCACACTGAAATAATTATATATATTTTGTTAATAAAATGAAGATGCATTTTATTAAATTAATGACAGATTTATATATTTAATTCCTTATTTATTTAATGAATTACACATTTAATTAATTGTTTATCGCTGTATTTATTTATTTAATTTTGGCACTTTTTATCCTCCATACTGTCAGACGTCAGCATGAAGAGTTTGGTATTTGTATCTCCAAACATGTAGGATTTATTTCAGGAAGTATCCTGCCGAGCGCTACTTTGAGCCTGTGGCGCCCCCTTCAGGCCACTGTGCCAAAGTGATCAACACTTTTTGTTTGTATTATTTTATTTATTTGATGCTTTGACTTGTTGGGCGAGCAGAGAGATAAACTGGTATAAAGTGACCATGAAGCTTATTCTGATTGAAAGAATGTTTTTTTCTAATAACGAAAAAAATATTTGAACTGGTATTGTCTCCAAATGAGACGGTGGATTGGTTTTCTGAGGATTTTTGGCCAGATGGTCTCATTTATTGGCAGAAAAAAAACAAAATGAATTACTTACTTTTTTAAGTTTTTTGAAGCGTATGGCAATCTCTCCTTAATTATATATATTTTTTAACGTGACTAAAGGGATATACGCCCGTAGAGGTAGTTAAAAGTCTATTTTTTTTACAAAACTAAAAGGGATAAACTCAAATCTGACATCTTGCACATGCATACTGACTATGCAATGGTTCTGCAACATCTAACGCTCCCAGTGAGCTTTGGAAACATTGTTCAGAGAAAAATACGGTTTTATTACTTCTGATCTTTTCATTAAGCTCACAAAGAGCATGTCATCCTGATTGAATATATTCAGGTAATACCAAGCTGCAGGTCTGACCTCCATATAAGGTCAGAAAGTTCTGCTAACCTGACTGAAAACCCGCAGGTTGTTCTGTGGGTCATTGTGTCCCAGCTGGAGCTATTAAACGAAGCGAGTTCCTCTGTCTGCAGGCCAAGCCGAGCCGACTCCACTGCTCCCACTGCGATGAGACCTACAGCCTGCCCCAGAACGGAGCCATCAAGCTGTACAAGGAGCTCCGCTGTCCGCTGGACGACTTTGAGCTGGTGCTGTGGACGTCTGGCGCCCGAGGGAAGAGCTACCCGCTGTGTCCCTACTGCTTCAGCCACCCCCCCTTCAGGGACATGAAGAAAGGTACTCCTACTGGTTCCCATTCCCAGCATGTTGACCCCAGAACATGACCTTAGAATAAAGGCAGAACCAAGCAGTGGTTATATGACATCATGCCGTGTTTGAAACTGGAAAGAATTAGATTTTCTCTTCAACACTCAACTGGTAAATTTGAAGAAACATGGGGCCCATTTCTTGACTAATTTCAAAACTTACAATAATGCTTCAGTTTAAGTTAATTAATTTTCTTTAAATGTTTTCCATTTCTGTCAGGGAATGTAGAGTGTGGACCTACTGGGTAGTGACCTGGGTTTTTACCAATATGTCTGTGTTGGACAAATACTTCTTTGTATTTACAAACTGTATGTACAAAAAGAAAAGAAAATTCAATAAAAAGACAGCGATTAAAAGATAAACTGCTAACAGAACCATCTTCTTCATAATCTGAAGAACCTCTGGTTTTAATCCCACCCATCCAGTCTCCACTCAGAGGAGCTGTTGACCCGAAAGTGAAAAATCCCAGCCTGATGGGTTTGATTCCAGCTAACCCTGTGGAACGTCAGCGTGCCTCTGAGCAAAGCACCTCTCCCTGTGTGTGTACCTGTAGGTTAGAGTTAGCTTTGAGTGACCAGAACATCTTCTGAAAGTTTTCCTCCGTAGGCTCAGTGCAGCGGTCCGATGCGAGGACCGTTGTGGCTGTAAAAGCTCTGCTGCGAGCTGATTGCACCTTCTCTTCTGTTCCTACAGGTATGGGATGCAATGAATGCACCCATCCCTCCTGCCAGCATTCCCTCAACTCTCTGGGCATCGGCCAGTGTGTGGAGTGCGACAGCGGGGTTCTGGTGCTGGATCCCACCTCTGGGCCCAAATGGAGAATGGCCTGCAACAAGTGCAACGTGGTGGTGCACTTCTTTGAACACGCACACAAAGTACAGGTGGGAGGATTTATCGATGCTTACAACACTGATACACCGACTCACTGAGTGATGGGACTAGCTGCAAATATAAAATCAATTTCAATTCAGTTTATTTCTATAGCGCCAATTCACAACACGTCATCTCAAAGGAACTTTACAGTTCACCAGATCATTAAATCAAATTGATTCAAAGTTTTCTGTCTAAGTAAACCAGCTGATTGCATCGACTCATTGACTCTATGGCAATCCCTCACACTAAGCATGCTTGTAGCGACAGTGGAGAGGAAAAACCAGAACCAGGCTCAGTGTGAGCGGCCATCTGCTGAGGCCGACTGGGGTTCAAGGAGACAGAAGCAGAGATACAAAAAGCAGCTGTAAAAGGCGCCTGGTCCAGGAAACACACAGCCAGGCAGACGAGCTCCGAGCCAGCTCCCATGTCAGAGGATGAAGAGAGCACATCCAGCCAGTCACAGTCAGAGAAACAGGACCACACTGAAACACAGGCCAAGCTCCAACATCTAGAAACAAATGGGTTGATGGGAGCAGCACAGCTGATATTTCTTTCCAGGATGGAGTCACAGCCAAAAGGAAACAGACGAGGCAAAGCTACTATGAGAAAAAGCAGAGAGCAGAACGTTAGAGATTGAACTAACAGATTCTGCAGAGTGGGAAAATAGAGATAGAATGAAGCAGAATGATGAAAAAGGGGTCCCTATGTCCTCCAGCAGTCTAAGCCTATAGCAGCATAACTATAGAGATAGCTCCGGATAACCTGAGCCACTCTAACTATAAGCTTTATCAAAAAGGAAAGTTTTAAGCCTAGCCTTAAAAGTAGACAGGGTGTCTGCCTCACGGACTAAAACTGGTAGTTGGTTCCACAGGAGAGGAGCCTGATAACTAAAAGATCTGCCTCCCATTCTAGTTTTAGAAATTCTAGGAACCACTAGTAAACCTGCAGATTGAGAGCGAAGTGCTCTGTTAGGAACATAAGGAACAATCAGATCTCTGATATCAGATGGAGCTTGGCCATTTAAAGGCTTTATATGTGAGAAGGAGGATTTTAAATTCTATTCTGGATTTAACAGGAAGCCAATGAAGAGAAGCCAGGATAGGAGAGATATGATCTCTCTTTTTCATTTTCATCAGAACTCTGGCTGCAGCATTTTGGATCAGCTGAAGGCTTTTAACTACAGTTTGTGGACTTCCTGATAGTAAAGAATTACAATAGTCCAGCCTTGAAGTAACAAATGCATGGACTAGTTTTTCAGCATCACCCCTGGACAGGATATTTCTCATTTTTGCTATGATCGCTCCTCCATACACACTCCGCTTTGTTTTAAGAAAATAGAAATATAAAAAATATAACCGCGGATGTCTGGGGGACAGTGATTGGCCTACGTGTTCTGAATCCTGGCATACCATAAAGAATAAATGATGAACAGTTTAGTTTGTGCCTTCAAGTCGTTACCCATAGGAAGACGTTACTTGGATATAACCTAACGGAATATCTTCAGAACGGCTCCAAATGACACAAAACTCATATGGGTGAGTAGAACATGATGTAATTACATAAAATCAAGGGACCAATGTAAAAAAAACGGTGTTCCCCTTTAAATGTCTGGCTCAGGGAGCCAGAGTGTGAGTGCGTGGGAGCTGGGCTTGAACTCAGAACATCTGGATTTCAAGCATAATGCCAGAACTACTAGGCTACTCTCCCCTTAGTTCAGATCTGTTCCAATAGTGGAGTCATTTCAGCAGACATGTTTGATCCGTGAGTTTCAGAAACTGATACGAGATTAGATTGACCACGCGTCGTCTGCCCAAAGCACAGGGTTCCAACTCCAGCATATTCACCACAAACGGGTTTAAATCGGACGAATCCAGACTTGGACTGAGACTCTTTCCTCATGCTGGATGGAGATAGCCTCGTGAGACCATCCTGATCTCACGAGTTTTCAAGGTTTCACTCGCTTATCAGTCCGGAGACTCTCCGTTGAAGAAAATTTGGAGCCGTTCACCAAACGAACGTCCAATCAGCGTTGGCTTTGAGGCGGGTTGAGGTGTGACGCAACGAGAAGCGCGACAGTTCAGTCTAAAGAACATGGCGGCTTCAGCCGATGAAACTAGCGTTAGCGTGGCTATCGAGCAAGTTTTATCGGAATTACAGAGTATTTCTTCACTGAAAGAAGAGCAAAACACTGCTCTGGAGGCTTTTCTCAGAGGAAAAGATGTTTTTGCTCTTCTCCCGACTGGTTTCGGCAAGAGTTTGATCTATCAATTGGCTCCTCTTCGTCGTCATTCTGTTAGTACGCCATATGCTTTGTTGATCCGATTGGTTTATTTGGCCCGTCTATCGCCAACATAGGCCAATCAGCTAACCAGTATTTCACCCCTTCCCAAAATTACTTCTACGGAAGGTTTCCAGATGGATATGCGGAGCAAATCCATCTGGTTAGGATGGAGAAGGGTTGTTTTTAGCGTTTTTCTTCCAAACATCATCTCCTTTAGATTGTATATAATCATCCAGATTTGGTCATTAGCTTTGCCTCCTGCAGCCTGTGTCATCATACCGGAGTCTCCACGCCTCAACAGCCTTCATGCCAGAGTTAAATAGACCTGAAGACTCCTGCACTGATAGTGGATGAGACCAGTTTGTTTGGTCACGGTTCACAGCAAACTGGTTCTGGTCGTGTTCATACGGCTCGGTTCTGAAGCTCCTCTCTCCCTCCCGTTAGGTCGCTCAGGAGAGCTGCGACGCTTGCGATGCCTCCCTCGTCGCTGTGGACTTCAACAAGACCCGCACCCCACTTCCTGACGGCGAGACTCAACACACCGGCTGCGTTTTCTGTGACTCCGTCTTCCAGGACTTGGTGGAGCTCAAACACGCCACCATGAGGCACTCCATGTATCGAGGCGGGGGATCCAGACGCGGAGGCCGGGGAAGAGGAAGGGGACGTCGTGGCAACCCTAAGAAACCCAAAGATAAAATGGCAGCCCTGGCAGCGTACTTTGTGTAGCGTTTCCAAACCTGTCAGCGAATTTTCAATAAATATCTGATTTCCAAGTTTGCTTTGATCTTCGGTGAAGCTGTGTGATGACCTGGTCCTCCTGTTGGTCATGTGATGGAAAGGTGACGCGTCCACAAACACCGCGGCTGTTTCTGCTCCTGAAGAACCAAACTACTCTGGAACTGTTGTGATGGACCTCTGATGCATCCCTGATGTCTCGGGTCTTTTGTTGAGTTTTATGCTTAAAATATGAAATGTTTTGTGTCTTATGTTTATTTTCCCTTTGGACCAGATTCATTGTTCACTAAGATGCAGCTGATGACAAAGAGTTGTTTGCAAAAAAAGTTAAAAAACAATCCACTGGACCTTTTTTCTAAGTTTGAAGACTTTTCACTTCTCATCTAGGAAGCTTTTTCAATTTAAAATAGATTTTTTGAATATTTTTGAAGTATTTTGAATTGAAAAAGCTTCCAGGATGAGAAGCGAAACATCTTCAAACTTGGAAACAATGTCCAGTGGATTGTTTTTAACCTTTTTTGGAATGACTATAATCTGCATAACTGAGAATCTTCACCTGCACAAGGAGTTGGTTCTTCAGTATTTTTATATTCTGCTCAGGATTTAAAGGATAATTGGTTTCAGATGTTTCTAATGCTGAAGCGATTCTTCTTCCAGTAGTTAATGGTTAAACAGAGATAAACACAATTTAAGATCTTTCTTTTTTTTTTTTTAAACAGGCACAAAAGCAGCAAATATCTGAAGAAAAACATTCAAGTTGAAGGACTAGTCTAGTTCAGTCAAATTACTGTTGATAATGACAGGAAATGACTCAAATTACTCACCTTATTTTACTGTTTTACTATTTTATTATATGTTAAAATAAAACATCTGGAGCATCTGAAGGCAGCAGGTGGAGCCTTTTAGATTTCATTATATTAGCGACTGTCTGCAATGTCTGAAATATGACACAAGGTGGCAGGCAAGAGTCCTAATGAGAGGTTCACATTTTCCCCCTAAGCAGTGAAGTAACTGGAAACATTTTGCAGATAACCTGCTGCAGCATTTATTGGAGAGAGGATGGCAGCCTGAAGCTGTTTGGTTCAGATCAGGATAGAACTGGACATAAAGGGTCATGTTGGACAATTTTAAAAAGTATAATATTTTTATTGCTGCAGTTAATTAATTAATTAGATAATCTGTCATGACAATATAATACCAAAGTTTGATGGACTCCAAGTAAAAAAAAAAACTCAGATTCTTATGTAAAACTTGTGTTTTCTAAGTTAATTTGAGGCAAGTCGACACACATAAAGCTCACACATTTATTTAGAAACTACACGAGGAAACCAGGAAAAATAAACTATTTGGAGGTTTTGGAGAAAATAATTCATATATTTTAAATGAACAAAACAAATTGGTGCCATCAAAAGTAGGTGACATTTTTCCAATAGAACAATCATATACAGTATGTGCATTCAGGAACCATTCAGAGACGTTAAACATGCTTCAGAGGTCAGTTTTCTGATTAACTGCTCACTGCTGTTGGGTTGATGAAGAAAACTCGTTACCTGCATAAATCAGAACGTCTCAATCTGCATCTTTCCATAGTCAATGTTTATAATATAAAACCCACTTAATTATGTCTTCAACCTCTGGGATTTTTCTACATCTACAGTTTGAAGGAGATTGTTGGTCTGAACCTCACTAACCAAACAGTTATCAGATCTCCGTCTCAGTGTCACCTTCAGCTCCACTGCTAACCTGGCACACTAACCGGATACCGGTCTCCATCCTTCCTCTCTCTGCACAGTGTGAATCCCTGAGATGGGCTCCACTACGTTGCTATGGCAACTCACTCCCATTTCTCTCCCGGCGGCTGAATCCAATCGGACTGGTGCTTGTTTGGCAACCTGCAATCCTGAGCTGCCTGAGGATCAGAGCGCTGGATGCTATTGATCCCCTGCAGAGGATGGATGCAGCACATGGATGATTGCAGTTAAGCTGCTCATCACATAGAGACGAGAGTCTGCTTGTGGATTCTAGTGACCAACACCCAGGAGGGACTTGGTGGCTCCGTCTTTTAGCTGTTTACATCCTGTAAGAGGTTCTTACAGAAGAGTAATTACCTGAACACGAGTGGATCATCCTTTATGCCGTTATCTTTAAACACCTAGAGGTTTCCAGCAGCAGGGACATTTTAATATTTCTCTGCACTGGGGATATGGGCACTTGCCCTGGACATCATCAGAAAGGGTGCGTCAGTGGTATTAATTACATCCAAACGTCACTTATCACATGAATAAATATTGAAACGCATAAAACACATCACTACAACAGGTGAAAATAGCTTCTGTGAAGCGCTCTGAAATTGAAGGATCACTTTTCCCTCTGGACTCATGAAGAAATCGCTGTCAGTCAAGAATCTTTCAGTATGTTGGCCAATCAGCATCGAGCAGCCAGCTTCACGACCCGCCCCCTGCTCCAATGACCTCCTGTGTTTGCTCGATTTCAGCGGCTGCGTCCTCCAAGGACCCGGTCTACCTGGACTGGGTCCTTTGAGGTCTGTGAAAATAAGGAGGACGGAAGAGTTTTGGCGATCGATTCAAACAGGTTCAGCTTTTTACGCTGTACACCATCGCCATGACAGTTGACACACAAAGCAGACAAAGTATGGATAAAGAATGGATATTGTTCTATATGCTAATTACATTGTCAAGGAGCTTCAGCAGCAGTACTGTTGTCACGAATATCAGATTTATAATCCTCAAACTGCAGAGATATTGGAATCTGAGCCAAACCCATTTACACAGAAACATTCATTTCACACGGAACTATTCACATACTTGTAATAAATATAACTGCACTTCAAACATTTCCCTTTTTCCTCTGAGCATGGAGCAGCTGGCTTGCTTGGACTCGCAATGAATCATGGGATACCCAAGGCTACTGAGGATACACCGTAGGCAAAAAGAAGGCTGCATTTGTCTACCGCATTACGAGTAGTCTTCCGATCCCAACAGGCCACGGCGCTGTGCTACGACGTAATCAGCCTACGATTCTGGCCTTCAAAGGTTGCAACCGCTGAATTCAAACTCAGCAGCTAAAGCCGGGCTTACACTGTGCGATTTTTTGGCCTTTTCGGGGCGACTTTCCAGTCGTGTGAGAATTTTTCGATCGTTCCGACTTTCAGGCTGATCGTGCGTGGTGTAGTGTACGGGGGTAACGAGGGGCGATCAGCCTCTCACGACCACCTCCCCATCAGGAATTGTAGGGTCGGGAGAAAATCAAACATGTTTTATTTTTAGTTGACCGTCATGGGCAAATCGCTCAGTGCGCAAACAAGGACTCTTCTTCTTCTTCTTCCTCTCAGATGAAAACCCAAAATGCAATGAGTGAAATGGAGTTCTTTCTGTAGAATTGACAGACTATAGTAGCCACTTTTGTTCAGCCATGTCTTTGTCCAAATACATCGTCGCACAAAATTGCTTCATATTCCTCTTCCACTTTTTTGGCTTGCAGATAGACGAGTCTGAGTAGCACCATCTCATTGCGGAGCTGAGTCCAACATGGTTGGATCAATGAATAAGATCACTAATTAGGCCCCGTTATTTGTTTGTTGTAGTTTATAGTAAAACCTGGTGAGGACAGAGGATTTGTTTTGTTTGTTTGTTCATTTTAAACAAGAATAATGGATGTTTAAATTGCTCAATAGAATCTATATTCAAACAGATAAAACATCATTTTTCATCATATCGTAAATCAGTTTATCATCATTGAACCTTTCGCTGGTCCTTTTCATATTTTTTCTTTACCATTAAATTCAAGTCAGAAATAATCATCTACAAAGTTCACAAAAAGCAAGACTGTGATTCTACAGGAAGAGAGAAAACCAAAAACAAACCAGATGTAACAGATGTAACATGATGGGCATCTTATGGGTTCAGAAGACCTTGATAATGATTTGCAATGTTCTAACAGTCTTCCTGGGCGTCCTGGTGCCTTGCTAAGAGGCTCTGAACCCTGCAGGATGACCTCTGAGGAGGCAGCTGGCAGACGCACCGTTAGCCTAAACCTGGAGCTCAGATCCACAAACACAAATTAAATAAATTTTAATTATTCAGCTCCAGGAGATCCACTAAGCTGTGATTCTAGAAGCATCATCAAGAACGGCTCCAACTCTCGGCATCTGCTGCATTTCTTTTAAAAACAACAAATAAAGTTTAGAAAACAATAAAAGCCCAAAACCAGATGGAGAACTTTAGCCTCTGTGGAGCTCTTTATTCTTTATCCATTTGAATTGTGTTAATTCCTAAACTTAGATATTTTTTTTTATTATTTACAGACTTTATTTATAGGTTAATTGTCAAATTTTGTGTATTTAATTATTTTTTATCATTTTTTTCTTTCTTTATTATGTAAAACAGGAAGAAATGTGGGTGGTCCACTTTCTATAAATGTAGGAGCCTGGTAAGGACCAGCAGGCGTTTGGGTTAGGGGCCTATGGGTTTTTACCAGTGCAAAGAGAGGTGACAGAGCGAGGGAATGTTTGAACTCTGTAATGTTGCAAAAATATAGCAAATAAATCAACTGAACATCTACAAGTTTGGACTTCAACTTCTTTTGTCTGCGTCAAGAAAACATGACCCCAGTGCCTATAGTGGCTTATTGGAACTTTATTGGATGTTTGGTTTGACAAACAATTGCCACTACAGCCTCATTCAGAGCTAAAGAGGAAGCAGCAGAGGTCCTGGATGATTGGATGAAGGATGGTGTGAACTGGACGTGCTGCTGGACACCAGAGGCGTAGCCAGAACATTTTAATAGGGGTGGCCAGTCAATAACCAATTAGGGGTGGCCGAAAACGGATAGAGGCCAGAACCTCAGGGTCAATCTACACTTTTCCAACAGGAACGAGCACAACATCCATATTTTCTAAATAAAGACAAGCTATGCTTTCCTACAGCCTTTGCTAACAAATAGACGCATATATTTAAACCTCCATGCTGTCTAAAAATAAAGGTGAGGTAAACAAAATTTCTGGGATGAACATCTTTTTGAATACTTTTATAGAAAAAGTTTCTGAATAAAATTAATATTTACATGGACTAATATCTACATTAAATGGATTTTTAAGGTATTATTAAAGTAGTTATTTATCTATGATTTCACTAAAGACTCCTACATGACCTGAAGAGATAGGATTTTCTCTTTAGCCCATATAACACAAAATTCAGTTCTGAAAAGAGCAAGAATTTTGTATACATCAGCTTTAAAGTCGTAGGGAAGTCATATTTATCAAATGATTATGTCCCAAAAGTTATAAAAATTTCTATTTAAAAAAAATCCTGTCTTAAAATCTGTTTTTTTCTTTCGTTATCTTCTGCAGGCCAGTTAGTTATACGTCAGCTTGAACACCTAAATTTGGCCAATCATATATCAACAGTCATCTGTCAATCAAATTTTTTTGGTCATAGCATCTTGATTCATATGTCGCAGCTAATATACGCAAAGGTTGAAATATGAAATCATAATAATTTATTTTCCCATTAAATTCCGTCCCAGTATTCACGGGGATGGACGTCTGTGTCTTTGGCACGCTTAGAGCTAACAGAACTGGCAAGGGCTCAAACATGTACGGCTGGAAGCCTTCTACACCAAACCAAGCTTCTGCCGCCCTGGCGTCCTCTTCCACAACATCTTCGTCCCCGCTTTCCTCCTCTAAATAAAAAATGGATGATGGAGGAGAATCATCCACGACCTCCGACACTAAACTCTCCTCCTCTTGCATGTTTCCTCTGTCCATAGCATTCCTTGAAAGTGTCGTTTCTAAGTCACCAATTTAGTGCTACTTGGTCCCAATGGAATTTCCCATTGGGAACCTACTAGCACTAAGTTGCTAACTGGTTAGCGAGATGCTTCGGAAAAACCGGCCACAACCCTCCGCCACAACAATCCCGCCCCCTTGATAATCGACCAATCACATTCACTTTATTCACTTGTGTAAAGTCTGGAACCGTTTGGGAGAATTTGGAAATGCAACGGTTGGAACAGCTGCTTTCCTATGCCTTCTAAAGGAACCTTTGGCTATCTGATTATTGATGGATTAATCTGAAAAATAATCAACAGATTAATGGATTTACAAAATAATCCTTTGTTGCAGCTCTTGATTTTTTTAACTATTTATTTGTATGATAAAGCTGCAAATAAGTATTGGAACAGCTGTCTATCCCTTAGAATTCTGAACCTCAAATACCTGTTAGTCTGCCTTCAAAATGTCCACCTCCACTGCATTTATGATCCTAAATTAGATGCACCCCTTTGAGGATGTTAGATGCAACAAAAAAAACAAAAAACACCTGCCCCCCCCCCCCCCCCCCCCCCCCCCCCACCCCACATACAATCAGTAAGAATCCAACTACTAACATGGCCAAGACCAAAGAGCTGTCCAAAGACACTAGAGATTAAATTTTAAACCTTCACAAGGCTGGAAAGCGTTAAAATCAACAGTTGGAACAGCTGTATCGCTACGACTTTAATGTTAGTATTTTGATGTGCATAATTAACCTCATCATTTTAGTTCTTAAGTAATTGCAACACCGATGCGTTGGTGCATGTGTCGAGCTCTAACACTAAAACCCTGTGTCGGTGCACGTATCGTTTCAAGAAAGTCATGTGACCAATACAGGAGCTGTTTCCAGCTGACTGATGGACTAAACTGTGTTTATAAGCGAATCTGTCAACGCAACACATCTGCCAAAAAAACAAAAGATCTTCTGCGGTTTATCGTCAAATTAATAAAGACAAATGGATCTTAGAGAAGAAAAAAAGAGCAATGTGTCAGACAGAGCAGTTCAATCAGGGGAAAAGGAGTATTTTAGCCGAGACTGCAAATATTTGAATGAATTTTCTTCTTGTGTTATCCTGTTCCTCTCAACTTTCACTCAGCTTATCTGAATTCACATTGACTTCCTGTTCTTCCTGTAGCTATCATCTTAAATAAATCCTAGTCCGACGTGCTCACTTAAATTTTCCCGTTATTTGTTCCCATTTATGGTTTGTCTAAAAATCCGAAAATATCAAACATATTTTCAATTTAAAGGAAAATATGAGATATACATTAAAGCAAACAATATGTTATTAATATAGGTCATCAAATCAGTTAAGTCTGTCAGAGTCTGCCTGTAGTGTTGGTAAACGTCCAGCAGGTGTCAGTAATCAGTGACACAGTATCGAAACAATATCAATACAGTTTGCCAATGTGTCCAAACTCTTAATGACGCCTAATTAACCCATCAATAGTTAATATATGAAAAACTAAAATATTTATAAGTTTGAAAATTCCACTTTAGAGCATTGCTGCTGCCACCGTCTGTATTACAAAAAAAATCTAGAGGCTGGCCACAGCGGTGGCCACTGATTGGCTAAGGGTGACCATGGCCACCTCTGGCCCCCCATCTAGCTTCGCCCCTGCTCAGAATTACAACAGTATAGATAAAAGGATGGGAGAGCTAATATTTCCCTCTGGGATTATTAAAGTAAAGTATTTCTGATTATGAAGGTGACCCTTTTCCCCAATATTGCTGCAAAAAGAGAAGAGTAATGAATGATTCATTGGAAAACAATGATTTTCTTTATTGACAATGAAATTCAGCACATGGAGGAAATTCCCCCAGAATCATCAAACAGTCGATGAAGAACTGAACCCATTCATTAGGTTCCAGGAAGCAGGAGGATTTTCCTGTTTAACATCCAGTGTTGGTAGGTAGATCATCAGCTCCTGTGGTGGACATGGAACAAATACAAACCTCAATCTGTCTGACTGGACTCTCTCTCTCTGTGTTTGAAATATGTGACCTGGGGTCATTTGTTTTCCTCCTGTTTAGTTTTTTTTTTTTTTATCTAAATCAATGAATGAGAACTTTTCAGTTTTAGCAATAAATGTTTTCTTTGTTATTTTTCAGTATTATGACAATAAATTCTTCCCTAGAGGATCATAATCCAGCAAATAAAATAACTCAATTTATGATGATCAGTTTTTTTTTTCTGTTTCATTTTAGAGAATCTTTTTATTCTTTCATAAACTTTAATCTCACTACTTGCTTGTTGACGTTAACCCATTTTCCTCTCAGTAAATTTTGTTCATGGATGTAAATGTTTATCTTTTCACACATTAAGGATTCTAACAGAATCTTAATGCTTCAACTATTCGTTTAAAGTTTTAATCTACAGATAAACATTTGATGTTTGTTTTGCATTATAAAATAAAGTTTTAGCATTGAGCTTGAGTCTATATTAACAAAAATAAGATAAAAAGAATGCCCAATAATGAATTTGCAAACACCCCTCATTTCTGTTGATTTAAATATGTGGACTGTTTGTTTAGAGAATAAAAGGTAAAAAAGATAAAAGAGGCAGACTTTAATGTTCTGACCAGCAGTTTATAAATAATCTCATTTAAATGAGATTTAAGAAGAAAAACAGTTTTCAGAGTTTTCCCTGATTAAGATTAAGTTCAGATGTCCAGCTTATCTTCAAACCATGAAGACGTCTGTCTCCTTTAAGGTTTTTCTTCAAGTTCCATATTTTTCTTTATTAATTATAAATTTTTATAAAAGATTAATAGTCAACCTTTTATTCTTTAAAATCTATTTCTACTGCTGGGCCTGTTTAGATTCTGCTTAAAGTGAAGAGGCCTCTGTTTTTTTCCTTCTATCTTATTAGTTGAGAAACAACCGATGTTTATGAAAGAAAGCAAACTATTTAGAATAAATGTAAAAGATTTAAATGTATAGTTGGATCCAGAGGAGAGCAGAGTTTTATTCAGGGATGAGGTGAGAAGCAGCAGGCCTCACAGAAGACAGGGTTCAGCTCTGGGCCTGTGGATGTTCGTTAGGAATAATTCACCCACGCACCGTGACCAAAACCCCACGCCGTGGAAGCTGATTGGAGGGGATTTCTTTGGACCTTTTCAACTTTTCTCCGTGACGGTAATCCTGTAAACTCCATTAGTTTGGCTGCTGGGCTCCTCCCGACATGTGTGGTCTGCCTCTGCCCGAATTTAACCCTTTCACTCCGCGGCATAGTGGAGGAAAACGACAGAAAGATGAACGAATGAACCAATGAATGAATGAATCCATAAAGCGATGCTTCTCGTCTCAGATAAACTCAAAGCTTAAATGCTGACGTATAGATGCGCGGAGGAAAATTCTGTTAACTTGGACGCGGCGACATCTCCCTCCACCGGAAAACATAGTCCCTCCGCGGCTCTTTATTTGGCTTCTATACATCCGCGCAGTGATCCGGTTTGGTTGTTCGCGCCTCATAGTTTCGTGTTGTGTTCAAGTGACATTGAATAAAACGAAGACAAATGTCAGATTCCGATTTCTGCTTGTTTTTATTACAGTTTAATAATTTGTAGAGAAGCGCAGAGTTTCAATATATCAGCCTAAAATATAAATCGAAAACTATGTGTTACTGTTATATGTTCTGCATCAATCGATGCGTGACATTATTTATTCGTTTCTACTGAAAATATTGATAGATAATTATTTTTGAACACCCACCAACACTTATACAATAATAATAACAGTACATTTATTTCTCATTTGAAGCATTTCTATCTGCTGGCGTGAAACTGACCCACGTTGCAGATCTCCTGCATGCCTCCAGCACCCTGAATGCATCATGTGTAAGTGAGGTCCCACCCTCTGGAATGCTGAGGGGCCAAACCTCCTCTAACCTTCCTCTCATGCAGAGCAAATACATTATACCCGATGAAATTAAATTACACTAAAATATGGCTAAAATGCTCAAGAATATGTCTGCCCCACATGAAGACAGTAAACTGCAAAATCGGACTCAATGATTTCTTTGTTAACAAAATATTTTACCTTTTCAGTTTCTTTCAAAAATAATTCAAATAAAACGCATTAAAAAATTAAGAGTTTTCTATTTATTTCTGATTCCCTCTTTTCTATTTATTTTTATATGCTGGACCTTCATGGATTTCATCATGTTGTATGACAAAGTCTATTCTATTCTTTTTTATTCTGTTCTGTTGTCTTTTATTCTATTATATTCTAAGCTGTTCTGTTTTCTTCTATTCTGTTCTATACTATTTGATTCTATTCTAATCTGTTCTGTTCTTGTCTATTCTATTCTTTTCTATTCTACTTTATTCCATTCTCTTGTATTCTATTTTATTATATTCTAGTCTGTTCTGTTCTATTCTGTTCTATACTATTTTATTCTGTTCTGTTGTCTTGTGTTCTATTCTATTCTAAGCTGTTCTGTTTTCTTCTATTCTGTTCTATTTTATTCTGTTGTCTTTTATTTTTTTAATTCTATTCTAGTCTGTTTTGTTCTATTTAATTTTATTCTGTTCTGTTGTCTTTTATTCTATTCTATTCTAAGCTGTTCTGTTTTCTTCTATTATGTTCTATACTATTTGATTCTATTCTAATCTGTTCTGTTCTTGTCTATTCTATTATTTTCTATTCAACTTGATTCCGTTCTCTTGTATTCTATTTTATTATATTCTAGTCTGTTCTGTTCTATACTATTTTATTGTGTTCTGTTTTGTTGTGTTCTATTCTATTATAAGCTGTTCTGTTTTCTTCTATTCTGTTCTATAGTTTTTGATTCTATTCTATTCTAATCTGTTCTTTTCTTGTCTATTCTATTCTTTTCTATTCAACTTTATTCTGTTCTCTTGTATTCTATTCTATTCTGTTCTATTTAACTTTACTCTGTTCTGTTGTCTTTTATTCTGTTATATCCTATTCTAATCTTTTCTGTTTTCTTCTATTCTGTTCTATTCTATTTTATTTAATTCTGTTCTATGTGTTTTTTTTTACGTTGTTGGACAGCAGTGGAGGGTTTTCCAACATGTGAGGCAGTTAGAATGAGTAAAAGTTGTGGAGGATCAGAATAGCTGAATGTACACTATATTGCCAAAAGTATTTGCTCACCTGCCTTGACTCACATATGAGCTTAAGTGACATCCCGTTCCTAATCCATAGGGTTCAATATGACGTCGGTCCACCCTTTGCAGCTAGAACAGCTTCAACTCTTCTGGGAAGGCTGTCCACAAGGTTTAGGAGTGTGTTTATGGGAATTTTTGACCATTCTTCCAGAAGCGCATTTGTGAGGTTGCACACTGATGTTGGACGAGAAGGCCTGGCTCTCAGTCTCCGCTCTAATTCATCCCAAAGGTGTTCTATCGGGTTGAGGTCAGGACTCTGTGCAGGCCAGTCAAGTTCATCCACACCAGACTCTGTCATCCATGTCTTTATGGACCTTGCTTTGTGCACTGGTGCACAGTCATGTTGGAAGAGGAAGGGGCCAGCTCCAAACTGTTCCCACAAAGTTGGGAGCATGGAATTGTCCAAAATGTCTTGGGATGCTGAAGCATTCAGAGTTCCTTTCACTGGAACTAAGGGGCCAAGCCCAGCTCCTGAAAAACAACCCCACACCATAATCCCCCCTCCACCAAACTTTACACTTGGCACAATGCAGTCAGACAAGTACCGTTCTCCTGGCAACCGCCAAACCCAGACCCGTCCATCAGATTGCCAGATGGAGAAGCGCGATTCGTCACTCCAGAGAACGCGTCTCCACTGCTCTAGAGTCCAGTGGCGGCGTGCTTTACACCACCGCATCCGACGCTTTGCATTGCACTTGGTGATGTATGGCTTGGATGCAGCTGCTCGACCATGGAAACCCATTCCATGAAGCTCTCTGCGCACTGTTCTTGAGCTAATCTGAAGGCCACATGAAGTTTGGAGGTCTGTAGTGATTGACTCTGCAGAAAGTTGGCGACCTCTTCGCACTATGCGCGTCAGCATCCGCTGACCCCGCTCCGTCAGTTTACGTGGCCTACCACTTCGTGGCTGAGTTGCTGTCGTTCCCAAACACTTCCATTTTCTTATAATACAGCTGACAGTTGACTGTGGAATATTTAGGAGCGAGGAAATTTCACGACTGGATTTGTTGCACAGGTGGCATCCTATCACAGTTCCACGCTGGAATTCACTGAGCTCCTGAGAGCGACCCATTCTTTCACAAATGTTTGTAAAAACAGTCTGCATGCCTAGGTGCTTGAATTTATACACCTGTGGCCATGGAAGTGATTGGAACACCTGATTCCAATAATTTGGATGGGTGAGCAAATACTTTTGGCAATATAGTGTATCTCTGATGATGCTCTTACATAAAGTTATCTGCTGCCTGGACCATGAAACACCTGGAGCTTGGCTCTCGACATGTAATTGAAATGCAACATTTTATAGTTGGAAATAATCAGCAACTATATTGTTTATTTGAGCTTTAAAGAACAGTAAGAGTACATAAGGAATCTGTTCCCCAGTTAAATCGTATTAGTTCAGAACTCCTGTTTAAAGGTTTCTGAGCCTCTGCTGTAAAGTTGAACTTTGGACCATAGAGTTAAACTATAAATCGGCTTAGAACAACATCGCTGCCAAAGGAAACAAGAGTTCCAATATAACTTCACATGCAATTATATCCACTTACTGTTGTTTTGTTGGGAAATCTCATTTATCTCTCTGGATAAAAAAAAAAGAAGAAATTCTATAAATTCTGCATGTATGCATTCAAAATCTGCATCTTAAAGTGTTTAATTGCAAACCTTCTCATGTGTATTGCTGCATGCATGCTCAGTGTGAGGAGAGGTGGCACCTTTCCTTGGCTAGAAAACTTCTCCCCAGTCTGACTGCATGATCTGAAAGAGTTTTCTCAGTGCCTTGAGATGACAGGTTGTGTATTAGAGCTGTAGAAGTAAACCAAACTCAATTGTATGCTTTTTTTATTCTATTCTATTCTATTCTATTCTATTCTATTCTATTCTATTCTATTCTATTCTATTCTATTCTATTCTATTCTATTCTATTCTATAACAGTCTCCTGTTCATCTCCTCGGTCATGCGAAAGTTTCCTGGTATGAAACATGGAGAAGGGAACAGAAACATATCGTTAGGGACGATACGTTTCTGTTGTGTTAAATTGGCTTATATTTGATTTTAAATGTCTCCAGTCTGTATCTCTGCAGCTGCTTATTCATGTCTGTCTGACAGAACCTGCTGTGGATCCAGACTGCAGCAGCCGCTCATCACAGCGACCTCATGTGGTCGGACAGCGACTCATCCCCCACCACACTTCTGCTCCCTGTTGTTACCGCTGATGCAGAGAATGATTGATTATCTTTACACAACCTTTTACCTACGTGACATAAGTACTAACAGCCAACAGAAACTAATGCTAATTGTATCTAATTGCATTAGATCCAGGAGCTTTTCTCTCTGAGACTGTAGCATCCTTATTTCCCTAGAATTTTAGGCGAGGAACCAACCCCCACTTGACATCATGCAACATCAAATTTGTTTAAGGATGCAAAGAACTGTTATATAAATTACAATGTTTGTTTTGATCTGTTTGTCTTAGTTTGGATTTTCCTATCTGAAACCAAAATTCCTTCCACAGCTCACTTCTTGTCTCAGCATGTCCATGAATAGTCTTTGAAAGCTCGTCTCATGTGTTGGTGTGGCCCACAGGGCCTGGAGCCAACCCAGCAGATTCTGGGAGGGATTCAGGACTGCATCTTTTATCGTAACATTTTATGGCAGCTTTCTTACATAAATACGCTTGTTTTTGGCTCAGGTATGGTTTCCTTTAAGAGAACCACTAACAGTGAACCTGAATCCATATAAACTTGTATTAGGTTGTAATTCATCATGTGAGAATGACAGCAGGACAAACTAACACCCACCTATGATCCACCTTTTTTTCTTTTTGCTCCCCTGCAGCAGATCTTTGGATACAGGCATACTGTTTTATATAAGCTCTTTAACGCTGTTCTTTGATTTCTCCAGTGCAAGTGTAGCCTCAAATGTCGTTTAGAGCAATCATAGACCCTCCTGTCTATGGAACTTTAGATCTTCTATTTTAAAGGAAAAGTCCGGTCAGAAAGGAATAACGGATGGATAATGGATCATTTTTTATACCTAAAACTAGTACATTCGCTGTGATTTAATGAATTTAAAGTTAATCAGTAAAAAAATCAAATGTATAATTTTTGTCAGTCTGGGAGCGGCCATTTTTGAAAAAATTTTGTAACCCCCCCCCTCCTCCCAAATTTTCCCCCAGCAGTGACGTCCGGTGGGTAACCCCTAGCCCCAAATTCTCCCCCTTTCAAGCAAAATCAGTGGGAACTACTGGGACACATCTGCAATAAACCAAAAATTAATTAAACTTCAATCGTTTTTGTTTTTTAGCGGCAATTCAAAAACCCCATGTCTTCCTCAAGCACTTTACAGTTCAACCAGATCAAAACAGTCAAATTATACAAATTTTTTCTATCAAAGGAAAACCGTTTAAATTGCTTTGGACTCTTTTGACTCAAATAAAAACCCCCCAACCCCAAAAATTTTTTGGCAAAAAATACAAACAGGGGGAGAGGAAAAATTTCCCCCTTTTAACAGGAAAAAACCCTCCACCCAGAACCCCCAGGCTCAGTGTAGCGGCCATTGCCGGGGCCCGACGGGGGGTTAAAGGGAAAAACCCAAAAGCAAGATAAAAAAAAGCGCTGTAAAAGGGGGCCCCCCTCCGGGAAAACCACCCCAAAAGCAGACGAGCCCCCAAGGCAGCCCCCCATGCCCAGAGGAAAAAAGGGGAGCACCCACTCAGTCAGGGTCAGAGAAACAGGACCAACGAAAAAAAACCAGGCCGATCTCCAACAGTATTAAAAAGGGTTTTTGAAATGAAGCAGCACAGGGGATGTTTTTTTTTCCGGGTGAGGACGTCAAACCCAAAACAGGAACAGACGAGGAAAAAGCTACTCTGGGGAAAAGCAAGAGAGCAGAAGGTTAGAGATTGAACTAAAAAAGATTCTGAAGAATAGGGAACAGAGAGAGAATGAAGAAAGAATAAATGAAAGGGGGGGCCCCTAGTCCCCCAAAAAGTCAAAGCCTATAGCGGGCATAACTATGAGATAGGCTGGGGAAAACCCTGAGCCACCCTAACTTTAAGTTTTATCAAAAATGAAAGTTTTAAGCCTAGCCTTAAAAGTAGACAGGGTGTCCCCCGGGACACGACAAAAAATGGTAGTTGGCCCAAACAGGAGAGGGGGCCGGGATAATTTAAAAAGATCTGCCCCCCTTTCCCTACTTTTAAAAATTTCTAGGAACCACTGGGAAAAAACCTTTGCAGATTGAGACAAAAGTACTGTTGGGAAACATAAGGAACAATCAGAACTCTGATTTTAAGTGGGAGTTTGGGCCATTAAGGCTTTATATGTGGGAAGGGGGATTTTAAATTCAAATTTCTTAAATTTTCCGGAACCCAATGAAAAAGAAGCGGGGTAGGAGAGATAGGGATCTCTCTTTTTTTTTTTTTTTTTAAAAAACTCTTGGGCGCGCTTTTGGATCCGGGGGAAGGGCTTTTAATACGGGTTTGGGGATTTCCCTGATAGTAAAGAATTCCCAAAATAGCCCAAAGCCTTTAAGAAACAAATCATGGATTAGTTTTCAGCAGCACCCCTGGAAAAGGATTTTTAAAAATTTTTTTTTTAAATTTGTCCTCAGATAAAAAAAGGGAAAATTTTCTAAAAACCCCTTTTTTGATATGGGTTTTTAAATGACGGGTCCTGACCCAAAAATTAAACCAAAAAATTTTTTTTTCTTTTATTACCCTAAAAATTTTTTTAACCCCAATCCAAATGAAGTGACTGGTAATCGTTTTTTTTTTTCAGGGGGACTTGGCCCCAAAGACTATAACTTCTTTTTTGTCTGCATTCAAAAAGGCAAAAAATTTTAAGAGTCATCCAGGTTTTTATGTCTTCAAACATGCCTGAAAATCTATGAAATGGGTTTCCCCTTCATCTGGATTTAAGACAGATATAGCGGGTATCACGCATAACGGGGGAAAATTTTAATTCCCCATGCTTGCCCAAAAAATTTTTCTACCAATTGGGAGCATGTATAAAGTAAAGAAAATTTGGGGTCCTAAACATTTGGATCCCTTTTGGTACTCCACATTTTCCTTTTGGGGGCTTTGTTTGAAGATCTATCATTAAAAATAAAACAAAATGAATTCGATCGGGTTAGTAAATTTAAACCATTCTAGTGTGTTCCTTTTTAATTCCAAAAAAAAATTTTCAAGCCCTTTCTAAAAGAATTTAAATTTTGGTCAACTGTTTTAAAATGCAGCATAAGACCCAACGGGGACGAGCACAGAAAACAATCCATTATCTGAGGCCATAAAAGAAAATCATTGTGCCCTTTCACCGAGCTTTTTTCCATTGCTTATAAATAGCCTCTAAAGCCAGACTAAAACTTTTCAAAAAGTTCATTATGGTGGAAGTGATCGCAAACTTTTTTGGTACCTTTCTTTTTCAAGAATTTTGGATAAAAAGGGGAAAATTGGAATAGGTTTTATAATTTGACCAAGTCATCTGGGTCGGGGGGATTTTTTAAGCAGAGGTTTTAAAATTTCAGCAATCTTAAAAACTTTAGGGACAATCCCTGTAACAGAGAAAGATTAATCACATCTAAATGGAGGGGGGAGATCAAAGGGGAAAACCTTCCCTTTAAAAAACCTGGGGTTTGGGAAATGGGTTTTAACTTTCCAAGTTGAAGCCTTTAGATGAAGACAATAATTTTGCTAATTCAGATAGTTCAACTGGATCAAAGCAGTCTAAACCCGGTTCCAAAATTCCAAAGAAACCTCCGGTACAATCGCGGATAGAGGATCTTATTAAACTTATTTTTAAAAAAGATCAAAATTTTTTTTTAAAAGGGAAACCCCTAAAATCATTGTTGGGTAAAAAGCAGGGGGAATGGAAAGGTTCAACAGAAATATGGGGTCGGGGGGAGTTTGGCAAAAAATATTTTAAAAAAAAATCTAGGATTATTCTTATTCTCCTCTATTAATTTAGGAGAAGGGATGCTGCTCTTGCTTTACAAAGGGGGCCTCTTATACAGCAGTAAAAAATTTTTCCAGACTTTGGAAGGCCCCTCGCAGGCTTGGGGGAGCGAAAAATTTCTCTCCAGTTTCCCACATTTTGCTTCCCAAAATACGCCCGCTCTGCATTAAACCAAGGAGGGAAGTTTTATTTTTAAAAGGTTTTTTTATTTTCAAAGGAGCTGCGTTGGGCTAAGGCAATTTCGCAGGAACTAGCAAACCCCCCCCAAACAAAATCATCAACCTGTGAAGGGGGAATTTAAACAAGCTTTTTCACTCGCAGCACTGCTCATGACCCAGACAGAAAAGAAAGTGAAGCAGGGTTCTTTAAAAAATTTTATAAATGCAATATCTGATAAAGATTTCTAAAATTGAAACCCTTTTTTTGGGGGGGGAAAAAAACTGTTAAATTTTTCCTGAAAAGGGTTTTTAGAAAGTTTGGGGCAGGGGAGGGCAAAGGGGTTTTGAGGGGAAAAACTGTTATTTCTTCACATTCCCCATTTCCGTAAGTTTAGCACAAGGGTCCAAAGTTTAAGAATGAAATGCGGGGGGGGGACCCCATTTTACATTTTTAACAAAGCCCAATAGTGGGCTAAGATAACATTAAAGGCTGCTTTTTAAGCTACCCCATCCCAAAAATTTTTTCAAGGGGGGAAAGTTTAAAAACTCCCACTATGATGACCCTGTTTAGTATTTAATCCAAAATCAGAAAGGAAATCTGGAAAAAACTCATCTAAAAAAAACAGAGTAAAGGGCCTGGTGGAACCCATACAAAAATTAAAAAGAAGAGGTTTTTTGCCCTTTTAAATTTTGGGATGCGGGGAAATTAAGGGGGGTTTAAAAAATTAAAAAGAGTTGTAGGGGAAATTAATTTTTTTTGGGGAGGGAATCAGTAAGTCCCGAAATCGAAGAAAGGGTTTCTACTCCTCCTCGTCCCCCCAAAAACTTCGGGGGTTTTGAAAAATTTAAAAAGCTTGGGAAAGGGGTTGCCTCCTGGATGCCACATTTTAATCCTCTTGCTGCAGCCCGGGGTTTTTGGGAGGCCCAAAAAAGGTTTAATGTATTATCACCAAATTCCCAAATCATTAACTAGTTTGACTTTTGGGGGAAAACGATCTTATGGTTTAAAAAGACCCGCATTTAAAAATTTTTTTAAACCCTTTTTTCCCCCCCTTTGGGGGGTTTTTTTTGATTTTAATTTGATTATAAGATTTACTCCCTTTGGGAAAATTTTTCTAATTTAAATTTGATTTTGGTCCCTGGGGGAAGACACTGTCTGGATGGGGTAAAGGGGTGGGTAAACCGTTTGAGAAAACTTTCCAAAAGGGTGTGTGAAGTTTTAAAAACAACCCCTGCTTCCTTCGCCCCCCTGGGGGGTCAGGGTTTTTTGGAAAGGGCTATTAAATGTGGCCAATCTCCTAGAAAAAGAAACTGCCCCCCTCCAAAGTTTTGGGGTGGATGCCCCCCTTTTCCGAAAACAGGGCCAAGGGGTTTTTCCCCCAAAAGGGTTTTCCAATTATTAAAGTAGCCCACGTTGTTTTCAGGGGACCCCCTAGACAAACCCGCGAAATTTAATGACGGCATGCGGTAAACATGTCATCAAAAAGGGCAATTCGGGAGGGGGGCCAGAGAAAAAATTTTTGGGGTCCCCACATTTTTTTGGCAAAATTAAAACCGAAACAACAAAATTTAAATTTTTGTGACCCCCGATCGGCCGTAAAACCGGGTGTTTTTCCACCAGCGTGAATAAAAAATCTTTACTGTAATTTTAAACCCTTTCCCCTTTGCCCTAGGGTTTCAGGGAGGATTTGATGTCGCCCTTCTGGCCCCCCCCCAAACATTTGGGCTAGGTTTCCCCGGGGTCTCTAATGCCAAAGTTTTACCTATGGAGCTTTCCCCAAAACCAGAGTGGGCCTTTTTCATGGGTGTTTTTCACTGAGTGGGGAAAACCGGGGTTTGAAACGGGGAAAGGGGTTGGGGGGTGACCATTGGGGGAGAGATTCCCCGACTACCTTTCTTGGGGTTTCAGTTAACCCCAAAAGCCTGGCTGCTCGGCACTTTTGAAATTTTTAAGAATTTTTTTGAAAAATTTCCTGGAAAATTCACCATTGGAAAATTCCCCAGAGCCTATTTTTTTTAAAACTGACAAAAGGGGGACTTGCGTGGCCAAACTTCTGGAAAAACATCGGGGAAAAGCCCGAGATGGCAAAAGTACTCCCCTTTTTCCTTTCTTTAGTTTTAAAAGTACAGTACTTGTGGTTTAAAAAAAACCCCTTTGGGAAAAGTGGGGGAAATAATGATTAAAAATTCTTTTTCTCAATTTAAAAATAACAAAGTACAGGGTTGTAAAATTTTTTAAAAGTATAAAAGTAAAGTAGAAACCCCTTTTTTCATTTCCGGTTTTTCCCACATTTTAAAAAGGGGTGTCTGCCAATAGGAAATAGAAACCCCCGTTTTTTTTCATTTTTAAAACATCCCCGTCGGCCTTTCTTTCTATGCTAACGGGGGCCCCGCCACCCCAAACTGCAATGATTTTCCGCCCCAAGGGAAAACCCCGAATCTGTCGTTTTTCCCCCCCTTTTAGCGGTGCGTCAAATTTCCAAAAGTAATTCCCAAACCAATTAGATTTAAATTTTGGGATTGAGACCCTTGGGAAAAAAAATAACGGAAAATCCATTTTAAAAGATTCAAAACTAAAGTAAACGAGCCCAATTTTTTAAAATGTAAAGGGGTTTGAGGTGATCAAAATTGGCAGATGTTGCGATTCGATACAGTCGCGATACTTTGGGGGCACGATACCCCCATATTTTTCACGATATTGGGAGTAACACTATATATTGCCCCAAAAGTTCCCCGCTTTCAAAATCAAAATTTATGAGATTAAAACAGCAAAATGCTGGGATATTTTCATCAGAAAATATTGATTAGGTATTATTTATCCACGTTGTTTGGGGTTTTCTTCCACTGTCACTGCCTGAAATACAGATTTGGTGCTGCACGCACAGTTAAAGGGCTCCACAGCGCTTTCTGCCAGAGTGGTGGTGCAGAGGTAGCCCATTTTCCCATCAATGTTTTATGTAACCATTTTTTTTTTTTTGAAAATCGATACTAAGAAGTGAAAGATCGATATTATATTGGGCAGCCGAATATCACGATATATCGCCAAAACGATTATTTCCCACACCCCTAGTAAGGAGTAGAAAGTACAGATATTTGTGTAAAAATGTAAGGAGTAGAAGTAAAAAGTCACCATAAAAATAAGTAGTAAAGTAAAGTAAAAATATCAGAAAAATCTACTTGAGTACAGTAACGAAGTATTTGTACTTTGTTACTTCCCATCTCTTGGTAAAAGTGAAAAAAAGAGTTATTCCACCTTTCTGATTCCTGATCCTCCACGGACGGGTTGGTCGTTGGATCGCCAACTTGAAGAGGGAGGATTTGCCATCGAACTTCTGGCCAGAGAAAAAACACGTAATATGTAGCCAACATTTGACTTGGATGACTTGGATAATAGCGCGTTGTGACAAACACCAGATACAGCACTGGGACTTGATCAACAGCCGATACCGCACCGTGACGTCACAAACCAGTAGGTGGCAGTAGTGTTCTTTGCAAAACATGGATGCCTCCAGTTATCATTTATTGTCAGTATGTAATAATTTCATATTTAGAGTATTTTCAGAAGTTTGAATTTTTAACATGACCGGACTTTTTGTCATTGCATCAACATTGCAGCTATTTGCTAAAATCAAAAAAGTAATTTTTCTTCATCATTAATGTACACCCAGCACCACATCTTGACAAAAAAACTTTTTTTTTTTAACAAATTCAATTAAAAAATAAAAAAGGTTTATAGTATTCAGACTTTTAGCTGTGACTCATATTTAACTGATGCTGTCCATTTCTTCCAATCCTCACTGAGAGGGTTCTGCCCCTTCATTGGAGTCCAGCTGCATTTAATTAAACTGATTGGACTTGATTAGGAAAGGCACACACCTGTCTATATAAGGCTACGTTCACACTGCAGCCTGAAGCGACCCAAATCCCAAATTCTCATGGCTGTCTGAACAACACAGATCAGAATTTTTCCAACGACCTGTGTGTGAACGGCCAGGTCGCATTCATCCGACCTGAACGTCATTAATACCCGACAAAGGTCATTATTATGCATCTTGCTACGCAGAAGCGGCAAGAAAAACAACAACCATGGCAGATGATGATGTGGAGAGAAGTATTTATGTTTAAACGTATTGAAAAGATTGTATTTTTATGGTTGGAAAGGGCCACTACATGCGTGCTGGCACTACCATCCATGTTTACTTCCGGAAAAAAAGAGCACGCTGGCCTGTGACGTCGTTGCGTCCTCAACTGCGCATGCGGGACACTTGCGTTGTATGACTCCAGTTCACACAGGAGATCACATACAAGTCGCGTATATTTGGAAATATGAAAGGCAACGCCAAAAAATTGGATTTCACAAAAAAATCGGAATTGAGCATCAAGGCCTGCAGTGTGAACATAGCCTAGACCTTACAGCTCAAAGTGCATGACAGAGCAAACCAGAATCATGAGGTCAAAGGAAATTCCCAAGAGAGCTCAGAGACAGAATTGTGGCAAGACCCAGATCGGGCAAAGGTTACAAAAGAAATTTCTGCAGCGCTCAAGGCTCCTAAGAGCTCAGTGGCCTCCGCAATCCTTAAATGGAAGGAGTTTGGGATGACAGAATTCTTCCTAGACCTGGTCGTCTGGCCAAACTGAGCAATCGTTGGAGAAGAGCCTTGGTAAGAGAGGTAAAGAAGAACTTAAAGATCACTGTGACTGAGTTTAGAGATGCAGTAGGAAGATGGGAGAAAGTTCCACAAAGTCAACCATCACTGCAGCCCTCCATCAGTCAGGGCTTTATGGCATAGTGGCCCGACGGAAGCCTCTCCTCAGTGCAGTACCTATGAAAGCCTGCATAGAGTTTGCCAAAAAACACATGAAGGACTCCCAGGCTATGAGAAAGAAGATTCTCTGGTCTGATGAGACCAAGACTGAACTTTTTGGTGTTAATTCTAAGTAATATGTGTGGAGAAAACCAGGCACTGCTCATCACCTGCCCAGTACAATGCCAAGAGTGAAACATGGTGGTGGCAGCATCATGCTAGGGGGTTGTTTTCAGCTGCAGGGAAAGGACGACTGGTTGCATTGAAGGAAAGATGAATGTGGCCATGGACAGAGATATCCTGAAAGAGGAAAACCTCTTTCAGAGCGCTCAGGACCTCAGACCGGGACCCTAAGCTCACAGCTAAAATAACCAAAATGCTATACCATATAGATGCTTAAATGTAGATCTAGAAGTGAAAAGTTAATGGCTGCCTTACAAGAAAGTTTGTCAAACCAAAGTTGGGATACAGTTCTGGTTGAAAATTAGGTGGATATGAAAAGCTGCCTATGATTTACATTGTCCAATCAAAACAGATCAATCAAAACAAAAAAGAATGAAGGCGCCTGGGTGACAAAAGGTTTAATAAATGCATGTAAAAAAGAAAAAAAATTATTGTATAAAATGTTTTTTTTTTAAAAAAGAACCGTGGAATCACAAATAAAATCTAAAAAGTACATAAATAGACTAATACATCAGAAGGTGTAAAAAAGCTTACTACACAAATCTGCAGGAGGGAAAATAAAAACAAACGCTACAATAAAAAGCTTGTGGCGTATGCTAAATAGAGTTATTAATAAAAATCTGGAGAAAAATTTTGTACCAGACTTCTTTACACAAAATGATTATAAAGACACAAGAATAGAAAACATCGGAAATATATTTAATCATTACTTTGCTAATATTGGACCTGGAATGGCATAAAAAGTTAATCATTCAATGTTTAGGAAATACAGGAGTCGCTGTTTTTGACCCCAGCAAACAGAAAAGAAATAATAGACATTATAAATCAATGCAAGAGAAAACAATAAAAAGATCAGAAAGACACAGACCTGATTCTAATTACCGTAAAAGAATCATTTATTAAATAGTTTTACCCATTAATCATATAGGTAATCTATCTCTGGAAACAGGAACGTTCCCAGCTCAAATGAAATTTGCAAATGTTGTGACTACAATCAAAAGTGGGGATAGACTGGAAATATCAAATTATATATCCATCCACTTTACCTCTGTTTTCAAAGATTCTAGAAAAGGTTTTCTCAGCTGATCTTGATAGATTTTTAGAGAAGCATAAATTACTTAATGAAAATAAATATGGTTTTTCGAAACAAACGATGTACTGCCTTAGCCTTAATGAATGTTGTTGAGGAGATAATTGATAATATAGATAATAATAATAATCCCTGTAGGAGTTTTTATATATCTGAAGAAAGCATTCGATACCATGGATCATCAAATATTCATTTAGAAATGTGAAAAAAGTGGTATTTAAGGAGTTCCACTGAATTGGGTCAAATCCTACTTACTCACTAATATGGAACAATATGTACAGCCAGGGGAATTCTCATCTAGAAGAATGCGTTTTGGCCCCTAAACTGTTTTTATGTTATATAAACAACCTTTTATCATATATCAGACAAATTTGAATTTACATTATGCTGGATGATGATTCTCAGTCATCCAGGTCATAGTCATTCCGGTTTGTGGCATTGCAGGCTAACAAAAGAAGCCAAACGACCCCCATTCCAAAGGGGTGGACCCCTTCGTCTGGTTCAGTTTGCATGTTTTCTAAAGCAAAACAAGGCTTTGATGGTCTTCTGTATAAAGCAACTCAACGCTTTTTCTGCCATATGAACTGAAAAAGCTTCCTGGATGGGAAGCGAAACGTCTCCAAACATGGAAACAAAGTCCAGTGGATTGTTTTTTAACTTTTTTGGAATTTAAGTTTACATTATTTGCAGAAGACATTACTATAGTCTGCTCAGGGAAAAATCTACAGCTCCTAATGACCGAAATCTCAACAGAATTAAACCAGTTAAGAAAATGGTTTGATGATAATAAATTAACAATGAACATTTCTAAAGCTAAAATTATAATCTTCGGTAAACAGTGTTAGGCACGTTACTTTGAAAAAGTAATTAGTTATAGTTACTTCTCCCAAAAAGTAACTGAGTTACTAACTGAGTTACTCCACAATAAAAGTAACTAGTTACTAGTAAAAGTAACTATTGCGTTCCTTTTGCGTTTCTGGCCCCCGTAACCCTCACCACCCAGCCCCCACCTTCTCGCCGTGTGTTTCCAAAGCCATCTGAATAGAGCGAACGACAAAGACAAGAACCTGCAGAGAGTTTTGCATTTATTGCAACTCAACGTAAATGACATCAGGGGGGAACGCCATGTGAAGTTTTTTAACAGGGCATTCAGATCTGGTGAGTGTATGAAATTAATAACTGGGGATGTCTAATTCGGAAATCCTGTGTGTTTCGGTTGTTATAGATACTGCAACATCTATCTATCATCTATCTATCTAGATCTATACTCTGTGTGTGACATAAAATATGGATCTCCATCCCTGCCACAAAGGCCATCAAATAATGTTTAAAATAAAAAATACAGTAAGTTGAAAATGTAGAGTATCCATCCATCCATCCATCCATCCATCCATCCATCCATCCATCCATCCATCCATCCATCCATCCATCCATCCATCCATCCATCCATCCATCCATCCATCCATCCATCCATCCATCCATCCATCCATCCATCCATCCATCCATCCATCCATCCATCCATCCATCCATCCCTTTCTCCATATAGGCTATGATTTGATCGTTCACGCTCTCCATAGTTCTCCTGTGGCGCGAGCACAGGGCGACTGTGTTGCGCGCCTTTAGCGAGCATCCGCGTTTCCTGTCGATTGCGCGGTGAATCGTGCCGCCTGCGCTGTGCGGAGATGCAGGGGAAACCATATGTGATGGGGAAACGCAGCTCGACGTAACACCGGTATTTCCATCTGGGAAAAGCTGTTTTGCTGCTGGATCCTCCTCACTCTCCATCTCTCTGTTGTGGCGAAGAGAGAGCTGAGCCAAAAAAACAAAGCTCTCGAATTACCTATCTACGTTCCTACCCTCATCTATGGTCATAAGCTTTGGGTCATGACCGAAAGAGCGAGATCCCGGATACAGGCAGCTGAAATGTGTAGTGTGTCTGGGCTCTCCCTTAGAGATAGGGTGAGGAGCTCAGTCATCCGAGGAGGACTCAGAGGAGATCCTCCACATCGAGAGGAGCCAGTTGAGGTGGCTCAGGCATCTGATTAGGATGCCTCCTGGACGTCTCCCTGGTGAGGTGTTCCAGGCACGTCCCACCGGGAGGAGGCCCAGGGGGAGACCCAGGACACGCTGGAGGGACTATGTTTCTCGGCTGGCCTAGGAGCGCCTTGGGATTCACCTGGAGGAGCTGGCCCAAGTGACTGGGGAGAGGGACGTCTGGGCCTCCCTACTGAAGCTGCTACCCCCCTGACCCGACCCCGGATAAGCTGAAGAAGATGGATGGATCGATGGACTACTTTTTACCCACTTATAACAGCAAATATAGCAAAGCCGCTCTCTGCCAGTGAAGACAGAATCATCAGACGCATATGGACACACTTCACTGGACACTCTTCAGGAGCGTCAAAGCTGCTATTTTTTGTTTCTTAACAGTGTCCTGTCTGGCGATGTGGCAATAAGAATAACTGCCTTGATGCTAAAGAAGGTCCCAACAGATTTTGCTTTCACAAGTAGAGGAGTACGGCTATCGCCATAGTGTTCCGCTTGATTTCTGCATATAAATAGCTTTATTATAATTCATGCAGGGAGTATTACAGATTATATAGACACTGCAATGTTAGTAGGACAGGAAAGGAAAAACAGAAAAAAGGAGAAAAGATGAAAGAAAGAGGAGATAAAAGGGAGATAACGAGTCTGACTATCAGTCTGTCAAAGCTGCTCTTGACGTACGTCTGACCTTAAAGGAATAGTACACCCAAAACATGATTAGCCTTCATTTTCTACTCACCCCCATGCTGAACAACACTCTGGAGTACTTTTTTGATATCTCAAATGCATCTGGAGATCTGGGAGGCTTCTTGCTGTCTGCTGACATTCAAATAATGGAGGTCTATGGTGCCCGAGGCAGAAAGGTCCATAAAAGTCCACAAAAAACGTGTCAATATTCCTCCATACTGCTCGTCCAATGTATTCCAAGTGTCCTTAGTGGGTAGCGTCCATAATTTACTCAAAACAAAGTCATTTAGAATGTTTTTAGAGCATAAACAGTAGTGTATAGGATTTCCTAAAAGCGCGTTCACGAGTCTACGGAAACCGCGGCAGACCAAACCAGACGAAAGTGCGCATTCAGCTCGGCAAAGAATTCATGCTCTTCCTCAACACTGAAGTCCTCAGACATTTTTCTTTCGTTGTTTCTTTCTTTGCACAGGTAAACAGCACATTTCTTCTTCTACGCTTGCATTATCGGCAGAGCAGACGCTGAATGCGCACTTTCGTCTGGTTTGGTCTGCCGCGGTTTCCGTAGACTCGTGAACGCGCTTTTAGGAAATCCTATACACTACTTTTTATGCTCTAAAAACATTCTAAATGACTTCGTTTCAAGTAAATTATGGACGCTACCCACTCAGGACACTTGGAATACATTGGACGAGCAGTATGGAGGAATATTGACACGTTTTTTGTGGACTTTTATGGACCTTTCTGCCTCGGGCACCATAGACCTCCATTATTTGAATGTCAGCAGACAGCAAGAAGCCTCCCAGATCTCCAGATGCATTTGAGATATCAAAAAAGTACTCCAGAGTGTTGTTCAGCATGGGGGTGAGTAGAAAATGAAGGCTAATCATGTTTTGGGTGTACTATTCCTTTAATGTGTACAAGCAAGAAAAATGAAGCAGCAGAAGCTTTTTTGCTACTTCCAGCGCTTGCGGTCTGAATGTAGCATAACACCTGCTTGATTATAGAGCACGACATTCCCTCTACAATTCATTAGTTCTTCCATACATTAGTTATTGCATAGAGGTTTTCGGGCTAATATATACAAAAGTAATCTAGATTCACTTATCAAACTTAAAAAGAAAAACGTTAGGAATCATTCATAATGTTAGATTAAGAGATCATTTTAATGCACTTTTCTTAACATTTTATATCATGATATTCCAAGACACATTTAAATTTAAAACTACTTGCTGTAGTGTACAATGCAAGCCGTGATCTACTTTCTGGCAATATACAAAAATGTTCAACAGTAGAATGAGAATAATAATCTGAGAGGAGACTTTGCGTTGAGAAGACGTGGTTTATGCAGCACACTTTAAAGCCCTGGGCTCAGCCGAGCAGGAGTTATGCTGTGGAATGGATTAGATATGGAAATACAAAGGAATACCACCCTAAGACAATTTAAAAGCAAATATAAAATAAATATGTTATCTTTAAAAAAATATGAAAGTGACCCAAACATTTAAACTTGATAATTTGCAACATTTTTTATTTGTATTACTAGATATCTACTTCTTTCTGTACAACTGCTTTGATTTGTAATATCTCCTTTTAGCAAAAGACGTTATATGTTACATGACATGATTTTTGTTATTCGGATTAGTTTCTTATAAGTTCCTTGAACTTCTACCTACTCCTTGTGAGTGCTACTAAAATGTCCTCAAAGGAAATCTTGCTTGTGTTGTTGCACAAAGAAATTGAAATAATGAAAAAAGGAGTGGCTTGGGAACAACTCTGTGATCAGTCTTAGCCCTGACCTAAACCCAATTGAGCATCTCTGGAAAGACCTGAAAATAGCCGTCCACCAACCTGAGAGAACTGGAGAGGATCTGCAAGGAAGAATGGCAGAGGATCCCCAAATCCAGGTGTGAAAAACTTGTTGCCTCATTCCCAAGAAGACCCCTGGCTATACTAGTTTAAAAGACTGCTACTACTCAATACTGAGCAAAGCGTCTGAATACTTATGACCATGTGATATTTCAGTTTTTCAAGATGAGAAATAAAATTAAGTTTATGATTTTACCCAATGGCTGTAATGAAAGAAAGACTGTATATATCTGTATATATATATATATATATATATATATATATATATATATATATATATATATATATGTATGTATATATATATATATATATATATATATATATATATATATATATATATATATATATATATATATATATAATTTTTATCACTGCTGCTGACGTTATCAAGGCTGCACTTTAAAAAATGAAATAGTGTAGAGAGCTCTTCGAAATTTCTTTTTGTTTAAACTTGTGTATAAAAAATGACAAAATAAATCTAAGTCTACTTTATATACGGTATATACATATATATATATATATATATATATATATATATATATATATATATATATATATATATATATATATATAAAGTAGACTCAGATTTATTTTAGATATATATGTATGTATAGTTTCCCACTGGGATCAGCTTCATAGTCATGATGTTAGGCCCGTTCTTTGATTTTATTTATTTTGCTTATAAGCTGACAGCCTGCCAAATGTTTAAAGGGCAATATTATTGCCATTAATGTTAAGAAATAGTTGAAATCTTACACATTCAGTAATAAGATATCACAGGGGATGGTATGGGGGGATTGTCATTTCAAAAGGGAGGTGCCATCCCCCTCATCCCCTCTCAACTCGAGTACTCTATTTATATATATATATATATATATATATATATATATATATATATATATGTGTGTGTGTGTGCGTGTGTGTGTTGTACATTGAACATAACGCCAAAAATAGAGAAGAAATTATTTATTTACTGTACATCATACAATCCTACCCCATTTATTTCATATTAAGACCAGTAAAAGTCATGCTCGGATTCCCTTGTCATATACGCCATTTAATGCGGCCAGATTCTTTTTTTTTTTTTTGTTCTTTGATTCAAACTCATTAATATTCCTAGATTGTTTGAGTTCAGTTACCAGCATGGGAATGTCCAGGATGCAGGTCTTCAATCCAGAAATTAAAATTACATTACCACACCATTGATTCCATCAATGATGATGGTTTCATCATCAGAGGTGTCAAAAGTGTTAATGTTTATTACTAAAGTAGAAGTATAAATCCTACTGTTTATTAAAAACATTTTTGTAGAGTATCATCTTTTCTTGTTTTACCTTTATTGATCTCACATTGGAGAAATTTACCTCCAAATAAAATTAACCCATCCCCTTGGGGAGCAGTGGGCTGCCATTGTGTTGCACCCAGGGAGCAGTGTGGGGTTAATGGTCTTGCTCAGGGACCCAGACTGGAGGCTGTGGGGATCGAACCAGTTACTTGTAACCTTCTCAGAGCACAAGTGCACTGCTCTAACCACTAGGGCAACACTCCCCAAATTAAGCTTTTCACTCCAGTAAAAGTGTAAAAGCACAATTTTTAAAACTAGTTCAAGTATAAAAATAAAAGTAATGCAGGAAAAAAAGTTAAGGACAGAAGCTTTACTGCTCTGCCCTATTAAAGGAACATTTTTCTACAATTCTGAATGATAACTTCCTTATATTTAATTTTCTTAGTTTTATAACCAACAGTGTCAAATATATTTGGATATATAGTTATACATATATATATATATATGATTATGTATATATAGAGTTATATATGCATATATTTATATTATTTTGTGTGGATTCTGTATGTATATATATATATATATATATATATATATATATATATATATATATATATATATATATATATATATATATATATATATATAAATGTCTATATATATATATATATATATATATATATAAATGTCTGTATATCTGGTGCGTGTAACAAAAGTAATTTCCCTCTGGGATTATTAAAGTATGTCTGATTCTAAATGAACTTTGAATCATCTTGAAAAACTATTTATTTTGGTATGTGGTGAGCAACAAGTTGGGGCAGCACCAAGTACAATCACAAAGTACTCGGTTTTGTTTAATAACAAAAAATAAAAAACATTACTTTAATGTTTTTATTTTTGAAATACCAACAGGCTATAAAGAAAATTAGCTTAAATGAAACAGAACTAATGATTCTGTTTTTAAAATGTAAGGAGCAGAAGTAAAAAGTTGTCTAAAAATAATTACTGCAGGAAAGTATAGATACCCAGAATGTCTTTTTAAGTAACAAAGTATTTGTACTTAGTTGCCTGACATCTCTGTAAATCATTGATTTTAAATTAGGATGAATTAGTTTAAAGATGTTTATTTTTTATTTCTGAAACAGGACCAGGCCCTGACTGCAGCTGCAGGCAGAACCGGAGCAGTTCACAGATTCAACAGGTTTTTTCTGGGAGTCCTCAGCTCGATCTCCTGGTTGCAGATGATCTCCCACCTCCGCACCCTGAAATGAACAGAAGTGGCTCATAGAAATGAAACGGGGCGCCGGGGTCTAAAGAAAACAACAGAGCCTCTGCTGCAGCCGCGCGTCAACGGGTCCAGTCAGCCGTCTCGACCATATATGGGCATAGCGCTTCCTGCGGCCCCAGAAACACACATGAACGCGCGTTCCTAACATAGCATTTAAAGCACGTCATTGCATTCAGGTTCCCGCTCCACAGTCAGAGCAAAGCCACGGAGGGAGGAGGACTGGAGCCGGGGACGGGTCTGCGTTCTCCGGACCTTCTCTGGTCCTTCTGGTTCTTTGTCTTTAAAGGCTCCTGCAGCAGGAGGGGGGGCTGCATAGCTGCAGAGCCTGGTTGGAGGCATTTAACTCCAATCCAGCAGAATTAGTTGACATAAAGCAGAAAAAGTTTGATGCATGGCTCTGAGTTCTGGTTCTGTCTAAAAACAACCCAAAAAATAGATAAAACTAAATTAAAATAATAATAATAAAAAAACTTTATAAAACAACAGAAAAAAGTTTGTCACAAATTATACCGAACCCTTCAGCCTAGTTTGCCGCACCGGGACAAGTCGGGTCGGGTCTGACCGGGCCAAGTCGGGTCGGACCGGGCGGGCTGCTGTGGAGGCGGGTCCCTCCTGCAGAACAATGCCATTATTTGAGCTCCGTTGGTCAGGAATGCCAGATTTCACAGGCCGCTGCCCTCTTCCACCACTGCACCTCCACTGGGACCTTTTCCCACCCCATCCTCTGCACCCCCCCACCTATTGCCCACCTTTGGCCCGCCCTGATGGAGCCCTGACTTCCTGCAGCCTGTGTGTCCTGTTGCACCTACAGCTCACATGTGTTGGAGCTCAGGGTGGTCCTGTTTACCCTGATGCTGCTGCAGGGGGGGCTGCGGAAGGCCCCACTTTTAGATGATGGTTCCCCTAAAAAAAGGTCGCTCCTCAAAGGCGGGTAATGACAAATTTGTGAATGGAAAGAAGAATTTGTGTTCATTGTTAAAATTTAACTATACAACGAGAGCCCCTCTGGTGTTCCACCAATCCAGGAGGTGATGGGGGAAATTTCCCACCAATCAGAGCAAAGACTAGAGGTAAACTGGACCAATGGGAACCTAGTATTCAAATAAGGAATTTGTCTCGGCAAGAGCTGAATGTCAACTAGTCAAAGATGGAGTCTAAAGCTGGAAGGCCGTGGGGTGGCCAGTGGACCGAAACAGCGGCTCCCCGCAGCAGGAGCGGCGGCGGCGGACCGGAGCGGGAGGCGGGGAGCGCGAGCCGCGTTTATCCGCTGGAATAGCGGCGCGGCTCCGCTCAGGCTTTGCTGGGTGAGCCGGAGGCTAAGGACCGGCCCTGCCAGCGCCAGGTACCGATTCAGCAGAACCGCTGGCCGCGTGGGGAGGGGATGGCATGAGGCTCGCGCACTAACGCGGGTGCGGGTGTTTCTGACTGACCGGGGAGACGTTTCACGAGCCTTTGCTGCTCACAACTATGGAGCTGCTATTGTGTGTGCGCACGCGTGTGCTTGTGGGTCTGTGCGCGCGCATCGGTTTGAGTGGAATGGAAATAAAAGCGTGCGCGCGAGCGAGCATGTTGACAAAGATAGTGATTGACAGGTAGGTGGCATGTAAACTAACTTTCTTTCTTTCCTCCCTTCTTTCCTTCTTTCTCAGCTTCTAGGATCCAGGGACACCCGGGGGTCCACTAAAGATGCCCCCAGATGTTCCAGCCTATATAATAACCTTGTTATTGAAGCCTTATGCTTTAATAATTACATTTTTTTGTAAGGTAAAAAAAAAAAGGTAGCCTTTCTGGTTTCAAAGCAGTCCACATAGTTCTGAGGGACATCTCATGCAGTTCATCCTTAGTAGAAAAGCTCCAGTCCACTGGATGTGGCCCCGGGGCCACATGTTTGTTTGTGTTGCGGTTTGGAAGTGTAGGAATGCGTGTTCTGTGCGTGGCTGCATCGTACCGGCCTCCATCTGCGGGGACAGGCAGCCTGGATGCTGTCCTATCAGGCTGGGATCCAAAGCTCCGGGCTCCCATGTGGAGGGGCTCCCCTCTCAGCCCGGGCGGCATGGAGTTGCTTTTTTTTATTTGCTGGATTATGGAGATCCTTGCAGGAGAAGAAGCTCTGCAGCTGACTGGAAATGGCTCCTGACATTGGAAATAACAAAGCCCCCCACACACACCCCTCCCCTCCTGGCACCCCCCACCCAATGGTTTCCTAAAAGAGGAGGGTTTCACGTTGCCACTGGCCAAAGGGACAGGAATAGCAGGTATTAAATGGAAGTCTGTGGTATTGTATCTGGGAATGTGCTCTTTGGCCTATATATGCTCCTCCACCCTCTGCTGGGTTTCCTCCCAGCAGAGCTCTGCAGTCTATAGGAAGAGCTTCGCCTGTCCTCTTGGTTCTGTTTCGCTGCAGTTTAACGTGAACTGGAACGAATCCGCCGACACATTGTCTTCAGATATTGTCTTATTGTGCAGAAATGAAACCGGAACAATCCTTTCCCTGTTTTGCACAGATTTTCTGCTCTTCTCGGGGGGTGGGGGGGTGGGGGGGGGGGGCTGAAACACTCAGCAGGATTTCTAAGCCTGTTTTGCTTGTTTCACGGCTGCTTGTCTGCTTGCAACATGTTAATCATGATCGCTGTAAGGAAGCCTGCAGCCCCCCCCCCCCCCCCCCCCCATCAGTATTGATGGGACTGAGCTGTTGCATGCTGCTGCTCCAAGAGTGAATAGAAACCATGTAGTTCAAAGCCCTTTTTCTGTTGTACTACTGTGAGATCACATGAGCAGTGCAATATTAAAAGGGCATTGGCTCACACACTATGACACCTTGCCCCCCCCGTCACCCCTCCCTTTACTGTATACCTTATTCAAGCTCAAACAAACGGTGCAGAAGTGCTTCTGTGGAATGTTGGACATTTCAGGTTGCGGTCGGCTGCGGCGTGTTTGAATCCCAGCATGCAGAGGTCAGCTGCTTTGACGATGTTGCACTACTGTACCATGCGCTGAAGCAGTGCAATAGTATTGTCATAGCATTTGGCCTTTGTCCTGCACAGCAGCAGCCGGACTGCACAGGTTGGAGGAAAAGAAACAAGCGGAGAGGAAAATAGCTTTTCTTTATTTTGTTTCCAAGCTGTCTCGGATATTTTCTCAGAGCATTAGAAGAGATAAATCCAATTTTATGTCCCACTAGTTTGAATTTCTTATAAGAATCTAACAAATTTGAGTTGTTTTTGTCCAGTGAAGTTTCCAGCTTGGGTATTAATGAATTCATTTTTGATGTGTTTGGAGAACACGGTGCTATATTTGACAAACTGGGAGTGTAACAGTGGAAGCTATTTAATTCTGGACGTTTTATGTGGAGCCACTGGGGTCCCTGGGCCACAGTTTGGGCGCCGCTCTTCAGACAGGAAGAGTCTGTGGCTTTTCTATTCAGCCGTGTTCCATTATCAGGCTGCATTTTACCCGGGGAGATATAGGCCTCCTGGTCCACGCCTCCTAAAAAACAGAACATTTTGTTCACAGAACTACACAGGTTGTCTCAGTTTGCATTGCAGAGCACGTGTCACATTAAGTAACGAGCACTGAGGTCAACTTACCCAACTTCTTGCAAATTTTTTCAGGCGCTGTAATGCGTTGCTACACGCTGGCCCTCAGTGTGAAATCATATGGAGTCCAAAATGGGTCGGATTTAATTTGGGTTCGCTCTGATCCGATTTTTATTCTCCTGATTGGATCAGAACTGAATTAGACGGAAAGATTTCCGTTTTAATTGTGGAAAAAAATCTGTTTTTAATTCACAATGAATCTATTAGCCGTGCCTTCTAGTATTTTAAAATTCTATAAGAATTAAAGGGGATTTTTTTCTGTTTCTATTCAACTATTTTTCCGTTTTTATAAATTGGCGGTAAAAACATTTTATCCAAACTAATTAAATGGATCTTTAAAAAAAGTTTTTGTATTTTTATTTTGCTTAAAATGTGAAACAGATTTGTTTGAAGCAAGTGAAATTTCTTTTTATAATGCAAACCTTTTTATATGGATTTAAGCCTGTTTCACAGAGGAAGGAGAGTGTGTGTTCATGGGAGCTTCAGATGAATGCTGCAGTCCCTTATTATTCTGCATATGTGTGTGTGTGTGTGCTCCTGCAGAACCCCCCCCCCCCCTTCAGTCGGCTTTTCAAAGCATAATTTGAGTGTGCAGGCCTGAAGAAGTCACCGCGTGGGTGGGAAAACCGGGGTAAGTTTCCTATTTGGGACAGGTCGTCAGGGGGAGAGGGGGGGATGGGGCTCCTTGTGAGGAATGTGGAGGGCCGGGCTGCTCGGAGGGAGGGAGGGAGGAAGGGGAGGGTGCTGGGAGGTCAGGGCTCATCGTCCCGCCGAGCCACTGTTCAGCGAGCGGATGTGGAATCTGCTGTTTGTTGTGTTGGAAGGGAAAATGTTCCTGAGGATCTTCCAGCCTCAAACACTCAGAATCAGGTTCTTAAAAACATTTAAAAAATCTCTTAATTTGAGTCAAATTTAAGAAATACTAATTTCGAATGTTGAGGAAATTACATAAATGTTAGAAAATCGTCTTCAAGGGGAGGAGAAATGAGCAGAGCCTCTAAGCCGTCTTGTTTTTGCGCAGTTCGGCCATATTTTAACACCAGACGTCACAGGAAGCGCCGGGTCGTGTCGGCCATCTTGTCCTGTTTAGGATTCAAATTTCAGGAATCAATTCGATTCGGATTCTCGAAATTTAAAGTAAATTCTTTTCTAACTGTTTTGATTTTGAATTGGTGTTAAAAACATTTTTTTTTTTTTTACCTGAATGTTTTGCAGTGTTATTAAGCAGCGTATTGATATTATATAAACATCCAACAGGAAGTTAATAAGTAATGGTAGCTGTAGGAAAATACATTTTCAAAAAATTATCTTTGATTGTGTGAATTGATCGTTAGGAATTAATTTGATAATCAATTCAGGATTGGAAAATTAGTTTTTTTTTTTAAATTAGCCCTAACCTGGTTCTGAAGGTAGGCACCGGGGCCAATAGGGACCCAGGGGCCCGTGTCTCTATAGTGATCAGTTCCTCAGCTGCTTATAGCTTAGCAGAGCGCTGGTCTGGGGTCAGCTGCGATCGATCGGATATGAAGCCATGTTGGGTAAATTAAATGAGATAATTCATACTTGGACAGTAATATATTTTAGTCTTTTAACCACATTTTCATTATTTCTTTATTCATTCCAGTCTAGGATAAAAGCATTCGTCAGAGTTTTATGCGTTTTGTTTTCTAAAGCAAATATTTCAAAAAGTAGTTTTTTAAATTTGGAAAAAATAAAATTTATTCAGGATCCGGTTGTTAGTATTTTTTTTTATATGCTTGTTAAAATAGAAATATATCGTGATCTAAATTTTGTCCATTTCTTCCAGCCCTAACTTGGCGTAAATAAAAATAACAGCAGATTTCAAGGTTAATGTTAAATATTTAATTTGGACAGTAATTCAATGTCAATATAATTTATCGTATAATTTTAATCAATAACTTTGATGTAACGTGTTCAATATTTTAATATATTTCACAGGTTATATTTGTTTGTCACTGATGGACATTCTGGGTTTTTTCTGTAGTTTTATTTGCTTTATTTTTCTAATATTTCTAAAATGTTATATTGAAGGATTATTATAAACCGTTAAATATATAATCATAAGATTGTATATGAATATTTGGGGGCGTCTTTGCGGTTTTTTTGAAGCTTTTATTTGGCTTAAATTCATATCATGATCGTATCGTATTAACAAAAATTGAGATATATATTTTGATATAATCTTATAATTTTTGTATATATATATATATATATATATATATATATATATATATATATATATATATATATATATATATATATATATATATATTATGTGTGTGTGTCTGTGAGTATTTTTATTTGGTAAAACAAATTTCCGTGTTTTCATCCACTTCTTATTCCAAAGATTTATACTAGAAGAATAAATGAACATAAAGAAAACAACGTCAGTCTGATAGTTTTTTTTAAGACTGTTTAAATGTTATTTTTCTAGTGAAAATAATAATAAAATAAAAGTATTTAGAATAGAATAGAATAAAAGTATTTAAGTAATTGTTTGATGTTGTGTTTAAGTAGGACCCAGATGGACCCAGTTAATTTCCACCGTTAAAAACTATTCAGCTGTCAGTTGGAAAATAAAATCACCTTCAGTCTTTGTTTTTATTTGGATATTATTTTAAATAATATCCAGCAGTGCTGCATCGCATGAGGCCCACTTTCTACCATTTATTGATTATTACCTTCTTCCAAAATGCGTCTAATTTTCTGTTTTTCTTTAGATCTCTGAGATATAAATTATTTCCCATGGTGTTGTTTTTTTCTATGTCGCAGAAAGGCTTAACTTGAACCGTGAGCTGTTAACATATCTAGAACTTCTAGGTACATAGATCTGTCCAAGCAGATATTTTCCAGGACTGATGATGCTGCAGGATGGATTCCTGGATTCTTGTTTGTGGTTGTATGTTGGGAGTCAAACTGGGAAAGGCCTTTCTCCTCCTGAAGGCCGCTTCCATCAGGGACGTTGGTTCTGCCGTTTCAATTTAGGATAAAAAAATGGAACATGGTCTGTAAGGAGACATCCTCAGAAAATGTTTGTGATGCAAATCAATAAATGAATTAGAATCTATGAAATGAAGGTTTTGTATTGAGTCTACCTGGATGCTGGATGACTGCTGGAGGGAAGCAGCGTCTTTCTTTCTGTTAGACAGTCAGGAATCTGAGGTTTTGCTGAGGCTCCATGTTGGATTGGATGAAATATACCAACACTGAAGCTCTGATGCATTCATTCTGCTCCCATGGATGAAATCTGGAATCCTTCAATACATCCAAACCAAAACATTAAAATCAACAAAACATTTTAATCTGCTTTCGATTTTTTTTTTTTTTAGAAGACACAAAATTAATAAAAAAACTGCTGTCATATTCAGTCTGTGAGAAAATTAAATGTAAATACTTCCCAGGCCTTCCCTGACAGCCAATATTAAAGCTCCCCTTATAGATGGCTGATAAACGTTTATAGATATTAGGGATGCACGATATTGGGATTTTGGCCGATATCCGATATGCCGATATTTTAAAACTCATGTAGCCGATAACCGATATCGATACTGATGTTAAAGCTGGACAAAAAAAAGTAGTCATTGAAAATAGCAGTTTTATTATCCATTTCTGACACTTTGAAAAATAATATACTCAAATATATTTTCATATGCTGATATCAAATAGATTTTTAAAAACGCGGTATCGATCTATTTTACTTTCAAAATCTCGTGAAATGTCATCGTTCTGTTACAAACTCTCGTGATATTTTGCAAATTCTTGTGAGATTTTGTTAGTAAAATAGATCGATACCGCGTCAATATATCAACATATAAAAATATGGCAAAATTTCGTGAATTTTCGGGGGATTTCGTAGCGTAACGATGACATATAGCAATATTTCATTAGTAAAAGTGATTGATATGGTGTTTTTAAATGTCAATATATCAGAAGTCTATATATTAGAAGTTTTTAAGTCTGTAAAAAATAACTGTCTGAGGAAGAAGTAGTAGTATTTTTATTTTATTTTTTTAGACTTTAGAAACTCAGAAGCTGATCAAATATCGGGTTAAATATCGGTGGGGTGGCCGATGTCCGATATTCAGTTTTAAGGCCGATACCGATAGGGGGCCGATTATATCATGCATCCCTAATAGATATGTCATTAGATCATCTGTAAACACTTTATAACTCATTCATAAGTGTTTATTATACATTTTTTTTTTCAGTCTAAATCACTACATTGTGGGTAAAATTAGCATTTGTAAACTTATTCATATGTAGCGTGCATAATAAACATTATGTATGAATTAAAAAGTGTTTAAAGATTAGTCAATTAGCCGGCTGAAAGGGAAGTCATATTGAAAGTTGGTTTGGTTATTACTTTATTAATCATATATTCTCCACTCTGTCATGTAGGAAAAATGATTAAAAAGTTTCTTCATCATTTAATACCTACAGATCGATTGAATCATATTAAGAGTTTCTGTGTTCAGCTGTAAAATAACAGTAACGATGGTGAAATATAAAATCTAACTTTAAACATTCAGACACATTTCTAGTAAAGTGTTTATCAGAATCATTTTATAAGGCCTCACTGCAAAAGTTTCTCCAGAAATCAGTCAAAACTTCTGAAAATAAGTATTTTCGCCCTTAATGCGACAACATAAATAAGATAATCTGCCAATGGAAGGAGTTTCTTTGCTCTTAAAATAAGATAATTAGGTAATATCAACTTGAAATTTTAAATTGAATGTGAAATATCTTATTACAGTAAAAAGAAAATGTCTTCCCTGCTCGAATCAAAGAAAAATAGAGCATACTTATTTAAAGAAAAAATGTCTTATAGTTGCAGGGCAACAATTCCTCAGATTGATTCGCTCCCTAATCTGACTTTACCTTCTTTAGAAAATACCTCCACGAAATTAAAAAGCTTAAAAAAATGTAAAAAAAAAAAAAAACTGGTTAAATTCGACTAATGATAATAAAGTTGCAATTATATTTATGATGCTCTTAAATGAAAGACCTTTAAAAGGAAATATTTGGCTGCTTTTGAAAAGAGTTGCGTCTTTTCAGATAACCTGAAAACTAAGGATGCTCCAACCTGGAAGGATTAATCACCTTTAGAGACAATTAATAAAATTAAGTTTTAGAAATCAATTAGTGTATTAATTATAAGCCAATTTAGTAGCTGAATGAGCTGGAGTCAGAGCAGGAGTTGTAGAAAATGACAATTATGGATTTCAGATGGAAAACCTCTTTTTTTAAGGTTTATTGCGTCCAGAGCTTCTTTAGCAGTTTAGCTTCATCAGCTTCAGATTGTGGAAAAATCTCCCATTAAAATCCTGTTTTATCTGTATGAATATTAATTAGTTAATCAAAAGTAACAGACAACCAGATATGGCAAAAGTACTCACTTTCTGTACTTGAGTAAAAGTACAGATACTTGTGTTAAAAAATACTCTGGTAAAAGTGGAAGTACTGATTAAACTTCTTTACTCAAGTAAAAGTAACAAAGTACAGGCTTGTAAATTTCCTTAAAGTATAAAAGTAAAAGTAGAAACCACTTTTTTCATGCCGTTGCCTACATTTTAAATGGATGTCTGCCAATAGGACTAGATCTGTGTTGTGTTCATTTTCAATCATCTCGTCGTCCATGCTACTATGCTAACGCCACCGCCACCAAGCTGCAATGATTTGCCGCCAATGAATACCGCCGAATCTGTCGGTTCATCTTGTAGCGGTGCGTCAAATGCAACGTAGATTCCCATCCAATTAGATTGAATTTGGTATTGATGACGTGAAAAATAATAACGGTAACTCCATTGAAATCATTCAAAACTAAAGTAACGAGCCAATTTTTTTAAAATGTAAGGAGTAGAAAGTACAGATATTTGTGTAAAAATGTAAGGAGTAGAAGGAAAAAGTCGCCATAAAAATAAGTAGTAAAGTAAAGTAAAAATATCAGAAAAATCTACTTGAGTACAGTAACAAAGTATTTGTACTTTGTTACTTCCCATCTTTGCAGACAACAGATTAATGCATTAGGAAAATGATCCTTAGCAGCAGCCCTACTTCCTGTGGTTGTTGGGTCTGCAGGTAGATCATGGTTTAAAGGTCCAGATTCTTTAGCGGTTCTGTAATTAAGGAAGAACCTGGATCTTGCAGGGTTCTGGACGTCTAAGCCAGAGTCACTCAGGTTTACTGTTCATACATTTGACCACTGAGTAAAAACGACTGTTTTAATAATCAGAGGAAACTAAACTTCAAAGCTCCTGCTTTGATACCAAAGCTCTTTTAAAAAAAGCTTCTCTAATCTTTTGGACATGTTGTTTTAGGTGACCTTCAGCAGACGCTGAATGCTTGAAAACAACAACTGAATTCCTCAGGTTTGGCTCGATGGTCGAGTTCAAAGGTCCGATCTGTCGTGGTTGAGGAGAACCGGCCCCTCAGACTCTCCTCAGGGTCCAATGGAAGGGAGTTATTCTTTAACCAGTTTTCCATGTCTTTCAGCCAGTTTGAAGAACTGCATAAAATGGACATTCAATGATAGAACATTTCTGTCTTTACTAAAATGAAAACTCAGCTTTAATCTGTCAGAGATCTAAACTGCGTGAGGCTAAAGTTGAACTATTTGGAATCAAAGCTCAGGTTTGGATCAGTACCGACCTGCCAACTGCTTCTTCACTGACTGCTGATCAGCAGAAATTTATTTCCTGGTCATTGAACACATCGTTTCTGGTCTGTAAACAGATCAACAGATCCTCAAAATGTTTAATTTCTTTCCTTTTCCAGACAGTTTTATATTTATTGGATACATTTAAAGGAAAAGTTTGGTCAACAAAGAATGATCAACAGATTATTATCTATACCTACAACTAATACATTCACTGTTATTTAAGGAATTTAGCGTTAATCAGTAAAAAAATTGAAATAATATTTTTCGTCGAGATTGCTGAGTCTGGGAGCGGCCATTTTCACCCAAGTATAGTAACCCCTCCCTCCTGCCATCTTCCGGCAGTGACGTCACGGTGCGGTAAGCCTAGCGCCATTCTCCCCGCTTTACAAGCTAAATCAATGGGAACTACTAGACACATCTGCAATCAACAACAATTATTGAAGATTTCCAGAGGACTTCACCATTGAAATTCACCAGAGCTATAGTGAAACTGACAATGCCCACGTGCATGGCAGCTGGATGCTGGAATACATCGGGTAAAAGTGAAAATAAAGAGTTATTCCACCTTTCTGATTCCTGATCCTCCACGGACGGGTTGGTCGTTGGATCGCCAACTTGAAGAGGGAGGATTTGCCATCGAACTTCTGGCCAGAGAAAAAACCCGTAATATGTAGCCAACATTTGGAAGAAGAATGTTTTCAAGATGACTTGGATAATAGCGCGTTGTGACAAACACCAGATACAGCACTGGGACTTGATCAACAGCAGATACCGCACCGTGACGTCACTAACCAGTAGGTGGCAGTAGTGTTCTTTGACAAACATGGATGCCTCCAGTAAAGCACATTCGAATGATAATTACTCTTAATTAAAAAGACTTATAATTTATTGAACTGTATGGAATAATTTCATACTTAAAGGACTTTCAGAAGTTTGAATTTTAAATAAGACCGGACTTTTCCTTTAAACAAAATCAACAAGATCGATTCGTAAAGACCATGAAAAGATGGACCTCACAGGACAGCTGAAACCAGACAATGAGGTGGTTGATGAACCAACGGTTCCGGAGCTAATGGTTTCCAACATTAGTGAATTCTCCAGGCAGACGGTCTTTGACTGATACTTGTGACGTCGAAGCTCAGAGAGGCAGGGAGGGAAAACGGCTGCATTTTGAAATGTTTTCATCAAAGATCAGCCTCAATTTTAATCTTCATAAAAGTCTGTGGTTTTACGGCAGCCCAGGAGGAGCAGCGCCTTCTGCTCCAGAGATGTCCTCTGATTGGTTCCTTAAAGAAGCAGTGCTGATGCGGGTCAGCTGTAGGCCAGGGGTCCCAGGAGAAACCAGGGACCCCTGGCCTCTGTTGGAATTGTAGGCAGATTTTCTGGATCTTTCTATCAGGTTAAATCCAAACCATATTAGTGGTAATAGTGATTGTGTTGTTGCAGTGTGTGAATGCATGAAATGCTCAGATATTCATAGTTTCTGGCTTGTTTGGCTTCAGTGGGGATGGAACCGCGTTAAATGTGGGTTCAGACCCTCCAGGTGTGAAAGGAGGAGAGCTTGATCTACAGATCCTCATGTCCATTACTTCTGTCTGTGTTTGTCCTCCTCTTCCTCCTCCTCTTCAACCCCAGAGGGTAAAGTTCTGATCTCCCAGGGGAAGTGCAGCTCCTCCACATCACCTTGCAGACATGACCCTATCAGTATTGCCTCTGCTTTCACTAGCGCTAACAGAGTAGTGCAATATTGCTTATAGGGTCTTGACTCCGAGGGACGGTCTTCCTCCTGAGGTCTTCCTCCCATCTGATGGACCCGCCCGTCTCATGTTGATTGTTCAGAGGTGGAGCTTTCCCATTCAGGTCAAGCTTTAGATGCTGATGAAGCTCGGCGGAGCCTGACCTGCATCTCCTGGGAGCAGCATCAGCCTCTTTAAGGGAACCTTTGATCACAGCAGAATGCTTCACGAAAATATCTTGAGATAAAGGATGATTTAATGCAGATGCTTTAACCTGTCAGAAGCTTTTAGTTTCATTTTGATGAACATTTCTGTCAAATGTAACACATCAGGTCAGGAATCCTTTTAAGACAAGGTTTAAGTTTTTAAATCAAGTTTGAGGCCATAGAGACTAGAACCATCCGGTTGATCCTAGTTCTGTTTAAATCTGTTGGAATCTTTTGGATGTAATATCTCTCATGTGAAAGAGGAAAGACCTGCAGCGGTTTGGACCAACGTTCATCTGTGGCGTCCTTCCTATGCCAACCCCGTCAGACTCTCTCTGCCTCTTTCATCCACAAGTCTTAGAACTCCGATGCAGACAGTTGTTAACTTGCTGCCTTGTCATCAGTCAGCATGCTAAGCGGGCCGAGCTGCAGAAGTGCTGCACAGTGGAGTGCATGTTCGCTACCTGAGCAGATAGCACAGCTAACTAGCATTTAGCCATAAAGAGCAGAACATCCAAACTCAATTAGGGCTGCAACTAACGATTATTTAAAAAAACGATAAATCGGCCGATTATTTTTTCGATTAATTGATGAATTGGACAAAATATATTTTTTATATTAACCTCTTTATTCCAAAATAAACATTTTAGACAGAACAAACAAGCACACGAGTACAGGTTGCTCATTAACTGTACTGGTGCAATATGAAAAATAAATGTTTGTGTTAAAACTACGCAAAATTACATGAGAAATGTAGCTGTACATCCACAAAATATAGGGTACTTTGTTTCATAAAGCGCAAAAAAAGACAGGCATTTTTGTTTCTAAAAGCCCCTAAGGGGTTCAAACAATAGGCCCCCCCATTTCAACAAATGAGTTTTTTTTAGACTAGAAGAGTTCTGCCTTTTAAGACAGGAAAGTATAGCAGTTAAAGTTGCTACTTGAGAAAATACTGAACCATAGAGATAAAAATAGCCCTGTGATTCAAATTATAAATTGTATTTGGAATAAAAATGAGAGAACTAGGGGTGGTAAAAAACACATCCTCCAAAGACAGATATTTAGATGGGAATGTGGCAGATAATTATTTGACATATTACTGATCTTGCTGGATTTTATTCTGCTTTACTTCCATAAATTGCAGGATCTTCTTTATCTTTGCCAGAAGATTTAAACTTTAAAAGCCTTGCCCTCATAATTTGCAAGTTAATTTATTTATAAAGAAAATATAAACGCTGCTTAAGCTAATTCAAATGAAATTAAAAGTAAAATCAGTAGCCAACCTTATCACTGTCTGTAACCTACTAACACGGTAAGGAAAGCATCAGATACCTTAGAAACTAACGTTACGTTTCCCCACTTTAAAACCAAACAAACATGGTCGCTCACCCTGCTGATCAGCTCTCTTAACTGCCATCAAAGGCTCCAACGTGTTTCCTTTTCGGATGCTGCATCATAACAGTGGTGCTTCCGTGCCATGTTAATTTGTTTTTACAAAAGTTGCATGTTACGACTTTTTTTGCTTTACAAAGCGCAGGCTGTGTGCGAATTGAGACGCAGCTTGCATTTGCGGTATCGGTCAATAGAGCGCTGGCTCGCTCTGCCGTATTTTTTTTCTTCCCGCGTTTCAATCAAGTGGCAGTGATGACGACGGCGGCGGATGACGCATTAATCGCGCAACACTACTAATCGATGATGAAATTCGTTGCCAACGCTTTTAAAAGTCGATTTTTATCGATTCGTTGTTGCAGCCCTAAACTCAATCATATTCTGGTTCATAAACAGGCGTACCTGAAAACATCTACATTCAGAACTGTTTCATTCCAGTTATTCTTCAGTCTCCCAGCTTTGTTACATCTGTTAAACATTAATTATTAATTAATAAAAGCAGATGATTCACAACGTCCTGCTGGTTTCTGTTGACTCCAACTTCTTAATCTCATTTAGAGTCTTTGGAAGTTTTTTTTTTCAAACCAATCACTGAATTCAAGTCACAGAAACGAACAAATCATCTACTTTTTCTCGTTGGGGAGTAACTAGTTACATTAAAGTAATATTAATAGAAAGTATTACTACTTTGGGGAAAGTTTCCGGCTGCTGTACGACTGAAAGGAACCGGACTGAATGGAACCGGACTGAATGGAGAACCTGATTATTCTAACCAGAAACAGAGAAAGTTTGTTTAAATTAATAGTTTCAACAGAAGCTTTAATGTTTTTATGTTATTTTCTATCTGTTAAACCTTTTATATCGAGTTCAGGCTGATTTAAAGAACACGGTATACACACAGATATATATAAAATTCTAGTCTAAGTATTGTTTTAATGAGGTTTGTGTTGGGTTAGGGTTAGTGTTTTCCTCTCCCTGAATTTGTTACTTTGCATTATTTCTTTTTATTCTTATCAGAATGTGTGCAGAGCTTAGTTTTGTTCTAATCAATCAATAAGTAGCAGAGTTTGCTTTGTACCAAACAGGGGAAACAGGACAGTTCCAGCAGGTATTTTTCTCCAATCTGAAACATGCTTTCCTAAAGAAACTGATTAGCAGATGCTCTGTTGGCGCCTCAACAGCAGGACTCATCAATACATTCTCTAATTTATCATATTTTTTTCCTGAGATGTGTTTTTTGTCATACTTTCCTCACATTTTTTATAAAATAACCCCAACTTTGTCAGAGTGGTTTAGTTTACTTCATGGTTCCATGGGCTAAAGTCTGTGTCTAGCTGGAACATGACGTTCCATCGTAGCTGACGGCTGGGAGCTACTTGGAAATCTCAAAATCCAGGAAATTGTGGCTGCAGTGGTGGATGTGGAAAACTGAATCCGACTGATTGGGGAGGGAGGGACTTGTTAGATTATTATCATATGGATGACAGAAACTTTTAACCAATCTGACTGTGCTGTTTCTGTAAAGGGCAATGAGATGACATGGATTTGGAATTAAATAAACTGAATTGAGCTGAATTCAAGTGGATGTCCTTTAAAAAAAAATAAAAAATATACACTACCGTTCAAAAGTTTGGGGTCACGTTGAAATGTCTTTATTTTTTAAGGAAAAGCACTGTACTTTTCAATGAAGACAACTTTAAACTAGTCTTAACTTTAAAGAAATACACTATTCATTGCTAATGTGGTAAATGACTATTCTAGCTGCAAATGTCTGGTTTTTGGTGGAATATCTACATAGGTGTATAGAGGCCCATTTCCAACTATCACTCCAGTGTTCTAATGGTACAATGTGTTTGCTCATTGGCTCAGAAGGCTAATTGATGATTAGAAAACCCTTGTGCAATCATGTTCACACATCTGAAAACAGTTTAGCTCGTTACAGAAGCTATAAAACTGACCTTCCTTTAAGCAGATTGAGTTTCTGGAGCATCACATTTGTGGGGTCAATTAAACGCTCAAAATGGCCACAAAAAGAGAACTTTCATCTGAAACTCGACATTCTATTCTTGTTCTTAAAAATGAAGGCTATTCCATGCGAGAAATTGCTAAGAAATTGAAGATTTCCTACAACGGTGTGTACTACTCCCTTCAGAGGACAGCACAAACAGGCTACTGCGGGTACTATTCAATGAAGATGCCAGTTGGGGACCTGTGAGGCGTCTGTTTCTCAAACTAGAGACTCTAATGTACTTATCTTCTTGCTCAGTTGTGCAACGCCGCCTCCTACTTCTTTTTCTACTCTGTTAGAGCCTGTTTGTGCTGTCCTCTGAACGGAGTGCTACACACCGTTGTAGGAAATCTTCAATTTCTTAGCAATTTCTCGCATGGAATAGCCTTCATTTTTAAGAACAAGAATAGACTGTCGAGTTTCAGATGAAAGTTCTCTTTTTGTGGCCATTTTGAGCGTTTAATTGACCCCACAAATGTGATGCTCCAGAAACTCAATCTGCTCAAAGGAAGGTCGGTTTTGTAGCTTCTGTAACGAGCTAAACTGTTTTCAGATGTGTGAACATGATTGCACAAGGGTTTTCTAATCATCAATTAGCCTTCTGAGCCAATGAGCAAACACATTGTACCATTAGAACACTGGAGTGATAGTTGCTGGAAATGGGCCTCTATACACCTATGTAGATATTGCATCAAAAACCAGACATTTGCAGCTAGAATAGTCATTTACTAGCCTGGGTGCCAGTCAGAACTTAGTCCCACCCACGAGGTTTGAGTTCGGGGAAGTTCGGTCTGGCTCTGCTCCATAGTAGCGCGAGTATTAAAGCCCACTGTCAGGCGATCCAATCAAATTGTCAGGGCGGACTTTATACGATGATGGACAGATGATCAAGAGTAACGTAATCAACCACGTGACCAAAGCGCGCTAGGGTGACAACAATAATGGCTGCCGCTGGAGAGTTTGGGTGAGTAGATTCTGCTATTAGGTCTGTTCTAGAAGATATCGACAGCAATTTAATTTTAAAAGAGGAACAGAGAAACGCGATCAAGTCTCATCTTCTTATTCTAGGCGTGAAACTGCACGCTTTGATTTTTGTGGACAACAACTATGCCTCGCTTAACATACGTCACGCACTCCGTTGCTCTTATTGGTTGCAGGTCTATCCAATTGAGTGCAGAGGCATTTTTTTTCCTGGTTCGTTCGAAACACGCCCCATAATCACAGCTCTATGGAGCAGTATCAGACTCATATTCTGACTAGAATTGAGTCGGACTACGTCAGGCTAGTCATTTACCACCTTAGCAATGTATAGAGTGTATTTCTTTAAAGTTAAGACTAGTTTAAAGTTATCTTCATTGAAAAGTACAGCGCTTTTCCTTCAAAAATAAGGACATTTCAATGTGACCCCAAACTTTTAAACGGTAGTGTATATACAGTATAAATTAATAGATTTCTAAGATTTCTGTGCTCTAAACACAATTTCTTAAAACTTTTTTTTTCTGTTTCAGAACTGGATTTTAGGATTGAATGAAATCCTAAGTTCTTGTTTGGATTGATCTGGGATTTTAATGATATTTAAAACGTTTGCTTCATGTTAGGATGTCTGCTAGTTCAGTGGCTGCAGGTTAGTCGTTCACTTTTAGATGCAATAAACATTCTAAAAATTTTACATTTATTAAGACAAAAAAGCCAAAGAGGATTTATGGAACTGGATGGATTTATAAAATGGTTTAAGCGCCTCAGGATGGGGTCAGTTACAACAGTTGGCTTTTTTAAATCCAGTGGATTTTATGTAAATCTGCCTCATGTAATCATTTTAAAATGGTGAAGGCAATTAGATGTACAGATGTACATATAGAATATAAATGAATGGCTGGTCTAATCATCAGGGAGTAGATGGGAGAAGAGAAAAAAAGTGTTTCACCCGTCCTCCATCGCCTCCTTTTCGCTCTGATTTCAGTTTCCATCAACTCCAGCATCAGACTCATCCCATCACTCCTCTGCTCAGAGCGTGCTGATTACTCCACAATCAATCCATGCAGTGAAAATAGCCACAGCGCATAGAAAGCTCCTCATAGAGATGTGAACAGGCCTCCATTTAACCCAATTCCTCAACTACCGCAAAGCTGAGTTGATGTGAAATCCAGCAGAACCATCTCTGCTGCGCTCAGCTGTTCTGGTAGGAGGTAACGCGACGCCTCAACCCGCCGCAGCTGCAGGACGCTCAGTGCTTGATACTCTTTCCCTGTTGCACTACTGTGGGAGATGCAGCGAGCAGTGCAATAATGAAAGGGCATCAATCAGCGGGACCATCCTCCTCCGGACTCCGAGCCGGGACTTCCAGCAGGCCGGCACACCTAGCCGACATCACCTGGACTTACCTGTGAATAAAACCTACCTTGAACAAAGCAGTGGAGTTTGTTCTCTGTTCTGAGCAGCTTTTCAGCTCCAGAAGCTCACATCTGTAAAACTGTACAAAATGGAAACTTTTCAATGAAATCTACAGGGTGCTGAATTTACAAAATTTAAATAAATGTTTCTATAACTTTTCCTTTATTTTGTGCATTTTTTTTTATATTTAATGATTCCAAGTGTTAAATCTTAATATACCTTAAAGGCAGTGGTGGAAATAAACAAATGTACTTGATTACTGTGCTTAAGTATCTTTTGAATATTTTTACTTCAGTAACTTTTTTTTTTTGGTGAAAGTTACTTATAATTTTCACCCCAACATTTCAAAGTCATATATTGTACTTTCTTCTCTACTACGTTTCTAGGAAGCTGTTAATTGATCCTTTAGGCTCAGCTTAGCTTTATAATCCACTGCTCATGGCTCTGTTCGAAAACCTAGGACGTGTCCGCCATGGACGCGGTCTACCTAGACTGGATCCTTCGAAGTCCTTGAAAATAAGGAGACCGGAAGAGTTTAGGCTGTGAATTCGACCAGGTCTACCCTTCGGCGGGTTTTACCGCCGTATGCTCTGTTGCTTAGCAACCGTAAACGTTGACACACAAAGCAGGAAAAGAATGAATACAGAAGTTTTCAAAACTTTTATTTATTTCTGTTTTATTGTGAAGTGAACAAAGACTACACTCACAAGAATCCAAAGTGGAATAAATGTTCCAACCAGCGGGAGCAGGAACAAATAAAATCAAATGTAATGATAGAAACCATAGTCAGTTAAATAACATGCTGCTGTCATTTTGCACATCTCTGATGTTGCTGCTATTTTCAAATATCCATTACTGTAAAAATGTCCGTAGCTGCATATTGGTTATTTATTCCCCAGTTTTATATTGTTAAAACACTTTACAGAATTTTATTGTTTATATTTTAACTCTTCCCTATTATGTTATTCTTATACATTTTTCTAAGGTCCTCATTTGTGTGACCATTTTCAATAATCTTTCTGCTGCTGTAAATTTCCCCATTGTGGGACAATAAAGGGATTTTCTATTCTATTCTTTAAAAGGGGTAGAAAGATATAAGTAAATCTAAACAATGTATTGATAAAAAATATATCTGCAAAATCTCTAATATTCAACAACAAAAAATACGTAGTTAAGCATATTGTGTAGCCTGACGTAGTCCGACTCAATTCTAGTCAGAATATGAGTCTGATACTGCTCCATAGAGCTGTGATTATGGGGCGTGTTTTGAACGAACCAGGAAAAAAAATGCCTCTGTACTCAATTGGACAGACCTACAACCAATAAGAGCAACGGAGTGCGTGACGTATCTTAAGCGAGGCATAGTTGTTGTCCACAAAAATCAAAGCGTGCAGTTGCACGCCTAGAATAAGAAGATGAGACTTGATCGCGTTTCTCTGTTCCTCTTTTAAAATTAATTTGCTGTCGATATCTTCTAGAACAGACCTAATAGCAGAATCTACTCACCTCAACTCTCCAGCGGCAGCCATTATTGTTGTCACCCAAGCGCGCATTGGTCACGTGGTTGATAACGTTACTCTTGATCATCTGTCCATCATCGTACAAAGCCCGCCCTGACAATTTGATTGGATCGCCTGACAGTGGGCTTTAATACTCGCGCTACTATGGAGCAGAGCCAGACGGAACTTCCCCAAACTCAAACCTTGTGGGCGGGACTAAGTTCGGACTGGCACCCAGGCTACATATTGTGCAAAACAGCAATAAAAAGATAAAAATCCTATCAGATTTATAGTCCCCACCCTGCAAATATATTAGTATCTGTCCTTAAATTACAGCCAAACCCATTTACACAGTAACAGATAAAAACCTTTAGATACACCAAACATTACCGCCACATATCTGACTCAATAACCATTAAAACAACTATTTTCATTAATCTCAGACGGAACTATTAAATGACTTGTATTATATTAAACTGAACTTCCAATTTTCACCACTGTTCGGCGCCAAATAACCGTTACTCTGATCACGGCTTGCTTGGTCTCGCAATGAATCCTGGGATATCCAAGAATACCGAGGATACATCAGACCCGTCCTTCAAATCGGGCAAAAAGAAGGACGCATTTTAAGGCCGCATAACGAGGACTGTTGGAATCCGACCAGACCTCGGCACCGCACTATGACGTAATCGGCCTTCGAATCCGGTCTTCTAAGGATGCGTCCTAGGTTTTCGAACAGAGCCGATGTTTTTCTTTCTTGAAATGGAATTCCAACATGGAAGATAGCAGCCGTTAGTGTCACGATTTGGTTTTAAGGTTTTTGTTAGGACCCCAAAGCAGAAGCTGAGAGGCAGGGGTGAGATCTTGGAAGGTTTAATGAAAAATCAGGCAGCAAAATCCAAAAATCCAACTTAAAAATGTAAATCAAAACAGAAATCCAAAAAAACCAACATAAGAATTGAACACTAACCAGGACAATGGAAACATCAGGGGAAAAAGTCCTGAGGAGCCACGGTAGGATGAAATAAGACGAGGAACCTGCAAAGAGGGACAGCAGAGGGAGCGTATTTATGGCTGACTGAACAAAGGCAGGACTAACGAGCTGATAAGGAGCAGGTGTGACTAGAGCTGATGAGGAAGCCAAGGGAAAAGAACACAAGGGGGCAGCAGAGGACAGACAGAAAAACCTAAGCAACTTAAATGAACCAGACACACCAATAAAGCTAGAAAACAAGGAAAAACCTGGATGAACTTGAAACTGAAAACTTAGAGAAAAACAACAGAACCAAGATCGTTACAGTTAGGATTGAATCTGGACACCACAGTTTTAGTGATTTAAATGGCGTTCCACAAATGTGAGAAACTCAGCGCAGATATTTTTAGTAGCTCATAAATATTATTAATGTGTTAGTTGTTGCCATGTGGCCATATTGTTTAGAAGGATGTGTCTTTGACCTTAAACCTCTGTCCCATTGTGAAAATGCGAGAATGAGAAAAATATCTGTACTTATTTTTGTAGCATTTTTATGCTGAAGTTGTTTCCAGGTGGCGTAGAATCTGTAGCAGGTGGATCTACGCATCAGTACAGCAGGAAGTTTCTGAAAGTTACATGTTCTTTAAAATTACTCTGATTACTACAGTATACAGAACAGGGGCGCAGCTAGATGGGGGGCCATGGCCACCCTTAGTCAATTACTGGCCACCCCTGTGGCCACCCTTACCATTGATTTCCCTCTAATACAGATGGCAGCGGTAATAATCTCAGGTGATATTTTTCATATATTAAAGGAATAGTACACCCAAAACATGATTAGCCTTCATTTTCTACTCACCCCCATGCTGAACAACACTCTGGAGTACTTTTTTGATATCTCAAATGCATCTGGAGATCTGGGAGGCTTCTTGCTGTCTGCTGACATTCAAATAATGGAGGTCTATGGCGCCCGAGGCAGAAAGGTCCATAAAAGTCCACAAAAAACGTTTCAATATTCCTCCATACTGCTCGTCCAATGTATTCCAAGTGTCCTGAGTCGGTAGCGTCCATAATTTACTCGAAACGAAGTCATTTAGAATGTTTTTAGAGCATAAACAGTAGTGTATAGTATTTCCTGAAAGCGCGTTCACGAGTCTACGGAAACCGCGGCAGACCAAACCAGATGAAAGTGCGCATTCAGCTCGGCAAAGAACTCATGCTCTTCCTCAACACTGAAGTCCTCAGACATTTTTCTTTCAGTTGTTTCTTTCTTTGCACAGGTAAACAGCACATTTCTTCTTCTACGCTTGCATTATCGGCAGAGCAGACGCTGAATGCGCACTTTCGTCTGGTTTGGTCTGCCGGCTTCCGTAGCGTCGTGAACGCGCAGGCGCGCGCTTTCAGGAAATCCTATACACTACTGTTTATGCTCTAAAAACATTCTAAATGACTTTGTTTCGAGTAAATTATGGACGCTACCCACTCAGGACACTTGGAATACATTGGACGAGCAGTATGGAGGAATATTGACACGTTTTTTGTGGACTTTCATGGACCTTTCTGTCTCGGGCGCCATAGACCTCCATTATTTGAATGTCAGCAGACAGCAAGAAGCCTCCCAGATCTCCAGATGCATTTGAGATATCAAAAAAGTACTCTAGAGTGTTGTTCAGCATGGGGGTGAATAGAAAATGAAGGCTAATCATGTTCTGGGTGTACTATTCCTTTAACAATTACTTGACAACAAAAACACTGGTTAATTCTGCACATCAATATACTAACATTAAAAATGATAAGTACAGAATATAAACAGAAATAGATTATGTGTTATATGGGGTAAAGAGAAAATCATGTGTCTCTGCAAGTCTGATTCTTCAGTGAAAATGTTAAAAAACTATTTTAATAAAAACAATATATTAGCACTTGTAAATATCAATTTTATGCAGAATGATTCTTGAGTAGATATTTGAGTAACTTTTACTTGTAATGGAGTAAGATTTATGATTATCAATACTTTAACTTGAGTAGATATTTGAGTAACTTTTACTTGTAATGGAGTAAGATTTATGATTATCAATACTTTAACTTGAGTAGATATTTGAGTAACTTTTACTTGTAATGGAGTAAGATTTATGATTATCAATACTTTTACTCAATTACTACTATTGAGTATTTCGTCCACCGCTGCTTATATGCAAATGTTAATGTTAATATATCTCTTGCAGTTTTGATCTAAATGAAAAAAATTCAACCTTGCATCTTAAATAGAAACGTAAAATTTAACTGATATCTTAAATATAAATACAAAATCTAAAAATGTATCATATCATAAATCTAAATCGTAAAATCTCAAACTTGTTGAGATTGGTTTCCGTGTGTGTCAGACATGTTGCACAAGTTAAGCTGTTAGAGAGGCGTGATTAATAATTCTAATTATTAATTAGCAAAAGTCTGATACGTTACATTTAGGATATATATATATATATATAATTAATATTTACATTTAACAGTTATGGTATTTAAAAGATTAGAAATATAGACCTATTTTTAGATATAGATTTAAAACTTAGTATTAAGATTAAAGATATATATCAAGATTTAGATTTGATGTTAAAATCTAATATTTAAATGGAGCCATAGATTTAGATGTAAAGTATGGATCGATATACTTCTAAGATTTAGATATTAATGTAAAATATAGATACAAATATCGAATGTTGAACATATTTAACTTTTATACTTATTATTTGCAACTAAAAAAAAGTGGGAAAATTGCTAAATAACAGTTTTTGCTTAATTTCAACTTTGAAGTAAAGTTGCCCAAAAAAATATTTATTAAATTATGAGTGTGGGGGGGGGGGGGGGGGGGGGGGGGGGGGGGGGGTCAGACCCAAACATCTCCTTATTCATCATTTCCCATCCGATGAGTCTTTTTCCAAACGAAACAATCTTCCAGGGTAGAACACAGAGTTTACAAGTTCAGAACAGGAAAAGTGTGTAAAATAATGCAGAAATAATCTTTACACATCTAAAGAAGAGATGAAAACAACTGACTGCAGGTTTCTACACCAGGACCTGTTCCTGCAGATCCTCCTTCCATCAGCCAAAAGATGTTTAAAAACGAAGGTGGGACGGTTGGTGGGATTTGATTCAGCTCTTTGGTTTTATTAAATAGAATCTCTGCTGAATAATTTAGATTCTGGCTATACTTAAGTATATTGATTTGAAAGGGTTGAACAGAATGTTAAAAAGCGGTGGGATGATGTGCTCCTCCTCCTATGCTTATTGTCACCTTGGACCGAGCTGTGTGAACAACCGGAGAAGGTGGACAGAAAGAGGCCAGAAGATGATGGACGGCATGAAAAGAAGGAGAGCAGATAAAAGCCAAAAGCTCCGGATCACAAACAAAGAGCTCTGGAAAGGAACCGGGTCAAGAACTGGATTGAGAATCCAAGTGAAGGCCGTCCATTCCCACACGTTTAATGGAGAACTACAGAAAAATCCCTAGAAATTATTTTAGGAAATTATAAAGAATTGATCTCTAAATCCTGTCAGACTTATTGGTAAGATTGTTCATCATTAGGGAGGCAAAAAATAAATGAAATGAAATAAAAAAAAACAACCATTAAACAGTTTAGCCCAGTCAACAGGAATGAATCTACATTAACAACAAAGTATTTTTTGTTTTTGTTCTATTAATCAAACAGATCTCTTGAAAACAGAATCTTGGATCTCAGTGAGACCACTAAAAAAAGATAAATTCATTTCAGAGCACAGGAAGGACGAGATGTTTAGAGGATAAGGCTTCCAGTAGGAAGTGATCAACAAACACCTCTGGACGTTAGAAGGTCCTATATACTCTATAAACTGGATAGAACTCATCAGAACTGCAATAGAGTTTTTCATCTAAAAAATAAAGCCAAAATAAATAAAATACTTTTTTTTGAATAATATAATTTACCTTAACGTTTATTTTATTTTATTCCTAATTATGCACTGTTAACTGTTGTTTAAAATCCAATACATCAAACATAATTCCTGCACAGTTTTGATCCCTGTATCCAATGTAATATTTTTTTTTTTCATACAACTTTATTTGTTTCTGCGAAGAACAATACAGAGCAACCATATTGCACTATAGGAATTCAAAACCAGTATTTACAGACATTTTCAACAAGTGTAAATTCACATTTTTACCAGTCAAGTAAATAACCTCGTTTTTTGCACAAAAAAAGAAACAATAAGGAAAAAAGACAAGAAAAAATAAAAATAAACTAAGATCTTACATTTATTTAACAAAAGTCAATGCTAGGGAGAAACGCCGCTCTAAATAATATTGAAAAGGACAAAGGCTTCTTGAGTTTTGATTGCTTTCTTATTTTCTGATAATTGTATGGTGTCAATATGTTGTTTAAGTTCGTGCTTAAAAGCAGTAATGCATGGTTTGGAGCCTCTATATTTACATTTATGTATAAAGAACTTGGCCATACTAATAATAAAATCAATTATATGTATATACCTTATCTGATCTTTTTGTTTGAACCTTGCAATTTCCCTTAGTGCCGAATAGTACAGTCTTCCAAAATAAAAGAAAAATCTTTGTCTATTTTTCTATTAATTAAATAATAAATGTCGTACCAGAAGGACTGAATAAGTGGACAGTACCAGAATAGATGAACAAGTGTTTCAGGATATCCAATGTAATATTAATCAATAACATTTAAATTGTCCTGTTAACACCTGATTAATTACTATTGCTGCATACATTAGGATGTTTGAGGTGAAAAAACAGAACCTGAGTCCCTACCTGCAGCAGCAGCACTATTTTAACCATGCAGTTCCTCCTGTATTCCTGCAGAAGCTCCAGACCTCCATGCAGCTGCTGGGTGGTCCTGTTTACATTTCCTCTGCATTGCCTTCTGGCACCCTAAGAACCGCCTCCTGCAACCTCCTCCTAAACAATTAATCTTTATTTCAAACCAAACTACAGTGTAAACGATATTCGGTATCATTTAATAAAAACTCCACATTCACTGTGCCACAGCAGCCTATCTAAAGCCTGATAGGCGTGCTCCTGTTTTAATGGTCATTTCTAAAAGCAGCTGAACTCCAGAGGAGGGTGCTTGTGAAATGGCCTCCAGGCGGATGCAGCTGCTGCAGCGGGGATGTTTCTGAACATACAGGTTCCAGCATCCCATGGATGGAATCCACTGCATCCAAACGGTCTGGAGCCTCTCTATCTGCACTAGCTCTATCACTCTAGGACAGCTGCTCCTAATGAATGAGTAATGCGACTCTCTGCCATGAAGCGTTTATCTCACAGTGTTTTCTGACGGCATTTTGGCGCCACCTGCTGGAGGATGTTTTAAAGAACAGGCAGCTCCGTATCTGTGTTCAGCTCCATAATATAGGAGACTCGCATCATTCACCTATGGACGCTATGGCAAGCCAAGAAGGTCATATTTCGCATTGAATTCTCGCGTTAAGATTGAAGTTAACCCGCAAAAAACGCGCGTTCCCCCGAGATTACGCCGCTTTTTACGCCGTCTTTTACCAACAAGCGCCGCCTTTTACGCGCGTCATGATAGTACCGCAAGACGCGCGTTAAATACGCGCGTTGTGTCGGTCAGAACGCGCGTTAAATACGCGCGTTGTGTCGGTCACAACGCGCGTATTTAACGCGCGTTTTCCTAATATGATAATGATGTCCTTCCTTCTTTTCCCACAGCCAATGCATTTGAACTGGTTGCATCCAATGGCTGATCAAGGCAGCCAGACCAAGAAAGTTAAGCATAGATCTGCTTTGTGGAAAACTGCACAGAGCTCAAAGTTGCAGCATTGCCAAAATTCACTGCATTGCCGTTTCACAAAGACTTAATGTGAGGAATATATCCACTACATACACTTTGCTGTTATTTTGAATCCATTCCATGCCTATTTTCATGTAAAAACGTTTTGCATCGCCAACTGATGTTTTGTATTTACCGGGATTACTAGGAATGTTTCACCACTTATCATCACCGAGAGGCGGCGTAGTGGGTTAAGTAACCGCCTTCAATGCGATTTTTTTGCTTCGTGGCAGGTTCGAATCCGGCAGAGGCAGTCCGACTTTTCCCTTTATGTTCTTTCTTGTCTCCAACCAAGCCCATTAATTTATTTATTTTTTTCTGAGAATATAATCATAAATGTAGCCTACTTCACTGTTTTTGATCCATCGCCATGCATTCTGTCATGTAAAAACATTTTATATTGTACTAATAAAATGACAATAAAGGGGACACTTGTCTTCCAGAAAATTTGCCGGTCTGACTTGTTTTCTGTATATTTTCCTGCATATCACCAACCTTTTCCCATAATGCTTTCTACAGCCATGGAGCAACTGCTGTTAAAATTAAATTAACAGGAACATTTCTTATTAAAAGTGTTATTAGTGCAATGAGAAAAAACTTGCTTAGTTGAGCCAGTGGAGGTTTGATGATCCCCCATAGCTCATGTTCTCTGTCTCCTACATATACACACATATATATATATATATATATATATATATATATATATATATATATATATATATATATATATATATATATATATATATATATATATATATATATATATATATATATATATATATATATATAAACCACGCCACATAAATGTTCTTTCAGTCTACAATACTTTCAGTCTGCAGATGGCGCCATATAACGGGTAGGCTGCTGGCAGAGCAGCAAACAGGTGTTTGCACCAAAGCTGGGGAACAATATAGGCAAGGTGTGTCTCTTTTTCAAGAGAGAACTGGATACTGGATTCTTTCATCTTTTTTATTTATTATGAACTATTATTTATCTATTTCCCACTACCTTTTACCACTAGTCAATACCTTTACTTATGTGTACTGGAACAAGATCCAAATGTGCAAGAGTCTAATTACATTTTCATTGTGGAGTAGGAGACAAGGTATGGGTGCAGCACCTTCCATTGGGGGTGTATCCAGAAAACAGGTACTACGTTATTTAGATGTTACATTTAATTTTAACAGCAGTTGTTCCGTGGCTGCAGAAAGCATTATGAGCTTGGGAAAAGGTTAGCGATATGCAGGAAACATACAGAAAACAAGTCAGACAGACACATTTTCTGGAGGACAAGTGGCCCCTTTATTGTCATTTTATTAGCACTATGTAAAAAGTTGTTACATGACAGAATGAATGGCGATGGATCAAAAACAACAGAGAAGTGGGCTACATTTATGGATTATATTCTTGGTTAGAGGCAAGAGAGAATATCAAAGGCATAGGTTTGATTTCAGCTTTGGCAGGGACACTATTGGTCTTCAGTTTCATTGGTCTAATGTCATTGGTCCTTTGCAAAAAGATGCATACTCTTTTTTTATGCTTAATGTGAGCATCAGGCTTTGATGTGTTTAAAGAGAACAGCATAATTTCTTCCTAGATTAATACAAATCTTATAAGCACTACACTCACTAGATGCTATTTAGCAATGTTTGAAGCATCACTGGCTCTGATCAATGTGCAATTAGGACTTTTTTCCACTTTGAAAATGTTTGCATTTAAACTTACCAGCCACTAAGACAGAAGGTAAATACATTCCTATTTAACCAAATATAATCTAAATATGCCTGTTATATGTTGACGTATCATGGGTTTTCTTTTGAAGATATATAATTGTGCAGAGGTAAACAGGTGAAACCCACTCTTATTTTTTTATGTAATATGCTCTCTCTGTGTCATGCAAAATAATACATTCAACGGACGGCAAATAAATTTATTGTATTTACATGTGCACTGGAACTATAAGAGGAACTCACACTGAGCATTTTGAAATATTAACTTCACTATACAAGTTGTACATCTGGGCTGTAGTTACTCTATGTAGCCCATTTCATAATTTTTTTTCTATGGCTAAAACAATTAATCATATCTATCAATAATTTAAATAATTGTCAACTGATTTAGTAATTGATTAATAATTAACTGGAGTATAGAGCCACTAAAATGTGCCTTTAGCCAATAGAGCGACCCACTTAGAGCAGGAATTATACCAAGATTATGAAAAAATATGTAAACATTTTGCATTTAAGACAAAAAAAACTTTTAGTCTGTCAATATTCTCCATCCAGAACTCCTCAAGAGGAAACGTTTCTGTTTCACCTGGGGTCATTTCGTAAAAAAATCTACTTTTAGGAACCTTTGGGTGATCTGAATATTAATCAATTCATCAAAAACATAATCAACAGATTAATCAATTTGCAGAATAATCATTAGTTGCAGCCCTAATTTTATGATAGCATTCCAAACACATTTCTTCCATCATGCAGCAGTGAAGGGCAGCTGCTTCACCCTGAGGCTGCCCTGCATCATTATATCTGTTTCCTACAATCATATAATGTTTCTATTCTACAAGTGCGTCTATAATAGTAAAGGATTAAATGCAACAACCTTTTATCATCATCCTATATTGCTTGCTGTTTAAAAGCTCCTTATGTCTATTTTCTTTTTTAGTGGCATCATCTACAAACACAACACTAAGAATCAGCCAAAGTTTATTAAAATATAAAATCACTTTAAACAATTATTATCTGTAATGTAATAGTATCCAAAATAAACAGCCAGATTCAAGCATTATTTACCAGAGATTAATGTACTAATTTACTTATGGACCATGTGGAAATCTAGAAAAATAGAATCAGTGTAAATAGAGTTCCTCTGTGTGTCTTTATCCTATTTCTAGAAGTAGAATCAATTGAATAGAACTATTTTTATGTGGAAAACAAAAAAATAGAAGAACGTCAGCATCCTTCTCGTGTTGTTATGTTCTACAAAATAAATTAACAGCTTTTATATACACCTGAACTGCCGTCAAAAAACAGAAAACAGTAATAGAAAAGAAATACTGGTGAAAGGGAATCAGAAATGTTGATAGATTACAGACTGCTCATTTTGACAGCAGTTTTCAGAACTCCTGTCTGACTCAGAATATTTTGTTTTATAAAAGAAATCCTAACTTTGGTTACTTTCATTTCTCAAGTTCCAAAAATCCAAACTATCTCCTGCTTCTTCATAGAACTGCAGTCAGAAGTTTCGCCTGTTTTAGCCTAGAGTGTCCCTACCAAAGCTGAATTAAAACCTATGCCTTTGATATTCTCTCTTGCCTCTAACCAAGAATATAATCCATAAATGTAGCCCACTTCTCTGTTGTTTTTGATCCATCGCCATTCATTCTGTCATGTAACAACTTTTTACATAGTGCTAATAAAATGACAATAAAGGGGCCACTTGTCCTCCAGAAAATGTGTCTGTCTGACTTGTTTTCTGTATGTTTCCTGCATATCGCTAACCTTTTCCCAAGCTCATAATGCTTTCTGCAGCCACGGAACAACTGCTGTTAAAATTAAATGTAACATCTAAATAACGTAGTACCTGTTTTCTGGATACACCCCCAATGGAAGGTGCTGCACCCATACCTTGTCTCCTATTCCACAATGAAAATGTAATTAGACTCTTGCACATTTGGATCTTGTTCCAGTACACATAAGTAAAGGTATTGACTAGTGGTAAAAGGTAGTGGGAAATAGATAAATAATAGTTCATAATAAATAAAAAAGATGAAAGAATCCAGTATCCAGTTCTCTCTTGAAAAAGAGACACACCTTGCCTATATTGTTCCCCAGCTTTGGTGCAAACACCTGTTTGCTGCTCTGCCAGTAGCCTACCCGTTATATGGCGCCATCTGCAGACTGAAAGTATTGTAGACTGAAAGAACATTTATGTGACGTGGTTTATATATATATATATATATATATATATATATATATATATATATATATATATATATATATATATATATATATATATATATATATATATATATATATATATATATATATATATATATGTGTGTGTATATGTAGGAGACAGAGAACATGAGCTATGGGGATCATCAAACCTCCACTGGCTCAACTAAGCAAGTTTTTTTCTCATTGCACTAATAACACTTTTAATAAGAAATGTTCCTGTTAATTTAATTTTAACAGCAGTTGCTCCATGGCTGTAGAAAGCATTATGGGAAAAGGTTGGTGATATGCAGGAAAATATACAGAAAACAAGTCAGACCGGCAAATTTTCTGGAAGACAAGTGTCCCCTTTATTGTCATTTTATTAGTACAATATAAAATGTTTTTACATGACAGAATGCATGGCGATGGATCAAAAACAGTGAAGTAGGCTACATTTATGATTATATTCTCAGAAAAAAATAAAAAAATTAATGGGCTTGGTTGGAGACAAGAAAGAACATAAAGGGAAAAGTCGGACTGCCTCTGCCGGATTCGAACCTGCCACGAAGCAAAAAATCACATTGAAGGCGGTTACTTAACCCACTACGCCGCCTCTCGGTGATGATAAGTGGTGAAACATTCCTAATAATCCCGGTAAATACAAAACATCAGTTGGCGATGCAAAACGTTTTTACATGAAAATAGGTATGGAATGGATTCAAAATAACAGCAAAGTGTATGTAGTGGATATATTCCTAACATTAAGTCTTTGTGAAACGGCAATGCAGTGAATTTTGGCAATGCTGCAACTTTGAGCTCTGTGCAGTTTTCCACAAAGCAGATCTATGCTGAACTTTCTTGGTCTGGCTGCCTTGATCAGCCATTGGATGCAACCAGTTCAAATGCATTGGCTGTGGGAAAAGAAGGAAGGACATCATTATCATATTAGGAAAACGCGCGTTAAATACGCGCGTTCTGACCGACACAACGCGCGTATTTAACGCGCGTTCTGACCGACACAACGCGCGTATTTAACGCGCGTCTTGCGGTACTATCATGACGCGCGTAAAAGGCGGCGCTTGTTGGTAAAAGACGCGCTTGTTGGTAAAAGACGGCGTAAAAAGCGGCGTAATCTCGGGGGAACGCGCGTTTTTTGCGGGTTAACTTCAATCTTAACGCGAGAATTCAATGCGAAATATGACCTTCTTGGCTTGCCATAGGACGCAGGCGTGATTGGGTGGCGCCATCTTGGGGCGGTCGATAGATCCGCTCAGTATTGTTTTAAGCAGAATTAATTTTCATGAACTTTCTGAATATTAAACACATTTTTACAGTGTCGTTTTTTTTGCTGACGAAAACAAACAAATGGTTCAGTGTATTCTTAGTGCGGTTAATATATACAGAATATTTTTGATAGGATTTATGTATGTTGCAAAGCACAGCCAGTCATAAATTTTTATAATTGTTTTATTACTATATACAGAAACATATTTATACAGGTATACAAAAAATATATACACATCTCTCTCTCTCTCTCTCTCTCTCTCTCTCTCTCTCTCTCTCTCTCTCTCTCTCTCTCTCTCTCTCTCTCTCTCTCTCTCTCTCTTTATTTTCTCCATTTATCTAAGTACCAAAAGAAATGTTATAAGAAAGCATGTTATCATGATGGATGGTACAATTTATAACTTATACCCAGGCTTACCCTTCTGCTTCCACTTTACCCTGTAACTCAGTAGATGAGCTGTTAGTTTCCATTCTAAAGTTGCAGGCATCATTGCTCCAGTCAAAGTGAAGGTTGTCTCTGGGAAGATGGAGTCTCGGAAGAAAAATGCTCCAGCAGAAAGGAAACAGAACAGGGAGTGCAAAATGTTGAACGAAGGCGACGAACGAATAGACTTCAATTTTACTATGAAATCTATAAGGAGAAACTTCCCATATATCATTTACAACTAAAAGGTGCAATTTTTCTTCTCTGGGATTATCAAGAAAAACATCAAGAACGCTAGTGCCTTCTTCGCCACAGTCGTCAGGTTAACAAACCCTCCAATGACCTCCAATCTGAAAAGGCCTGCAATGACTTTTAGTGCAAAATATTTCCTGAGAAATTCTCATATCCTGTCACCGTCTGATTTGAGTCAAATCCTAAACACATCCCTCATCTCGGCTGTTTTCCCCAGAGCCTTAAAAAACAGCAATTATCAAACCATTGTTGAAATAGAGAGACTTGGACAAATTGGTCCTGCAGAACTACAGTCCCATCTCAAACCTTTCCTTCATCAGTAAATGATTGAAGAAGTTTTGTTTCAACAGTTATGACAAGCTGAGTTTGTCACAGTCTTGGGTCTGGTATCTTTTCTTTTGAGTATTCAGTTTAACTTTGCTGCATGTTTTCAAGTTTTATTGGTTTAATTATTATTTTGTTGTGTTTTCTGGTTATATTTCAGTTCTTAGGTTGTTTTTTTTAGTTGCCCTCTTGTGTTGGTCTCTTTTTCCCCCCACCCCTTTAACTGTCTGTTCAACCTGCCCCCAAATCGCTCGTCCTCTCTTTGTTCGTTACCCATAAATATTTCCCTTGTGATTTGTGGGTTCCTCGTCTAATTTCCCCCAAACTCCGTTTATATGTCTTCCTTGTGTGATTTTTTCCCCCTGAATTCCCCATGGTTTTGGTTTGTTTTACTTTTTTATGCTTAATTTTAGAATTTTGGTTTCCGCCTCAGCTGTTGTAACCTTCATAAATTACAAAAAAAAATTGTTTTTCCCAAAAGAAAACCTGCAGTGATGAAAAAAATATTAACAAATTGGTTATAGTTAATTTTTAATTATTCAAAACGGAGGTAAAATCAGTTTAGGGTTCAGTTAAATAATTGTAGCTTAATTTGTTATAACCGGGTTTTTCCCTTTACTCTGGAGGGTTTCCGGGACAAGCTTTTAAAAATCCAGTATTCCCCCTTTTTAGTGACCTAGGTAGGTTATCAGCAGAGCTATTAATTATAAATCAAATGACTATTTTTCTTGTTTATTCACACTATTCCCAAAGGGGGGCAAAAATTTGCCCCTGAGGATAAACCATCCCTATATAAATACAACCACGAAAGTTAAAAAATGAGGTCTTTATTCAATGATTCAGGTTACGAAATCTAACACTATGCAAAAACTATTAAAAATAAACAAAAGGGTTTGATGACAGTTTAAATAAATTAATACTTCAATAATGGAATGCACAGTATGATGGTAACAATAGTGCAATTAAAACCATAAAAAAAATTTTAGTTCAAATGATAAATTTTTTAAAATGCCTTAACAACAGCACAGAAGTTGTTTTAGAAAAAACGGCTAAAAACAGAGTTGGGTATGGGGGGGAAAAAATGAAAATGTGATTGTGTATGGTGTATGAAAGACCCCCTTTTGTGTATGAAATGGAGGGGGGGAAGGTAGATTGCAACAAAAAAACCTTAACCACCTGCCCCAACCGGGCGGTTGAATTTGGGCCAACTCTTTAAAGCAGAAAAGGAAGAAAGCAGCTGCACCCAACCCCAGTTACTGTTGGCTGAAATAAATCAGCAGAAAGGGGGAAAAAAGCGGAAATTATTGTCCTTCAGAAAGTTACGCCAGTGGGCAGGATGACGCTGTACACACAAAACCTGTGCTTTCCTCTCTAGTACTGCAATTACTTATAAGTTGTGAGTCACCGAGTTATAGGAGCAATCAACCTGTGAAACACGGCAAGTTGACAGCGAGAAGTTCAAAGAGAACAAAAGTGCCCTTCTACATGCCGTTTATAGATGCACACCCTTGTGGGCTACGTGTCACGTGCATGACTCTGTTTACATTAATCTAAACCTGCGAGATTAAAATAAAAATAAATTAATCTTAAACACTTGTCTGTTTGGATGCTTGGTGTTGGTGAGCAGTAAGAAAGCTCCTGCTGGAGACAGGCTCAGTAGTGGGTGAGTGTTTGTTTCCCCACATGACATCATAAAGGACAGAGTTTTCTAACAGACCGGTTTGAGAGCACATATCTAAGAGGAGGAGAAAGGCAGTGAAAGAGGAATTGGGGAAAGGGAACCTGGGGAAAGGGAAATTGCTAAGCGGAGAAAATCTGTTAGAAACATGAACTGGTTAGTGGTGAGCAGTATCCAAATATCAACCTTTCTACATACTGTCACCCAGCCATTCCCAGTTCCTGATTTTCAAGAACTGCTGGAGGCAGTGTCAAGCCCAGGAACATTTTATTCAGGGGCCCTCCTTCAAGTAAGCCCTAGTCGGCCCTGAGTGTGACAAATTCTGTTAAGCTACCACAGTGTTCATCCTACAATAGTGTGAAACCGAGAGAAACACAACTGTAGCTTTTGCTTTTGTCCCTCTCCGCTGCTGTTGAACTAGTTAACACTTACCTTTTATATATTTGCTTATTTTAGTATGTCTGCCTCTATCTCCCTGAACTCCAGTCAGACTCGCCACACTGAACCTGGTTCTCTCTATTAAAATCTAGTTGTTGCTCTCAGCTCTTGCTGCATGCATGCTCGGTGTGAGGAGTTGCTGAAGAGTCAACAGCACGCAAGCGCAAATCATTGCTGCAAGCGCTTCAGGGATGAGGATTTCTTGCATTGATTTTCTTTGATATACTTTTAATCATGCTGATTTATTGCCTTGACATTCAGTACGTCATCTCAAGCAGGGGTGGATTTAGGAAATTTGGAGCCCTTGGCAAAGACAGACATCTGAAATGAGAAGACAACACATAAAAAACACTCATTATACAACTGCAGAAATTCTAATAAAATACATACATTATTTTTTTTACCTGTTGTCTCTCAGTAAGCCCATTTTCACTTAGCTGATTGCTCCTTTCTGTTGTTCCAAAAAAGGCTACAGCAAAAGCAAATACCATAGTCCTTCTTTTCACAGTAGACAAGCCATAATCTGTTCTACATTTTTCATTTGAATGAAATAATAGCTGAAAGTAAATCTGAGCCCGTTTCCATTTCTTGGAAAGATCCTGTCCTTCACCTGGAATGGTTCTCCACGTACTATTGAGCAGGGTGCACAATCAGACAGGGTCATCTTTAAGAATTCACTGCTCACTAGCTGAGTGGACGATGATGGACTCTCACAGTCTGGTGGAACGACATCATTATCACAGCCTGGTTGGATAATATTGGAACTCTCAGTCACAGCCCATCCCTGTCTTATTCTCAAAACAAACACACATAAAACACAGCATAAGGCCAGTGGTTAAATGTAAGTATATTCACTCAATTGCTAAAGTAGAAATTAGATTTGCATTTCATGCAACTTCAGTTTTGAGGAAAATAATGTATGGAAGTAAATCTGTGTCGCTGGGATTTGAATTAAAAATGCCACTGAAATTTAAATGTTGTATGTTTGTACTTACTGTGTCAGTGTTTAAATATATTCAGAACACATTTTTGACCTAAAAAAAATTAATTGTCATTATTTCTACACAGTTTAAATTTCATTTGTTATTTTCTCTTCAAGCTAAAAATTCACATTACTATTTCAAAGTGATTACATTTTCAATACTTGAGTTTTTGAGTGTTAATGCACGCTAACGCTAACGCTAACTCAACTACAGAAAATGAAAGTAATAAACTCACCGTTGAGTTAGCGTTAGCGTGCATGACCGGCTCCATCATGGTGGTTTTCCTTCCGTATGAGCGCCACATGCGTCTGGTCACTTGACTAAGAAAACGTAACGGGATTGGCTGGGTGTTGGACGCCACAATCCATTGCTAATGTCTGTGACCTGAAGTAACTCTTCCCTTTTTACACTGAATTTAGACGCCGAATTTAAGACGGTGAAATAGAGCCTGTTGAATCTCAGGAGGCTGAAAATATTGAGTTTGAATTTTCAAACAGTGAATTCTTTTATATGCTGATTTTTTTTAACACTCAAAAATTAAACTGAAAAATAAGTATTGAAAATGTAATCACTTTGAAATAGTAATGTGAATTTTTAGCTTGAAGAGATTTAATGTTTAACATTTGTGATAAACTAAACAACTCTTTCTTTTGAGGGGAGACTTCTTAGCAGTTTTGTTTTTGTCAACAATGAGAAATTATTTTGTTGACGCTCCATTTTTTCATGACGATGAAGAAAACTGACGAGATAAACATGGATCTTTGATGACGAGGAAACATGACTGTCAGGATTCTGTGTTCCGTTCCCTGCTGATTCTCTGTGGCCGTTGCTGACAGGTGGGCGTGGCCAACACCTGCGGTTCGTTTTAGGCTGCTCTGGCTGGAGCTTAAAAGGAGTTTTCAGTATGCTGAAGGACGCCAGAGTGTTGGACCGTTATGGTATGCCTAGGCCACTGTCCAGTCGACAGTTCTTCGTTCCTGTGAGTTAAATGTTTCAGATTCCTATTTCTAACTCTGTCTCCTGTCTCTCTCAGTTTTTCATGCTTTGGATTTCTTACCCGTCATGTCTCTGTGCGCCGAGGACTGGATCCTGAATCCCTGCTGCTCAGATTCAGCTCTGGCGTTCCCCTCAAGCCCCCTTGGTGCTACAAAGCCAAACAAGAGACCACCCTTTTCCTGGATTCACTCTGTTTCCTTCAGCTGCTCCTCGAACCTGTCTACACTGTGGTGCTGCTCGGGCTCCCGCCTATGTTCCATCCACTAGCTCACCTGTCGCTCAGCCATCTCCTCCAATCGGAAAAGCAGTGAGTCGCAGAATCCCTTCTTCAACTCACCCTCCCCGGATAGGCTATCCGTACGTGGCAGTAAGCGAAGTAGCATCAGCGCAGATCTCCCTTACTCTATTAGTGCTAATCAGTGTCCTCTTTCCTCCTGCAGTGCTCCTAACTCGGATGTTCCGAACCTCACCTGCAGCTCACGTAGTGAGCTATGCAAAGCCTAAATAAACATCTTGTCATGATCGGTTTAATAAATCTGACCCACATGCATAGAAACCACTCAGAGAGCACGGAAAAATTTTAACAGGAGTGGATATGGAACTGAGCTGGTGACCTGCAACTGGAAGTGAGAAGGGAAGTTCAATGCTCAGTTCAGGTCCTGTGGGAATCTTATAAGCTCTGATATCAAGCGTGGTTTGGAAATCAGGTTTGATTTCTTGTTAGTCCTTGAATCCAGACTGTGGTGCATCCAGAGTTAGGTGCACACATTGGAGGGCAGACAGGTTTGACCAGCGTAGGACCCGGAGGAGCAATGGAGCGGACTGTCACTCGGATTTCCGATGGGAACTTGAACGGAACATGTGGAGGTTTTCCCCTGCTCAGTATAACTCGGTTTATCCTTCCAGGGGATAGAAGGTCCAGGTATCCAGTAACACAGGAAAGCTTCCTGCCAAGGAGCAAAGACAAAAAACAAGTTAGACCCAGAGAAACAAAGCTAGATTAGACTCAGCTAAACTCAGCTTGGCTAGAGTACCCAAAACTGGCAAGCACTCTGGCGTCGAGGTAGTGACAGTCCAATGCTTAAATACTCCTCCAGATAATGATCCAACGAGCCGCAGGAGTGCAGGGAGGGACAGTGAAGACAGGGCACCACCTGGTGGTAGAAAACAGAGACACACAAACTGGATTCCTAACACATCTTTAATTGCTTCTTATTCTCCGACTGTGTCTGCATGTGGGCCAAACAGGATAAAACCATGACAACGAAGAGTTCTGTGTGTGTGAGTTTTTGTCTTTGAGATAAGTCTAAATAAAATTTTAGTGGATGGTCTGTCAGACGTTTAATACGTGCTGTAATCTGTTGGACAAGCTAAACAGTATCAGCTGTGTTGCTGAGTCTTGTTTGGTCATGCCACCCAACTGGCGCGCAGCAGAGCACATTCTGCATGACCACAGCTTTAGCATGACAGCAGTGGCAGGGGTGAGATTAGAGTCTACGCTTTACGCTCCTCACTGATGGTTCGCTCTCCGCAGTATGGCTCTTCCTGCTCTCGCTACTTAATAAATTATATGAGGCTGATCATCCTCTGCCAGACGTAAAAATAATCCCTTTGTCTAACTATCAATATTTTATTTCTTCCAGGTCACAAGCGTTGATGCAAAACCTTCTTTAATTTCTACCAAAAAGAATCCCTAAATTATATCCAAAGCAAACATTTAATTGCTAACTGATTTTTTTTTTTTGGATAAAGACCCAGATAAAAAGGTACATGGATTTTGGAATATTTCTCTCTCATAGTTCTTGTTTCTATCTATTTGAATATTTCCACATTTTAGTTAACATTATTGAAATTTAGGTCCAGATTGCCATGGCGTTACAAGGCAATTATGCAGGTTCTCTGTATATTTTTTATATAGCAGACTCCTATGACTTTAAATCTACTTTGACCCCTGAACGGCAGTAACCAATGGGCAAATTCTTAGAAATAAAATCAAAATTGCCAAAGTAGGAAGATGAATGTTTTGTGTTCTTTGCTTTTTTGGAGCAAGGAAGGTTTTATTGATCTGTGTGTAATACATAATTCATAGTAGATCAGGAAGTGTTTGCTTTTGGATGGAAACCTTGTATGCCTCAACCATTCCTTTAATATATATTTGTTATCTTGTTGGTTGTGTTTAACTAGATCTGCTATTTTTTCACAACTTTCCTGAGACACTTTTTTTTTTTTTATAAAGTAAGGCATTGATTTACAAAAACTTTTCATTTGAATTCTTTAATACAAAGTTTTCTGCTCAAAAGCAATGATGAACTGCAATGGCAGCATTCTATAACCAGCAATTGTAGGATCTAGTCAAGAGCTGTCAGTCTGGTAAGGAATCTGTTTTTTCTTTGAAACTGTAAAATTTTAAACTTTTATCAAGTGCAACATAAAACTTACTAAATCAAGACCAAAACCTTTTTGAGTTTAAGTCGACTAAAACCGACTAAAACCATCACATATCTTAATAACTAAAATGGGAGTAAAACTAATAATAGTCTAATAATAGACTAGGACTAAATCTAAGATGGCTGTCAAAAACAACACTGTTTCAAAGGCCTAAACTCTTGCTGGGATATATTGCCACAATGGAAGCAAATCAATTGTATGAACCATTTAAAACCATCCACCTTTCCTTTGCACAAAGAAAACAAAGGATGCTCTGCAAACTTCTGGAAAATTCCAGCCAAAGGGACGGTCAGCTCATGCATGGACCAATCAGCTGATGAGAAGGCTGAAACTTCAACAGGAAATACCCCTACGTCATTCAGGGTTTAAAAATCAGAGCGCAAGATCAATTGGCCTCTTCCCCCTGGGTTTCCACACCTCTAAGGAGAGGCCCGTTTCACATGAAATGCTAAAAGACAGCTAACTGGAAGTAGCTTTCTTTTTTCTGAGTCAAAAGTCACAGATCGCAGTCTCCCATTGTGCATAGCGCACGCTGAACCGGGTGAGACGGGGAAATCCGGAGCTGAACGCTTTGAGGATTTCCCCCCCTTTTGTGAGGATCTCGCAACTGAAATCACAGCCTATCTGCAGGAGGACGCTTCTGTTTTGATAGCCGTAAGTAAACCTTCCTCGACCTAAAGCCCATCGAGTTCCTCTGCTGTGGCATCAAACTGAGATTCCGAGATAGGACCCTTGGTGAAGACGGACAGGTCACAGCCCTGTTTATGCCGCTTTTCTAAAGCAACTTCCGCTGCTGCTGTTAATGCATTTTAACTATTTATAATTTAAGCTGAACGTGTCAAGTTTTTTTAATTGGACTGCTGTTATCATGATACCTGCTGCTATTCCAAAACGGACATTAGTGAATGTATTAACATCTTGTCATGATGGGTTTTAAGGATCTGACCCACATGCAGAGACACACTCAGAAGCCAAGGGTAAAAGTTAACAGGTCTATTATGGATTGCAAAAACAGACTGAGAGATATACAACTGGGTAATACTGTTGGACCACAGCGGACTGGTCAACCAGAACCTGAAACTCTGAAGAGGAGATCACGATGATCAGTTCAGGGAACGTAGGAAAAAAAAACTGAGACTTGTAATTTGCAGGAGGCGGCTCTTGGTTATTCTTTGGATCCAGTTTATGGGGTTTCATCCAGAGAAGAAAGAACTCCTTGGAGGGCGGACAGGCAGACTAACGTTGGATCCAGAGGAGTATTGCAGCCGACTGTCACTGGGTTTTCCTGAAGAGAACTTGAACGGATCATGTGGAGGTTTCCCCTTGCTCAGTGTGACTCAGTTTATCCTTCCAGGGGGTAGAAGGTCCAGGCTTATCCAGTGAATCAGGAAGGCACCCTGCCGGAGAACAAAAGACAAAGGCAAGCTTAGACTCAGAGAGACAAGGCTAAGGTTAGACTCTGCTAATCTCAGTTTGGCTAGAGTACCCAATACTGGCAAACACTCTGGCGTCGAGGTGGTGACAGCCCGCTGCTCAAGTACTCCTCTGGTAATGACCCAACGAGCCGCAGGTGTGAGGGAGGCCCGACGAGGATAGGGCACCACCTGGTGGTGAAGAGAGGAAAACACAAAAAACAATCCACACAAACTGGAATCCTAACACACCTGGCCTATCTTGGACAATCTCAGAAGCCAAATAAAGGGACTCTTAAGGTTTTTTTTTTTTTTTTTTTTAAACTAGTCACTTAGTCTACCTCGTATTTATTTTCTAATAGTGTTTTGCATAGATGTTAGATTTCTGTAATCCTGGATTATTAGAATAAAGACGTCATTGTTTAACTTGCAGTGATTTGTGATTCATATACAGGGTGGATCTGGCCTTCATATCATTCAGGTCAGATCCACCCTTTTTTGGCAATAGTTTGAATAAACAGAGATAAATAGTTCTTTGATTGATAATTAATAGCTCTGCTGATAATCTAGCCAAGGTCACTAAATTGGTGGGAATACCTGGAATTTAACAGCCGGTCCAGGAACCATCCAGAGGTGAAAGGCATAAAACCTGGTAAGTAAGCAAATTAATGCTACAATTATTCAACTAAGAACACTAAATTGATTTTACCTCTGATTTTGAATCAGTTAAATAATTAACTACAACTCCAGTTTTAGTTAACCATTTATTCCTTATCTGCAGGATATTATTTTGCACAACACTCTTTAAAAAATGACTTTGGCTGGAAAATTAATTATTACAAAACAAAAATAAGAGACATGTCATAGGAAATACCAGTGATACTACAAATAGGACAAACTACTGAACAGTAAATTAATTAATTTACAATCAACTTGACCCTTAAGATCTACAGCTGTACAGAATAACACACATTAAAGCCATTTCAATACAAAGCTGCACTACACAGAAGTTGGTAATTCAATTTCATTCACTATAATTAATTTCAATTCAGTTTATTTATAGGGTGCCAATTCACAACAGATGTCATCTTAAGCCACTTTACAGAGACAATTCAATCAGAATATACAATCAGATGAGTTCAAAGTTTTCAATCTAAGGCCAACCAGCTGATTGCATTGTCTCGTTGACTGAAAGGCAATCCCTCACATAAAACATGCTTTTAGCAACAGTGGAGAGGAAAAACTCCCTTTTAACAGGAAGAAACCTTCAACGGAACCAGGCTCAGTGTGAGTGGCCATCTGCTGAGGCCGACTGGGGTTCAAGGAGACAGAAGCAAACATAGAAATGAAGCAGAGATCTAAAAGGCAACAGTCAACCAGCTCCACAGGCGGTCCCGTCCAGGAAGCACACAGCCAGGCAGACGAGCTCCTAGCCAGCTCCCATGTCAGAGGATGAAGAGAGCACATACAGTTGGACGCATTCAGAGAAACAGGACTTCACGCAAAAAGAGGCCGATCTCCAACATCCATAAACACAGGTGTTGATGGCAGCAGCAACGCTGATATCTCTCTTCAGGATTGTGTCTCAGCCAAACAGGAACAGATGAGATTAAGCTAATATGAGAAAAAGCAGATAGAGCATAACCTTAGAGATTGCACTAACAAATGCTGCAGAATGGGAGAATGGAGTTAGAATGAGGAGAAGGAGTCCCTATAACCTCCAGCAGTCTAAGCCTATAGCAGAATTACTATAGAGATAGCTCAGCATAACCTGAACTACTTCAATGTTAAAACAGTCAATGTTTACATAGCTTTCTCTATGTAAACGAAAGTGCGCATTCGGCTCGGCAAAGAACTCATGCTCTTCCTCAACACTGAAGTCCTCAGACATTTTTCTTTCGTTGTTTCTTTCTTTGCACAGGTAAACAGCACATTTCTTCTTCTACGCTTGCATTATCGGCAGAGCAGACGCTGAATGCGCACTTTTGTCTGGTTTGGTCTGCCGCGGTTTCCGTAGACTCGTGAACGCGCTTTTAGGAAATCCTATACACTACTGTTTATGCTCTAAAAACATTCTAAATGACTTCGTTTCGAGTAAATTATGGACGCTACCCACTCAGGACACTTGGAATACATTGGACGAGCAGTATGGAGGAATATTGACACGTTTTTTGTGGACTTTTATGGACCTTTCTGCTTCGGGCGCCACAGACCTCCATTATTTGAATGTCAGCAGACAGCAAGAAGCCTCCCAGATCTCCAGATGCATTTGAGATATCATAAAAGTACTCCAGAGTGTTGTTCAGCATGGGGGTGAGTAGAAAATGAAGGCTAATCATGTTTTGGGTGTACTATTCCTTTAATGCCAACAATACACACCTAACTCCTGCTTTTTTTCTACAGTGAGTTAATACCTACTAGTAAAGGGCCCCTAACGCATGCCCCTCAGGTGCTCCCAATAGTGCACCAAAAGGGACACAGTTGAATACCTTCTCCAGGTCCATAATAATCCCATCAACTCTTGAGCATCCTACGGAAGGTGTAGAGCTGGTCTAATGACGGGAAAGGAATCCTAGCTGATTGAATCCAGTCATTGACTTTGCAGGATTCCTTTGGAACAAAAATAGAGATTTGCTTGCACACTATCATTGACTTTACATCAATCCCTCACACTAATTATAGTACCAGCAGTGACAGTGGAGAAGTAAACCTCCTTTTTGGGAATAAAACCAGAGCCAAGCTTATTGAGATCAGCTTTCTGCCGAGGAAAACAACAGAAACAGACATATAAAAGAAACATAGATAAAATTGAACACCAAACTAGAGCCATAGGTGACTCTGTCTAGGAGAAAAATACTGAAGCACATAAGCTATGAGTCAGTTTTCATGTTAGTAGGGATTAAATTGACCACATACCGTTAGTTACAGTAAAAGCTAAGTCCATAATGATAATAACTGAACTGTATCGATCTCACATTGGCGAAATTTACCTCTGCATTTAACCCATCCCCTTGGGTAGCAGTGGGCCTGCGGAGCAATCAGGGGTCTTGCTCAGAGAGGCAGTCTGTTGGAGTGGGTTTTAAAACTCCAACCTCAGGATTCCAAGTCCTACGCCCTAACCACCTGGCCGCCAGGGAGTCTTAGGCTAGCTATGACTGAGGAGAAAAAAAACTAAACAATGAAAAACTGGCCCAACTTTATGATCTATAAGGGAAGATTGGAGCAGCCAAGCTCATGCCTCCCTCCTCGATGGTGTCATAGCCATACAAAATCAAATGATGAGAAAAAATGGAAAGATCATAAAGTTAGGGGGTAAACAAACAAATACTGAAGAATTGGAAAATATTTAGAGTAAGACAGAAAGATTAAAAGTGGTCCCTACGTCCTCCAGCAGCCTAAGCCTATAGCATCATAACTATAGAGATAGCTAAAGATAACATTGTCCACTCTAAATGTGAGCTTTATTAAAAAAAAACTTTATTTTAAGCCTAGTCTTAAAACTGAGAGGAGCCTGATGACTAAAATATCTGTCTGCCATTCTACTTAAGTAATTCTAGAAACCACCGATAAACCTGCAGATTAAGTGTGAAGAAGATAAGGAACAATCTAATCCAATAAAAGATAGAGCTTGGTTATTTAGGGCTCTACACATTAAAATGATTTTAAATTACGTATATCTGAATTTGAAGGGGGTCAGGGCAGAGAAGGAAAGTTTTATAGGAGAATATTATGTCTTTTTAACCCTTTAAAGCCCGATCCAAGAATAAAACAAAACAGAAAATTACTTTTTTTTGGTCTGAAGTCCTTATTTGGCCTTTTAACAAAATATGTAAAAAGAAAAAACAGAAATACATTTTTGATATTAAAATTTATTACTATGCGATAAGTCAAGATTATTTTTTGTGTAGTCTTCTGCCCTCTGTTATCAGATATATCTGATTGTGTACAATAGGATTTTTGGCAAAGTTTTTATCATTAAATTATGCAAAAGGTGTCAGATGCAAAACATTTCAGAAACCGTATGTATCAAATATGATACATTTGGCATTATAGGGTTAAAATTTTCATCACAACTCTGGCCGCAGCATTATGGATTAGCTGAAAGCTTTTACTGCTTCTTACCACATTTTGTGGATCTCCTGATAGTGAAAAATTATAATAGTCCAGCCTTAAAGTAAGAAACACATAGACTACTTTTTCAACATCACCCCTGGACAGGATATTTCTCATTCAAAATACAAGTAAATAAAAGAAGGAAATTGTAGTAAATTTCATATTAGGGGATTTGAATGAGAAGTCTAAATCAAAAATTTCAACAAGGTTTTTTTTTCTCGTTTTGTTTCAATTCAGTTTATTTGCAATGAACCGGTTCACAAAATGTCATATCAAGGCAATTTATTAACAAGGCAATTCAATCTTCTAACAATTAATCCAGCTAATTTTATGATGGATGCCTGACAGCCTGACTGATTTAGAGAACTGTGCTGCTGGAAGGAACCACAAGGTGGCAGCATAGGACTGTTTGGTCTCCTGTACAGCATCAGCCAGTGGAGTTTAGGAAATTAAAATCCAGACAGTTCCTTTCATGAAGTGACCTGAGGAATCTTAAATAAAGACTAATATGTTACACACATCTACTGAATCTAGAAGAGTTTGGGACAACATTAATTTTGGGTCTTGATCAGTTTTTACATTTCCTTTAAAGAACAATTTTAGGAGTTAGTTCTGTTGCACAGAAGCAAACATCAAAATGCAGAGATATTTTGAAATCTGTGAACTGTGTTGATCACAATCAGAAGTTAAGAATCCGACATACTTTAATAATCCCAGAGGGAAGTTACTTTTGTTACACGCTCCAGGTATACAATATATATATATATATATATATATATATATATATATATATATATATATATATATATATATATATATATATATATATATATATATATATATATATATATATATATATATGCAGTCAGGCAGCCTTTAATTAGAAATACAAGGACTCTGCTTAATTAACTGATCCAGTCCCTTAAATGGGTATAAGCTATTGCTGCAAAATCTTTTACATTTGGCCAAATTAGGATTTCCCATTTTAACAGTCGTTTGGGATGGAGAATCCTGTAACATCCTTTAGATGCTAGAAGGTTTAAACTGAATCACTTCTAATTCTTTACTATCAGGAAGTCCACAAACTTTAGTTAAAAGCCTTCAGCTGATCCAAAATACTGCAGCCAGAGTTCTGATGAAAATTAAAAAGAGAGATCATATCTCTCCTATCCTGGCTTCTCTTCATTGTCTTCCTGTTAAATCCAGAATAGAATTTAAAATCCTCCTTCTCACATATAAAGCCTTAAATGGCCAAGCTCCATCTGATATCAGAGATCTGATTGTTCCTTATGTTCCTAACAGAGCACTTCGCTCTCAATCTGCAGGTTTACTAGTGGTTCCTAGAATTTCTAAAAGTAGAATGGAAGGCAGATCTTTTAGTTATCAGGCTTCTCTCCTGTGGAACCAACTACCAGTTTTAGTCCGTGAGGCAGACACCCCGTCTACTTTTAAGGCTAGGCTTAAAACTTTCCTTTTTGATAAAGCTTCTAGTTAGGGTGGCTCAGGTTATCCTGAGCTATCTCTATAGTTATGCTGCTATAGGCTTAGACTGCTGGAGGACATAGGGACCCCATTTGATCATTCTGCTTCATTCTATCTCTATTCTCCCATGCTGCAGAATCTGTTAGTTCAATCTCTAACGTTCTGCTCTCTCTGCTTTTTCTCATAGTAGCTTCATCTGGTCTGTTCCTGTTTGGCTGTGACTCCATCCTGGAGAGAAATATCAGCTGTGCTGCTGCCATCAATACCTTTGTTTCTAGATGCTGGAGATCGGCCTGTTTTTCAGTGTAGTCCTGTTTCTCTGACCATGACTGGCTGGATGTGCTCTCTTCATCCTCTGACATGGGAGCTGGCTCGGTGCTCGTCTGCCTGGCTGTGTGTTTCCTGGACGGGGCCGCCTTTTGCAGCTGCTTTTTGTATCTCTGCTTCTGTCTCCTTGAACCCCAGTCGGCCTCGGCAGATGGCCGCTCACACTGAGCCTGGTTCTGCTGGAGGTTTCTTCCTGTTAAAAGGGAGTTTTTCCTCTCCACTGTTGCTACAAGCATGCTTAGTGTGAGGGATTGTATTTGAGTCAATGAGTTGATGCAATCAACTGGTTTTCCTTAGATAGATAACTTTGAATCAATTTTACTCCATGATCTGGTTGAACTGTAAAGTGCCTTGAGATGACATGTGATGTGAATTGGCGCTATAGAAATAAACTGAATTGAATTGAATCAAAAGGTGAAAGAAATATTCAGTTTGAAACTATATCCTCTTGATTGTACTTCAGAACACTCACAGCTTCATTGCCAGTAGTTGGTTGTGGTTTAAGGGGCTATTTATGGATACAGTCTGGAGGAAAGTTCTAACAGCTTCTTCTGGCTCATCGTCTTGGAATGATCTGCAGCTCTTGTTTAGGTTAATATTTCTCATTTCATCTCTTGTTTTAAACAAACTTGTATGAGCTTGTAGTGACGTGTGTCATTTACAAGCTTTATATTTATGGTTTTTTTAGTTTAAAAACCTCATTTGGTAGTTTAAATCTAATGGGTAGTTTATATTTTGGATGTGTGCTGTAGATATTAATATTCAATCAACCAACCAACATACCAATTATGATAGTTGGTTCAGGGAATGCTACAATCACGATTTTTTTTTTTGCTGCATATCCCGATACTGATCACCATAACAGAAGTGATCGTTTTTGAAGCATTCAAAGATTAGTACCTATCTTCAGTTAATCCACTTAGAAACCACCAATCAAGCTCTAAATCAGGTTTATGGCCTCAGACCTGAACATTCAGAGACTCATTAAGTCAGTAACATCTAAAAACATCTGTAGAATTAAAGGACTACTTTCTAAGTGGGACCTTGATAAACTAATTATTGGGTTCACCTTTAGTGGAATTCATTACTGCAGAGGCAGAGATGGCAAAAGTACTCACTTTCCGTACTTGAGTAAAAGTACAGATACTTGTGTTAAGAAGTACTCTGGTAAAAGTGGAAGTACTGATTAAACTTCTTTACTCAAGTAAAAGTAACAAAGTACAGGCTTGTAAATTTACTTAAAGTATAAAAGTAAAAGTAGAAACCACTTTTTTCATGCCGTTGCCTACATTTTAAATGGATGTCTTAGGACTAGATCTCCGTTGTGTTCATTTTCAATCATCTCGTCGTCCATGCTACTATGCTAACGCCACCGCCACCAAGCTGCAATGATTTGCCGCCAATGAATACCGCAGAATCTGTCGATTCATCTTGTAGTGGTGCGTCAAATGCAACGTAGATTCCCATCCAATTAGATTGAATTTGGTATTGATGACGTGAAAAATAATAACGGTAACTCCATTGAAATGTTTCAAAACTAAAGTAACGAGCCAATTCTTTAAAATGTAAGGAGTAGAAAGTACAGATATTTGTGTAAAAATGTAAGGAGTAGAAGTAAAAAGTCGCCATAAAAATAAGTAGTAAAGTAAAGTAAAAATATCAGAAAAAATCTACTTGAGTACAGTAACAAAGTATTTGTACTTTGTTACTTCCCATCTCTGTGCAGAGGCGTGTTCATAGGTCTGCCTAAAATGTATATATACATGCATACACTCTGCGACCTTTCTGCAGCCTCCAGCCAATGCTGCTTCCATCCCAGAGCATTTCAAACTCTAAATGATCTTCCTAGATGTTGCCTCAGAACATCAAAAGCTGCCTTTCATTGCCTCAGATTTCCGATACCTATGTTTCTCCACTGGGCTCCTGAAACCAGGGTCTTCAGCATCATGTCACCCCTCCTTCAAATTATTGAATAATTTCCCTCAAGCTCTGCAAAAAACAAAAATATTGCACATCAACAAACAACTACGTGTTAGATATGTGCATTTGTTAGTGTTTGTATGTGAGCAGTCGATATTTTAAAGTGTCTGACAGCAGCTGGGGGAGAGACCTTCCGAATCCCTTCGGATGTAGCAGCCACCACAGAAGGAGCTGCTTATTGCTGTTTCAGTCGTCTGTATGGGCCGGGAGATGCTTTGCCACCATTCCCCTCCCAATCACAACCTCTGCTGTGTCCAGTCAGATGACACAGATGGCATCAGCCATGTTTTAATATGTCCATAAAGAAGCCAAAGAAGGTCATGAGAAGAGGTCCCTGCTCTGCAAAAGATCTGAGCCGTCCCAGCAGGTACAGCCCGCTGACCTTTTTTGTAAACTGCTTTTGTATCACAAGTCAAGTCCAGTTTATTATTAGTATGAACCCCGATGTACTTGTAGCTCACCACAGCCACAATGTCAATATGTTAAAGGCATAGAGGACAATCTCTTATTTCTGGTTGATCATCTAAATTAGTGGTCCTCTTAACTGTCAATCATTCTAGTGATATGTTTACTTGAGGCCATTCTACGTGCTCGTCCCGTTAGCTATCTTTTTCTGCGCAGGTGCACTTTCAGGCGTATATCTTTGGTGAGCTACGGTTTCAGACAGTCCCTCTCGTTCTTTGAAAATGCCAGAGGGTCGTAAGAGAAAAAGTGTCGACGAAGTTTATGAGAAGAAAATAAAGGCCTCCGAAGAGGCAGATATATCCCAGAATGCTTTGCGAGGAGAGGCAGGGGTTATTGAGGACCAGGAAAGAACCACAGATCCAGGTGGAGTTTTGAAAATGATACGACTAAGGGCCGGATCTATCAAAGGTTTGCGTGTATAAAAACGTGAGCTATTTCACTGCGCACACTAAAAAATGTACAAACTGATCTATCAACAGCGTGCTAAAAGGATTTGGTCTTTAAAACGTGCTAAATAGCGCCTCTTATCCATTTAGTACTTTTTTTGCAATGAATATGCAATATGGGGCGTTTACACGCAAAAGTGCGTCTTGTGGGAGGAGAACATGTAAATATATTAATTTAGCACTCGCAAAGTGATTTATCAAACCTGAAAGCAATTATGCTGAAGAAGGTGCAAATGGTCTGTATGTGTAATTGCGCACACATGGCAGCGGTTATTGTCGCAAGAAGGAGACATCGAAATGAAGCAAGGAGACGCAGAGAACGCATTTTTTCACTCCGTGTGAATATTTTTGGAATGAACGAGGAAACGATCATCAAAACATATCGTTTATCCAGCATTGACATTTTGGAGCTGTTGGAGGAACTTCGAATGGATTTGGAGCCAGCCACAAGGAGGACCCACGCAATACCAGATATCACAAAACTCCTTGCAACATTGCACTCTTTTGCATCTGGGTCATTCCAGCGTACGGTTGCAGCGAAAGCTGGGATCTCCCAATCTCGTTTTTCTGAAGTGCTGTCCGACGTCCTAAATGCCATGTCGCCCTGACGCCCTAACGGAGAAACCAGACCTCCCCCCTGCGCCTGTGGAGCAACATGCCAATGCTGCGGGGATGCGTACGCGTAGTAATCTCATCCACAGTCACTTCTTGTGAGTCATTTGGTATGTGCGTTTTTCTACAGGCCAATAGAAAACACCTGTTTTTTGTTTTGTTTTTTTACTGCAGTGAAGTAGAAATTCAGCCACATACCACCTTAGGGAATAAAGGTTGCCAAAGTTTTATATATATTTATTTATTTTTTCTTTTTTTTTTGAGGGGGTGTCACTGTAAGATAAAAATTTCTTAATGCACTAGTTTGTACAAACTACAAACTACTTTGCCGCAAACCACAAAACGCGCAATACCATCATTTAAATAGGGCGTCTCCAACAGTTTTGCACCTGCCACCAGTTACGCAATCGCTCTTGTTAAATCACCCGCAAACCATGGTTCAGTCCCTCGCGCAAAATTCCAGTTTGCGAGCGCAAATAACTGCACGCAAAATTGGATCTTGATAAATCCGGCCCTTAGACAACTTTAAAATTTTGTGTTGTACAGTTTTCAGGACACTTTCATTTCTTAAAGTGTGGCAGTGATCAAATGTAAACAGTGTGGGAGAAAAAACATGGTGCAAAAAAAACGCATTTATATGGAGGTTCAGAGCATTAAATATATATGGCACAATTTTTTAGTGTTTTGGTTTGGGGTGGTCAGTGTGATGCAGAGTCTGTGACATGATTTAGAGTTTCCTTACAGTGTAGCAGTCTGATGGCGGTGGGGAAGAAGCTGTTCCGGAATCTGCTTGCCCTGCATTGAATGCTGTGATGCCTCTTCCCAGGGGGCAGCAGGGAGGACAGTCCACGGTGGGGGGGTGAGGGGTCATCGATGATGTGATAGGCTCGGGACACGCAGCACTGCAAGGAAATGTCTTTAATGGAGGGAAGAGGAGCTCCAATGATACAGTATGGCTATGGGGATGATTGGCAACGTTTTTGGGGATACGCTCTAATTTTGAGAGACACCATCAGTTCCAACTTGGAAAAAAAACAGTTATTTCTCTAGGAGTTTAGCTAAATGTATAATTTATCACACCTCTATGCAGCTTATTCTTTGTTGCTCACCCATTATACCATCCAAATAGTCTATTTGTTCATGTCGAAAATCACATAAATTAAAAAGGAATCTTAAAACAGCAATTAATGAATATCTAATAAAAATGAAAGCAACTCTGACCCAATAAAGTTTTTTAAACATTAGCGCTTTCTTTATCTGTATTTAAAGACAGACTGATCTGATCGAGGAATTTTTACAAAAATTTGAAAATAAGTGCATTTGATTGGAAACAGTGTATTTTCCCTTAATTTTAGCACACAAGACATTTAGTCAAAAGAATTAGATTATTTACTTTTAATATAAGAAAAAAAAACTAATTAATAATCTTATTTAAATACATAATATGTGCTTATCATATTTTAAGGGGAAAAACACTTATTCCATTGGCCAATCGTTTTATTGTCCTGGTTGAATTTAGGGCAATTACACTTATTTCAAAGAATTATTACTCATTTTTTGATGAGTTTTCCAGTGTGTAAACAAAACTAATGATGCAGGCAGGTTTATTCAATCAGGGAAGCATCTAAAGCATGCAGGACACTGGCCTTCATGGACTGGAGCTACACCTCATTACAGTTTTCTTCAAGTATAACTCAGTCTATCAGCCGCTGGGTAAAAAAAAAAAATGTCTCTACATTATAACCAGATGTAATGTTTAAAAAAAACCCTCATTTATAAAACGTTCTGCTTCTAGTGAGCCAGCAAAAAATCTTTATTTTGACTCAGTCTCCCATTGTGAACATAATTGAAAATAAATCATTTCTTTGTTTAGAAGATGAAGAATAAAACACACCAGGAGGGTCATACTCAGGATTGGTGGCATTTGGGCGGCTAAAAACAGATCTATGTGACGATATCTAAATGTTTCCATCATTGATCCAATTTCTTAACAGTTAAATAACAGTAAGGATTTCTATGGTTTATAAAAAGAATATCTGACTAGAAACAAATTCCAGTTCCAGAGGATGTGCTGTGAACCCAGCTTTGTCATTCACAGCCTATCAATCCTTTCTTTATACCCAACTGGCAGGAACAAAAGAGCGGGGCAGCCTGGCAGAGCTGCAGAATGCAGTCAGGGGCTTTTTGGGCCACCTGCATCCCCAGGGCATTTTATTTGGGGCATCCTGGACCTCCAGGACTTTCATTTTTTTTTGCACTTTGGAAAGTATCGACACGCCCTGAGCCCTCAACCCTGCACCATTGATTTGAGCTTAACGTCACGCCTTCCCCTTGACCAACGCTGCTTCATAGTATTGACGTGATTAATTAAAAAGAAAATGGTTTTTAGTATGGCTGGCTGCACAGACAGAGTCAGCAGCGGTTAGACAGAGGGGGAGGGGTTGGATCCATTCAGCCACATACACACAAACTGGCACACCGCAGAGTCGGCAGGGTGTAGGGAAGTGTATGAAAAACATTAACCCACAATGCACTGCAGAGTTTTGACAGATTCCTGCTCCAGGGCTGCTGAATTTATGAGCCATTACTCCTGCCAGCCCGATATCTAGTTGGTGCATTATGTTCCATGTCATCTGCCATTAGCTGCATAGTGACTGACATCCATTGAGGAAGCCAATGCTCTCTGACTCTGGATTGCTGAGAGTGCCAGTGTGTCCTGCTTCGGCCAGGATGGGGCCGCCGTTTATTATTTACTTGTGCATCCACTTGGGTTCATGCCTGCAGATATTAGAGGACAATACTCCAGCCTCCTAACTGTCACGGTCACCATCGTGTCCTGCAGAAAGCTCCAGCTGTTCTCTTTCCTTTTTGGACACAGTGAGCTCTAGTTACTTCCATTGCAGAGAATTTGTGGAGAACATGGATTTTTTTCTTTTAAAGCAGGAGTCTGCAACCTTTACAAGAGTAAATTCAGTCCAACTCATAAAACAAGTTTAAACATTATATCACTTTTAGAAGAAGATAATTTAGATGAAATAAATATCTACTACAGAAGAATTGACACTTTTTTTGTTTTAAAACAAAGGAAAAAATGGGTGAAAAGAGAACAAATTTCTTTTTTTCATGTATTGCTTTTTTAAAGTAAAAAAAACATTTTCCACATTAAAGGGATGTAAAAATATGTTATATTTAGGGTCATGTTATTTTGCAAATTCAATGCAAGCAGTCAAAGATATTAGATGCATTTTTCAAAAAAAAAACAAAAAAACATCTATATTTCAATAGATTAGTTGCTTCCTTTCATTTTTAGCCAAGTGATGAAGAACCGTTGTAAATTGTGGAACGAGCCACTTGTGGCTCTGCAGCCAAAGGTTGCAGTTTTAAAAGATATATGAAGGCTGAAAGTTTAGCCAAAAAATAAAAAATAAAAACAGAATAGTGTTTGAAGCTAAAAGAAGACCAAAGCTAAGAAATAAATATAAATCCCTGATGATCTGAAAGCTAAAGTTTTAAATGGTGACAATAAAAACCGAGTACATATAGTCACAACGTTGCTCCTTCCAGCTTTATGTTTCATGTCGTCCTCCTCAAGCCGATGAAGGGAATTAATAATGATGGTCTGTTTACTTTAGAGGAAGGTCAGTGTTTAAGGAAGCGAGAACAATAAAACAACGTGTAATCTATGAAGCCCTGATGTTTCAACAAATGATCGATTCAGCTCGCTGGGATGCCAGGGTTGTTCAGAGACTAGAAAAAGGTCAGTAACTGTTAGTTAATTGGTGAAGTGATTAATAAATCAATAGGAGTAAGCCAGGGGTCCGGTGACTTTAACCATCCCAGATAAAGACCCTAAATGAGCTGAAAGAGGAATGACTGAGAGGTAAGTGATATTACAGGGAGATTAAAACCTCTTATTAGAAAAAAAGGTTTTTATTTTTTAAATGTTATATTTTCAAATTTGATTCTTAAATGTTTTTATAAGATTAAGTATAATTTTTTCCCCAAATTTCCCTTTTTCAGATTGTTTTTTTTTTCAAAATTTCTGCTTTTTAATTTGCATTTTCCAGAACAGATTCTCCTCACGGATCTTAACCTCTTACACCCTAAGGGGGTATAAATAAATTTCTGCCTGACAAAAACACACAAAAGTAAATCACTTATAGCCTCACAGGTATTAGATTTAAGAAGAAACTTTTGGTACCTCTGTAAAGGTAAGATGTCATAGAATGGTTTTCTGGTGTCAGCACCATTGTAGCTTTGACCCTGCCTGAAATATTAGGGACAAAATACAAAATATTTTGCAATTTTTGAACCTCGCCAAAATTTTCTTTGAAATAAACATTGCAACACACTACCAAAATATTATTTATAGCACAAAAAAGTAGTACAGACTTTAAAATCTAAATGTTGTGTAAAAATATACCAAATTTGGACTCAATCAGATGAATCATATTTATTTTAGAATGGTATTAGTGAGAAATTTCTTAGGCGGAGAGGCCATTTTGGCACATTTATCCAAAAATGTCACCAAACTGTGCCAAATGTGTTTTTTACATTAATACTGGGGGTTTGGTAAAATTATGAGGTCACGTAGCAGCTGGACCCACCAGTGGGTCCGTAGGGTTCAAGGAGTTAAAAAACAAACGCTCGATCTAGACCAAAATAGATGTTATAGAATAATAGAAATACATCTTTATAAAGCAAGATTTATTTTATAATAATGTCTTAGGTAGGTGTACGCCAGAACTGTGAATATATAAGGGGTGTGGGCCAGTATAGGTGTGGCCTGCACGAAAAATAATGGTTGTTAATTTTGTTTTCAACGGGCAAAATAAGGATAATCCTAGAAATTATTTCATTGTTTAATAGGTATCCAGTTTTTCAACTTCTATTTATTTTTTGGTGTGGCTGTATGGGGGGCATGTTGGGTGAGGGATTGAGATCTGGGTTAGGAGGAGTTACAATGTTCTTTTGTTTTTTGTTGTTTTTAAAAAAAATATTATTTGATGTTTAAATTGTAACTTGAAAATGTGGAAAAGCTATGAAATATATATACAAAAACAAGAAATGCGTCTTTGTTGCTCACTCCACAGGAAAGCCAAATCCCAGATGTGAAGAGATTATAAGTTTGGTTTGGACCTGTTCACTTCCTGTTTGGATTAACTGAGTGTGCAACTGAGTGTGCAGCTGTTCAGAGGATCTCCATCTGAAGTTAAGTTATTTTCTCTGTGATATCTCTGTATCTAAGTAACTCTAACTGACTACTTTAAAACATAGCACCTTCTGCTGCACTTTTCTACTGAGCACTTGTCAGTTTCACACGGTTTTATTTCTGATAGCAAGAAGTAGCTAGCCTAGGCTAGCGCTAGCTTAGCATTGCTATGGCTTCTCTCTCTCCCTCCCTTGACTCTTTTCCAACTCTTCCTTCTTCCTCTCCTCTCTCCTGCTCTCTGTGTCAGATGTTCAGTTATTCCTCTGCCTCCTTTAGTGATAATGGGATGTGTAATAAGTGTAGTATTTTTGTAGCTTTGGAGGCGAGGGTGTCAGAGTTAGAATCCAGGCTTCAGGCTGTTGAAGTAGGCCCCCCACGTAGCTGTCCTCCAAAAGTGCCTGAGCAGCCAGGCGATTGGGTAACTGTACGTAGAAAGCGTAGTCGTGGATCTCTGCCCACTGGTCACCACCAACCCGTTCACGTTTCTAACCGGTTTTCCCCACTCAGTGACACACCCACTGAGAAGCCCACTCTGGTGATTGGCAGCTCCATAGTCAGAAACGTGGCATTAGAGACACCAGGGACCATAGTCAAATGTTTGCCGGGGGCCAGAACGGGCGACATCAAATCCTACCTGAAACTACTGGCTAAGGATAAGGTTAAATACAGTAAGATTGTTATTCACGCTGGTGGTAATGACACCCGGTTACGCCGATCGGAGGTCACTAAAATTAGTGTTGCTTCGGTGTGTAAGTTTGCCAAAAAAATGTCGGACTCCGTAATTTTCTCTGGTCCCCTCCCTGATCTGACCAGTGATGACATGTTTAGCCGCATGTCGTCATTCAATCGCTGGTTGTCTAGGTGGTGCCCTGAAAACAACGTGGGCTACATTAATAATTGGCAATCCTTTTGGGGAAAGCCTGGTCTGATTCGGAGAGACGGCATCCATCCCACTTTGGATGGTGCAGCTCTTCTTTCTAGGAATCTGGCCACATTTATTAGTCCTCCAAAACCCTGACCACCCAGGGTGCAGACCAGGAAGCAGAGTTAGTTTAGCACAGTTAGTTAGAGTTAGTTAGTTTAACACACATCTCTGCAGCTTCTCTACTGTTACCCACTCTTTACTCCATCCAGACAGTGTCTTGCCCACGACCAAAATCTAATAAATTAGCAAAGATTCCCAAAGGAGTAAATCATGATAATCTAATTAAAATCAAAATAACTCCAATTGGGGAAAAAGTTAAAACAATTAAATGCGGTCTGTTTAACATAAGATCGCTTTCCTCTAAAAGTCTACTAGTTAATGACTTGATTTGTGATAATCACATTGACTTGTTTTGCCTTACAGAAACCTGGCTGCAGCAAGAGGATTATGTGAGCATAAATGAGGCAACTCCTTCAAGCTATTTAAATTTTCACATCCCCAGAAGTTCTGGGCGAGGAGGAGGAGTAGCAACAATCTTCGAGTCTGACTTACTGATTACTCCCAAAACAATTAATTCCTACAACTCTTTTGAACATTTAACCCTTAATTTCCCTGATCCAAATTTCAAGGCAAGAAAACCTCTTCTTTTTGTAACTTTGTATCGTCCACCAGGTCCTTACTCTGAATTTTTAGATGAGTTTTCAGAGTTCCTTTCTGATTTGGTATTAAATACTGACAGGGTCATCATAGTGGGAGATTTTAACATCCATGCTGACATTGAAGGCGATAGCTTAAGAGCAGCCTTTAATGCTATCTTAGACACTATTGGCTTTTTTCAAAATGTGAATAGTCCCACGCATTCTCATCTTCATACTTTGGATCTTGTGCTGACATACGGCATAGAATGTGAAGAAATAACAGTATTTCCTCACAACCCTGTCCTCTCTGACCACTTTCTAATAACCTTCAGGATTACTTTAACAGAGTTCTCCTCCCCCAAAAGAAGGTTCAATTTTAGTAGATCTTTATCAGATAGTGCAGTTATAAATTTTAAAGAATCTGCTTCACTTTCTCTCTGCTCTGTGTCACTGAGCAGTGCTGCAGAGTGCAAAAGCTTAGCTTATTCCCCTTCACAGGTTGATGATTTTGTTGAGGGGGTTGCTAGTTCTCTGCGTATTGCCTTAGACAACGCAGCTCCTTTGAAAATGAAAACCGTTAAAAATAGAAAGCTTGCTCCTTGGTTTAATGCAGAGCTGCGTACTTTGAAGCAAAATGCTAGGAAACTGGAGAGAAAATATCGCTCCACAGGCCTGCGAGAGTCCTTCCTAGTCTGGAAAAATGGTTTACTGCTGTATAAGAGGACCCTTTGTAAAGCAAGAGCAGCATACTTCTCCTCATTAATAGAGGAGAATAAGAATAATCCTAGATTTCTTTTTAATACAGTTGCCAAACTCACCCAGAGCCATAGCTCTGTTGAACCGTCCATTCCACCTGCTCTTAGCAGCAATGATTTTATGGGATTCTTTATAAATAAGATTGATCTTATTAAAAATAAGATCATAAGCACTCCTCTATCCGCGATTGTACCTGAGGTAGTCATGGAATCTGAACCGGGTTTAGACTGCTTTGATCCAGTTGAACTCTCTGAATTAGCAAAATTATTGTCTTCATCTAAGCCTTCAACTTGTATGTTAGATCCAGTTCCAACCAGGTTATTTAAGGAGGTATTCCCTTTGATCTCCTCCTCCATTTTAGATGTGATTAATCTATCTCTGTTACAGGGATATGTACCTAAAGCTTTTAAGATTGCTGTAATTAAACCTCTGCTTAAGAAACCGTCTCTTGACCCAGATGACTTGGTCAATTATAGACCTATATCCAATCTTCCTTTCTTATCCAAAATTCTTGAGAAAGTAGTTGCCAAACAAGTTTGCGATCACTTCCACCATAATGAACTTTTTGAAGAGTATCAGTCTGGCTTTAGAGCCCATCATAGCACTGAAACAGCTCTGGTGAAAGTCACTAATGATATTCTCATGGCCTCAGATAATGGACTTGTATCTGTGCTCGTCCTGTTGGATCTTAGTGCTGCATTTGATACAGTTGACCATAATATTCTTTTAGAAAGACTTGAATATTTTGTTGGAATTAAAGGAACAGCACTAGACTGGTTTAAATCTTATCTATCTGATCGAATTCAGTTTGTTCATGTTAATGATAGATCTTCAACACGCTCAAAGGTTACCTGTGGAGTACCACAGGGATCAGTGCTAGGACCAATTCTCTTTACTTTATACATGCTCCCAATTGGTAGAATTATTAGACAGCATGGGATTAATTTCCACTGTTATGCTGATGATACCCAGCTATATCTGTCTATAAATCCAGATGAAGCTAACCCATTACATAGATTACAGGCATGTCTTGAAGACATAAAAACCTGGATGACTCTTAACTTTCTGCTTCTGAATGCAGACAAAACAGAAGTTATAGTCTTTGGACCAGAGTCTCTGAAAAAGAAACTGATTAGCCAGTCACTTCATTTGGATGGGATTAAACTGATTTCAGATAATAAAGTAAAAAATCTTGGTGTTATTTTTGATCAGGACCTGTCATTTAAATCCCATATCAAAGAGGTTTCTAGAATTTCCTTCTTTCATCTGAGGAACATTGCAAAAATTAGAAACAGCTGCTTTTTGTATCTCTGCTTCTGTCTCCTTGAACCCCAGTCGGCCTCGGCAGATGGCCGCTCACACTGAGCCTGGTTCTGCTGGAGGTTTCTTCCTGTTAAAAGGGAGTTTTTCCTCTCCACTGTCGCTACAAGCATGCTTAGTGTGGGGGATTGTATTTGAGTCAATGAGTCAATGCAATCAACTGGTTTTCCTTAGATAGAAAACTTTGTATCAATTTGACTGTATGATCTGGTTGAACTGTAAAGTGCCTTGAGATGACATGTGTTGTGAATTTGGCGCTATATAAATAAACTGAATTGAATTGAATTGAATAGATTCTGATCTATGAAAAGAAATGTAAAGATCAGTTTACAAAACCAAAAAAAAAAAAGAGAAGTTTGAAGAAATAAAACACGAAAATATGAAATCTGCAAAAACAATTTGATCAAATAAAGTTTGGATAAAAAAAGAGAAAAGATTTTTGAGGGGGAAAAAAAAAGAAATAACAGATAAATACGTTTGTCAAAGTTTTATTTAGAGATTATTTTGTTTTTTTCAAATTTCCATTTGCAAAATGTTTTCCTTTCTTGCAACAATAATGGAACAACATTTACTCCATAGACTTACACAAAGGGATGCATTATGAAATGAGTTTGGAAAGTTTTATTTTTATTTGTATATGATGTTTCAGCAGAAACGAAATTCTGAAATTCATCATTAGCCGAGTTCAATAAATAAACAATCGAGCAAAAATAAAACATAAAAAAATAAAACATGTTGTGTCCTTCCTGACTGAGCTTTGATGTAATTGCACTTTACCTTCCTCAACACATCCTGCCTGCTGTGGATCAAGCTTTCTGATGAGACGAAGCGTAAACAATTTATAAACAGTAATTAGGGACACCGCATGTCTCATGTATTTAGTGAAGCAGCAATTTGGAGGAGAGAATATTCATGGCGTAGAATAAGTTTCACTTCCAGTTTTGGCCAAAAGGGGGCAGGATCAGCCCACGAGCCTGTTGATGAAGGTGGTGTGTCCCTGTGTGATGGAGCAGATATAGCTGCCACATGTTTATTTTCTAATGTGTCTGAGGATGTTTGAGTGGATTTCAAACATTTCCCTTGGAGGCATCTCACTTTGAAATGTCCTCCTTCAAGTAGGAAAAGGATGAAATGAATCCTCCCTGCAGCATAAAGGGAACTAAACACACACACGCACACACACCTTGCCTGTCTTCAGCTAAAGTGCAAGGCCCTGCTGTGTCCTGGAGGATGGAAAAAAAACAGCACACTGAATTCCACTAAAAAGATATGAAAAAATTAAGCTCTAGAAAAAGAATTCAGTGTGAGCTCTAATAGCCTCTTAAACATTTTCCTGATTATTGTTACCATTTTTTTTCTATTGTTAAATATTCTTGCTAGTTCATTAAGGGCATTCGGCTATGTTACTCTATTGACACATTAGAGGCCAGTGATTATCACTGAGTCATGCAACTAAGGGTGCTAATGTTGCTCCTTTTGATTCATTGACATGAATCATGGAGGGTTTTTACACAGAGACCTTAGCAAGCACAGCTGCTATACCCACAGTTACACAGCACTGCATCAAACCCAACGACGGAAGGAAGGAAGGAAGGAAGGAAGGAAGGAAGGAAGGAAGGAAGGAAGGAAGGAAGGAAGGAAGGAAGGAAGGAACTTGGGGGGAGGAAGGGAAGAATGGAGTGACAAGGAAGGAAGGAAGGAAGGAAGGAAGGAGTGAGAAGGAAGGAAGGAAGTGAGAAGAAAGGAAGGAAGTGAGAAGAAAGGAAGGAAGGAAGTGAGAAGGAAGGAAGGAGTGAGAAGGAAGGAAGGAGTGAGAAGGAAGGAAGGAAGGAAGGAAGGAAGGAACTTGGGGGGAGGAAGGGAAGAATGGAGTGACAAGGAAGGAAGGAAGGAAGGAAGGAAGGAGTGAGAAGGAAGGAAGGAAGTGAGAAGGAAGGAAGTGAGAAGAAAGGAAGGAAGTGAGAAGAAAGGAAGGAAGGAAGTGAGAAGAAAGGAAGGAAGGAAGTGAGAAGGAAGGAAGGAGTGAGAAGGAAGGAAGGAAGGAAGGAAGGAAGGAAGGAAGGAAGGAAGGAAGGAAGGGAAGAATGGGGTGAGAAGGAAGGAAGGAAGAAAGGGAAGAATGGGGTGAGAAGGAAGGAAGGAAGAAAGGCTTGAAGGAAGGAAGGAAGGAAGGAAGGAAGGAAGGGAAGAATGGAGTGAGAAGGAAGGAAGGAAGGAAGGCTTGAAGGAAGGAAGGAAGTGAGAAGAAAGGAAGGAAGTGAGAAGAAAGGAAGGAAGGAAGTGAGAAGGAAGGAAGGAGTGAGAAGGAAGGAAGGAAGGAAGGAAGGAAGGGAAGAATGGAGTGAGAAGGAAGGAAGGAAGGAAGGAAGGAAGGAAGAAAAGGAGGGAAATTATTTTTTAAACTCATTCATTCACCTGATAATGGTCCATAGATCCATTTATAATAAATCAGCATATGTGAAAGTTCAGATGTTTTTTAGGTAAACAGAATATATGTAAAAATTCTAGGTGTTTAGAAAAACATCCACTTCATCCTGATTTTAAACATTAACGATATTCCAACGTCACTTGTTTAACGTACTCTTAAAAAGCTGTGAAGATGTAGTTTGTGGATTATTAATCTCATGCAGATTACAAACACAATAATCATTGCTTTTTGTTATTTTTCTCGGATGATAAACAAAAATTATTTAACAGCGCCTTTCTTGACACTCAAGGTCACTTTACAGAGAATACAAAAGATACAAAAGATCTTGTGAATTTTTTTCTAAATAAGTTTGAAAATGTCACTAAATACTGTAAATAAATCTACTATTCTAAAACACTTTAGGAAAATAGTATAAAAGAACAAAAGGAGATTTATTTATAACATCAGGAATGAAGGTAGACCCAGAAGCATTAACTCTAATGATACGATGCAAAAGTTAATATAGTAATTTACCCGCATGTTTGATTGAAAGCATTCCTCATTGAGGTTTAACATCACATCTAACTAGGAAAGAAAGAAAGAAAGAAAGAAAGAAAGAAAGAAAGAAAGAAAGAAATAAAGAAAGAAAGAAAGAAAGAAAGAAAGAGCTATAGCTTATAACGAATATTTCCATTATAATTTTTAGCTTTTTCTTAAAGAATTTTTCTAAAGGATTTTCTGTGTGCATGATTAAATAATGGAGTCAGAGGCAGCATCCGTACATTTCAGACTCAGGTTAAATTGAATTGAGCAGTTAGTTGAGTCAGTCTGAAGCCCAGTCTCCATATGACATGAGTGAATTTTCCAGCTGGGTGGATGGAATTATTGATCCGACCAGCAGATGCTTCCAGCGCTGTGGTTTTATGGAGGCTGGGTTTTTGTTAGACGTTGCATCTTGTAGAGCAGGGTTATTTATTCTGCTCATTCTTTTTTAGACCGACGGGCATCATTGAGTTTGGAAACCAAAAAAAAAAAGGAGAAACACAAAGAAAGGACGCAAGCATAGAACTTATATTTATCCAAACAGGACTTATATATAAGAGTTTAGCACACATAGAAAAGGCCAAGTTATATGGTTTAATATTAATAAAAAACTATGAATGCAGTTTGTAGAAGCTCATCCTAATATTGTTACTAGTCTACATTAAATATATGTATATTCTAGTGGATGAATTTCTGTGATTTTCTACCTTACTTCAGACTGTGCTTGAGGATCGGCACTGCTTCACCAACCCAAACTAAGGAGATGATCAACACATCGGATCATCAAACATGCCTTTGTTAGGGGATCTGTTTTGCCCAAACACTGAGACACACACACACACGTTTGCAATGCATCCATTAAATTGTTCCAAAACTAACAGCTGCGGTACGGCGTGAAAAATGACTGTATTTTTCTTTGCTTCCTGTTCACAAAGAGCCGCCTGCACTTTTCACAAGACTTTCCGAAGAAGTGCCTCGATAATGACGAGCGGTTTTAACAAGTCACTTTCCTGTTTTTAACGATGATCTCTTCCCTGCTCCACATTTGGATATCACAAACAGAGATGGCTGTAAAACTTCTCTATTTGGTTATTTTCTGTATTTCTTTTCATCATGCAGGTAAACCAAAGTGGTTCATAACCCTGAAGAATTTGGGATCCAAACCAATTTCAGTTTTACCAATGTGCTTCTTTCAAATGGATGTAATAATGTTCAGGCAGAGCTTCAACATAAACCTGATGAAAAATCTGCAGAGGGGGCTAGAAATTAGGGTTATGGCAGAGAGACCTTCCCTCCTCAAAGACACTGAGCTCATTACCAAGATAAACTAGCAAAATACCACAGCAATGACGCAATAAACTGTTTCTAAGTTAGAGGGAGGTTTTGATTGCTGTAATGCCATTGAAGGTTTTTCCAATTGGACATAAATATTTTTTGCACATAAAATTTGAATAAAATCAGATGAATAACCAGATAAACTAAGAGGAGAAGTGCGGAGAATTCAAACTACTGAAAGTACTTTAAATATGAAATTACAATTATATTCTGTTCAATAGATGATCAGTGTTTTTAATTAGAAGTAATTTTGATTTGAATCTGCTTTACTGGAGGCATCCATGTTTGTCAAAGAACTCTACTGCCACCTACTGGTTTGTGACGTCACGGTGCGGTATCGGCTGTTGATCAAGTCCCAGTGCTGTATCTGGGGTTTGTCACAATGCGCTATTATCCAAGTCATCTTGAAAACATTCTTCTTCCAAATGTTGGCTACATATTACGTGTTTTTTCTCTGGCCAGAAGTTCGATGGCAAATCCTCCCTCTTCAAGTTGGCGATCCAACGACCAACCCGTCCGTGGAGGATCAGGAATCAGAAAGGTGGAATAACTCTTTTTTTTTTTCACTTTTACCCGATGTATTCCAACATCCAGCTGCCATGCACGTGGGCATTGTCAGTTTCACTATAGCTCTGGTGAATTTCAATGGTGAAGTCCTCTGGAAATCTTCAATAATTGTTGTTGATTGCAGATGTGTCTAGTAGTTCCCATTGATTTAGCTTGTAAAGCGGGGAGAATGGCGCTAGGCTTACCGCACCGTGACGTCACTGCTGGAAGATGGCAGGAGGGAGGGGTTACTGTATTTGGGTAAAAATGGCCGCCCCCAGACTCAGTGATCGCAATGAAAATTATTATTTTTATCTTTTTACTGATAAACGCTAAATTCACTAAATAGCCGCAAACGTATCAGTTTTAGTTATACATAATGATCCATTGATTATTCTTTGCATCCAGTTAGTCACAGTCAGAGAAACAGGACTAAACTAAAAAATATCTTCAGGTTGGTCTCACAGCCAAAGAGGAACAGACCAGATGAAGCTACTATGAGAAAAAGCAGAGAGAGCAGAACGTATTCTGCAGAGTGGGAGAATAGAGATAGGGTGAATCAGAATGATGAAAAAGGGGTCCCTATGTCCTCCAGCAGTCTAAGCCTATAGCAGCATAACTATAGAGATAGCTCAGGATAACCTGAGCCACTCTAACTAGAAGCTTTATCAAAAAGGAAAGTTTTAAGTCTACCTTTAAAAGTAGACAGGGTGTCTGCCTCACGCACTAAACTTTTATCGGTCAGTTAATAAGATTTCTCTATAATCCTGAAGCCTTGCCAGAAGGAGCTGTTGCTCATCCGCCATTTTTTTGGAGTGGAGCTATTAGTGTATTTACAATCTTCCTAGGTGTGCGATGCAGACAATTGTTGCCGAAGAAGCCGGAATGTAGTTATTGTATCACGCAGCAGCAGGCAGGCCCTCCAGAAACATTAAGCATAAACTAACCTTTAGTGTCAGTCTCACCAAGAGCCTGCAAAGTTCTCCATTACTGAGGTTTTTCTATCTTTTAATGACTTTGTCGATGAATGACCTTAGACCTGCTGCCTTTTCATTTGCTGGATCACGTTCAGATCTTCTGCTCTTCGTTTCACTGTGCAGCCTTTTAGTCAAAGCTGATTTTGTATTGAAAACCGCTGCCTGTAAGACCTCTTCTCAAAATTGCAGCTAAGGCTGGTCCCCACCACCACTCCTGAGTCTAATTCATCAACCTGTAATAATACAGCTAATGTTGGAGCATCTATACAGGCTCCTATGTGGTTCACATTCAGGTCCATTTATTACCTCAGCCTCTAACCTACCCGTCTCTTTATTAAAGATTGCTGCAGAAAGTTTCTCACCCTCATCACCTCTAATCTTTGTTGATGATTAGCATCTCTAACAGCTTTAAAACATTCTATGTGCTTCACTTCTAGATGCTTTACTGAAACCTTACACATCCTGTGAATATGTGTATTCTCTAGAGGTGCATAGTTGGTCCTCTATGTAATATGCCACTAAGTGCCTGTGTTGTCTTGACAGTGTGTGTCCGTGTCTCTTTGCTGTGTTTCTCTATGATTCCATTTGTGTTTCCAATCATGGATGGGAAACCACGACTGAACTGCAGACAGAACAAAGAGGACTCTGAATACTCTGAAGTATTGACCTCTTTGAATTCTGAGTCTGTTTCTCTAAAAACGCCAAAAAAGACCTCTCCAAATTGAATCCATGCTGCTTCTGAGCGCTTTGGACTACACAGGAAGTCCTGTGCTCTTTGTAAAAAGGAAAAGTCTCTAGTTTTTGCCTCTATTTTCAGATTTACCATAAGTGGAACTGATAAAAAGTTGTGGTTAGAGGTACACTAATAAAAATAAGATTTATTATTTCCTCCAAAGTTTTTTATTGATAAGATAGAGGCTGGGAGAGCTGAAGTTTGCAACAATTGGCTAATTCACACAAAACAACAATAGTCTATGCTCAGGAATATTTTACTTCAAATGACAAAACAACAGCAAAGGGGAATATTACACATATTTATATCTGACTTTCTTCTTACTGTTTGTAGACTCCAATGAATGACTTGGAGAAAAAAGACCATCATTTTCAACACAGACACATCAATGAGGGATCTATAAAAAGGTTTCACTTAGATGAATCCAATTACACTGTTAAAATCTAAAAAAAACACACTTGTTGAATGAAAAATATAAAAAGAACGGCAAAAGATTGTGGTGTATCTGAATACAGTACAGCAAGGGTTAATGCTTTACGCAGGTTACGTACAGGGAGTACTGTAGACCAATAGGATTGTGTATGTGGGATCACGGGGGTGTGTGACGCCTTACGTCTGGGAAGTTGGGTGTTCAATAAAGTTTTGGAGTAACGTCAAGACACAGTTGGTCCGCGCTGATTTATTTCCTTAAAAATAGGAGATACGACATGGTGTCAGAAGTGCTGTGTTTATGACGAAAAAGAAAAACTGAAAGTGAACCCGGTACACGGCGACAGAGACGGAAGGAGAGACTTTGGTGGATGTTATGACCGAACAACGGGAGGAAAACGTTGACGTGCAGCAAGGGGAAGCGAGCATGGCGGCTAACGCACCGACTGCTACATTTAACATCCAGCCACCGGAGCCCTTCGATTTCAATAAACCGCTAGTGGACAAAATGGATCCGGAGGTTTGAGAGATTTCGGCAAGCAAGCAACTTGGCCACGAACTCCGAGGAGCAACAGATTAACACTCTGATATATTGTATGGGGGATGAAGCCGACGATGTATTGAGAGGACTGAAGCTAAGTGATGCTGACAAGAAAGAGTACGACAAGGTAAAGAATGGATTCGGGGATTTCTTTGTTGTGAAAAAGAACATTGTGTTTGAACGCGCATGCTTCAATATGCGAAAACAGGAGCCAAATGAGACTGGCGAAGCATTTGTTACTGCCCTGCATGCTCTAGCTGAGCACTGTAAATACGGGGACTTGCATGATGAGCTCATACGGGATAGGATCGTAGTGGGGCTTGCAGACACCAGACTTTCCGAACGACTGCAGATGGAGGGGAATCTGACTCTGCAAAAAGCCATAGATATGGCAAGACAGTCGGAAGAAGTAAAAAAGCAACAGAGCACACTTAGAAGTGACGCTAGCAGCGTGATGCAGATGGAGGGCAGCTCCATAGACAGACTGATAAAGAAGGGACAGAAGTATGTATACTCAAAAAGCAGTGGTGCCCGTGCACGCCAACGCTCGCAAGGCAGAGACAAGGACATGCAGCCCAGTGCCCGGTGTTTCAAATGTGGGGGTCCCTCTCACACCAGAGCGGAATGCCCCGCCAACGAGGCAAAATGTCGGGGCTGCGGAAAAAAAGGCCACTACCAGCGTGTCTGCAGAAACAAGGCTGTAGTAGCGTGCATTGAGGAAGAAGATAGGAAAAGTTTCTTCCTGGGTTCTGTGACATGCAAAAACAATAAGTGGGAGGTGGATGTCGAAATAAAAGGGAAACGGCTGAAGTTCAAAATTGACACTGGCGCAGATGTAACTGCGATTTCTGAAAATGACCTGAAAGACTTGTACACAGGGGCACAAAGGCCTGTTCTCCATGAGCCAGAGAAACCCTTGCTGGGTCCAGGAAAGACACAGTTAGAGGTAGTGGGCTATACAAAGCTGCAGCTGACATATAAAGCTAAGCAGACAGAGGAGAAGGTTTATGTGGTCAAAAACCTGGGCACACCTTTGCTTGGGTTACCTGCCATTATTGCCCTGGACTTACTTATTAGAGTCAACAGTGTCACTATGGACTCTTTAAAGACAACCTACCCAAAACTTTGCAAGGGTCTAGGCGACATTCAACGACCTTACCTTATCAAGCTCAAGCCTAACGCTATACCATTTTCTCTAAAGACACCACGGAGAATCCCTCTGCCACTGATGGGAAAGGTGAAGGAGGAGCTCCAGCGAATGGAAGAGATGGGGGTCATCAGGCGCGTTGAAGAGCCTACAGATTGGTGCGCTGGCATCGTCGTTGTCCCAAAGAAGAACAGCCAGCGACTACGCCTGTGTGTGGACTTCACAGGTTTGAACCAGTATGTGTGCCGCGAGAAGTACGTCCTACCATCAGTCGAACAGAGCCTAGGGATGCTAGCTGGAGCCAGGGTCTTCAGTAAGCTAGACGCGAACATGGGTTTCTGGCAGATTCCCTTAGCAGAGGAGTCAGCGAAGCTCACAACATTTATAACACCTTTCGGACGGTACCATTTCCAGCGTCTTCCGTTTGGGATTAACTCTGCGCCTGAGCACTTCCAGCGTGTTATGGCTGAGGTCATAGAAGGACTGGATGGGGTAGTCTGCCACATCGATGACCTGCTGGTATGTGGAAAAGACCAAGATCAGCACGACGTTCGTCTACATGCCCTACTGAGAAAGCTCGAGCAAGTAGGGGTAACCTTAAATACAGACAAGTGCGAGCTCTCCAGGAGTGAGGTGGTCTTCCTCGGGCATGTCATCACCGCGTCGGGTATCAGGCCTGATCCAGAGAAGATAAAGGCGATCAGGGACATGAAAGAGCCTACGAACGTGAGCGAGTTGAGGAGCTTCCTGGGAATGGTGAACCAGGTGGGGAAATTCATACCCCAACTGGCAGAGAAAGACAAAGCTCTCCGCGACCTCCTTTCAAAGAAAAACTGCTGGCTGTGGGGTGTGGACCAGGCGGCGGCTTTCAGGGTGCTGAAAGAGGCACTGACCTCTCCACCGGTCCTAGCCATGTATGACACGAGCAGGGACACCAAAGTATCGGCAGACGCCTCATCGTACGGACTGGGGGGTGTGCTCCTCCAGAAATGGGACAGTGAGTGGAGGCCGGTGGCTTACGCATCCCGCTCACTTTCACCCACAGAGCAACGCTACGCGCAGGTCGAAAAGGAGGCCCTGGGTCTAACCTGGGCATGTGAGCGCTTCCGGGACTTCCTGTTAGGAAAGCACTTCTGTCTAGAGACTGACCATAAACCACTCCTTTCCTTACTGGGCGCACAAGCGCTCGACCTGTTGCCACCAAGGATACAGCGTTTTCGAATGAGGCTCATGCGCTACTCTTACGACATCGTGCATGTTCCAGGGAAATCGCTCTGGACTGCCGACACGTTGTCACGGTCACCAAATCAGGAACAGATGACCGCAGATGACACCGAACTAATGGAGAGCACGAACATGTGGTGGACTGCATTGTCAATAATTTGCCGGTCAGTCCCACGTTTATGGACACACTAAAGACACAGCTGGAGGCTGACAGTGTGTGCTCTCGCGTCATGAAAATGTGTGCAGACGGATGGCCAGAGCACGCAAAGCAGGAACCGCTCCTAAAACACTTCTGGCCTGAACAGGCCACACTTACTGTACAAGATGGATTGTTGCTGAAGGACACGCGTCTGGTCATTCCAGCAGCAATGCGGAACGACGTGCTGGACAGGCTGCACGAGGGTCATCAAGGGGTTGTGAAGTGCAAAGCACGTGCCCGTCAGACCGTGTGGTGGCCCGGGCTTGGACAACAAATCACGGAGATGGTGCTCAGATGTAGAACGTGTCTGCAAGAGCCGCTCATGCCGTCAGACTGCCCTGAGCGCCCGTGGCAAAAGCTGGGGGCCGACCTCTTTGAGCTAGGGGGGAAGATCTATCTCCTCGTCGTTGACTACTTCTCCAGATATGTCGAACTCGCCCTGTTGACACACACAAAATCCAAGGATGTGATTAACCATCTCAAGTCAATGTTTGCCAGGCACGGCATCCCAGAGAGTCTCATGTCTGACAATGGGCCTCAATTTTCCGGCCAGGCGTTCACTTCCTTCGCCACAGCATATGGGTTCAAACACCTTACCAGTAGCCCCAAATTCCCACGTAGCAATGGCGAGGCTGAGCGAGCTGTACAGACCATGAAAAATCTTCTGAAGAAAGCATCCGACCCGTACATGGCTCTTCTTGCATATAGAGCCACTCCTCTTCAAAATGGATACAGCCCGGCACAGTTGCTCATGGGTCGACGTCTCCGCACCACAGTGCCGACACATCCATCTGAGCTACAACCTGCGCTGCCTGACCGCAGCTTGCTGTTCCAGAAAGAAAGGGAGAAGAGGATGTCAGATGCTGCAAACTTCAACAGGCGTCATCGTGCGAAGCCACTTAGTGGCCTGTCACCAGGTCAGGAGGTGTGGATGACTGACTCAAAAACATCTGGGACAGTAATCCAGAGGCACACCTCGCCGAGATCTTACCTTGTGGACACACCGCATGGGGAGGTAAGACGAAACCGCATGCATCTTATACCACTCCAGTCGCCAGCACAGGATGAGGGTGGACAGCAGCAACAGGAGCCACTGCCGGTCCTAGAGCAGGATCATGCACCACCTGTTTTGGGGTCTCCAGTGCCTTCTCCGGGAGATTCTACTCCCAGAACCAGGTCTGGAAGGGTGATTAAACAGCCCACTAGACTGAACTTATGAGTAAAAAAAAAAAAAAAAAAAGAGAGAGATGGTGTTAATGTTCATAATGTGCAGGAAATGTTGTTTTATAATGTACCGGTTCCAGAGGAAAAGTGTACAAAAAAAAAAAAAAGAAGTTTGAAAATGTTGTATTCGGGAAATAGAATTTAAGAATGTTGTATTCGGGAAATAGAATTTAAGAAGTTAAGACAGTTATAGTCAGAGAATCAGAAGAGTTGTTTAACAGGTTTTGTTTAACCTTGCTTTCTTCCTCAGGTTTAGATGGACTTTAAAAAAAAAAAAAAAAGCAAAAAAATATGGGGGGAGATGTGGTGTATCTGAATACAGTACAGCAAGGGTTAATGCTTTACGCAGGTTACGTACAGGGAGTACTGTAGACCAATAGGATTGTGTATGTGGGATCACGGGGGTGTGTGACGCCTTACGTCTGGGAAGTTGGGTGTTCAATAAAGTTTTGGAGTAACGTCAAGACACAGTTGGTCCGCGCTGATTTATTTCCTTAAAAATAGGAGATACGACAAAGATGTAGAAATCAGGCACACAGAAACACTGTCTGCATTTTTATCCAGTTGCACATTGATCAGCTTTGTACCCAAAATCTGACCAAAACCCACAACCAGAACTTCATTAGCTGCTTAAAACACACATTTTAGTCGTTTATATGTGTCTTTTATTTGGTAGAATCTGCAGTGATGGGAAGTTGGTGGAAGTATTCAGCTTCCTCATTGAGAACATGTAAGCAAGATGCAAATAATACTCTATACCGGGGGTAACCAATTAAAACCAGCAGGGTCCAAATAAACAACAACCAATAAAGGTTGAGAGACATTTTTAATTCTAATCCGTTACTTTAACAGCAGTTAACACTGACATAAAATGAGGTGTTTATGCATCCATGTTATAAAGTGAATTTTTAAATAGAAAAAAAAAATTAAAATAAAAAAAGTTTTTCCATTTTAAAATCTAAACTGTTTTTGAAGTAGAGAACAACAATCTTTCAGTTTGGTATATAGACAATTTCTGGACTCACTTTTTCTATAAAACATTTGAACAGACCGTTTATTTTCTTTGGCTTAATGTTGGCAGTGGGCTTTACAGTAGGCTGCCCTTAAACCTGAGTTTAAATGGAGACTAAGCCATTCTCAAGCACATATCAAGGTGCTCATTTTGAGCCTGGATCCAGATTTATTTTTGATTCTGTTCGTAGTGGAGAATCCTGCTTCACAGCAATGTGCAGGGTCATCTTTGAGCACGCCATTTCACTTTTCTTTCACCAGTTCACCGCAGTTCTTATAGCAGTCCACACTTTCTCTGCGCTCTTTTTCTCATCGTCTTCTCCTTCTTTCCCATCGCCCGGCTTGCCACAGGTTTGCCTGCTGTGTCTAAGAGTAGCAGCAGCAGCAACCCAGACTGACAGCTTATGGGCTAATTTGTTTGAGCCTGGCGCTCTGGAAGGCTTTACCGTATTAATAGGAGAAGCAGCGCAAGTGAAGTTTGTCGGTAAAGTTAGTCTGTTGGACAACATTCGGTAATTTATAAATGTTTTAAATCAGGTTGGGTCCAGATTAGCCAGCAGGTGAGGCCGGGTCCGGACCGTGGTCCACTAATTCGTGACCTCTGCTCTACACTATTACAACCGAGAATACAGCACAGGGCTCGATGTTAACCATCACCCGATCTCCCAGGGCAAGTAGTTTTTATTGTCAGGAGAGTTCAAATTTCATTGCATTTGCCCGCCGGGCAAGTTTGGCTGAAACTGAAAAAAAAAAACTTGTATTTTGTTGTATTCTACCATTTTTTTTAACCATTTAACTCCAACACTTGGTTTTCCGAAATACTCTAGCTGTTTTTTTTTGTTCGTTTTTTTTTTTGCATTTAAAAATACACACATATCTTGTCCTTAACCAGACCTAGAATGTTCTTCTGCTGCAGCTTTGTCATGGACAGATTGGTTTTGAGGGACTTGATAGAACTTTAATTTGCTCCATTCAGCAGATTTTTTGGTCCAGTTGGTAAAATGTATATTTTGCTGATTTACATTTTGTAAAACCACAGATTTAAAAAATGTTTATTTTTATTCCCCAAAGCCAGTGAATCAGTGCTTTTTTAAACTAACTATTTGCCTAACTTTTTGGCTGTAATATTGAGTTTTTTTTGTTTTGTTTTTATCAGTTATACTAAGACCAAAAGAACTTTCAAAAAGAACTGAAATTTTAGTGCAGTGACTTTTTCCTCTCCACTGTCGCTACAAGCATGCTTAGTGTGAGGGATTGTATTTGAGTCAATGAGTCAATGCAATCAACTGGTTTTCCTTAGATAGAAAACTTTGAATCAATTTGACTGTATGATCTGGTTGAACTGTAAAGTGCCTTGAGATGACATGTGTTGTGAATTTGGCGCTATATAAATAAACTGAATTGAATTGAATTGAATTACTTTTAAGGGTCTGATGAATTGTAAAGTGCCTTGAGATTACATGTGTTGGGAATTGGCGTTATAGAAATAAACTGAATTGAATGTTAAAAACATTAACTGATACCCCTGAGACGTTTTTCTGAACTGCAGCCTAGGGTCAGCTAGAACAGAATAGAATAGAACAGAATTGAATAGAATTGAATATATTTTATTGTCCACCAGTAGGGATTCAGGTGTGTCATTGCTAAAAAGATCTAGGCAGGTAAAATATATAACTTTTACAAAGGGTTCAAAACAGAGTATATAGCCATAGGAAACGACACATTTTAGAAAAGAAAACAGTTTGCACTATTATAAAAAATTATTTGTGTCAATTTTGTGAATCTTAAGTAAAGAATGACTAGTGATGTGCTGAAAGAGGCGCCTTGTCACAGTGAGTCAGAGAACATGAAAGGTCCAATCTGGACCGAGACGCCTGGCTGACGTCAGGTGAACTGAGAAAGGAACGAATCAAGGGAGTTTTCTTTTATCCGTGAGCTCAATAAGTAGAGACACCACCTGGATTTTAGAGAAACGTTGCAGCTATTGTCACAAATTATCACTAAGAGGACAGACTCATGATGCACCTGCTGTACAGCCTGCTCTCTATCCCGGCCATCATCAGAGTATGATAAATACAATCCCTGCCCTGACTGCCAGTCTATTTTATTCAACTATACTGGCAATCACATGACTTTTGGAGGTGGCTTTGCAGAATATGGCTTCTTACAGTAAAGCAGACAGAAATTATTGTCATCATCACTATTAGTATTATCTTCATCACTTACAGCAGTATCCATCCTGGCTTAAACATTGCTGGAGTCAGACTCTTGCTTCAAAATGTGAGTTATGGAAACATTTAATGTATATCTTGTATGTTCTGTGAAGTCAGATACCCACAACAAAAATAAATTCCCCATGAAAAAATAAAAAATAGATAGATAAATAAATACTGTGAAACCTGAAGAAAAAATTAATTTATATATATATATATAAACTTTTAATAATATTACAGATTTTTTATTTATTTATTAAAATGTCTGTTTTTTTTTTTTAAATTGTGTTCTACAGATCACATTCTCTTCTCTTCTGAGAATGAACTTTCCTTTGGAATGAGAAGTGAAGATGCATTTCAATTCGTCTGCAGGACGTTAACATCAACATTTTACTGGTGTACCAGTGTTTGCATTATGCTTAAAGAGAAGAGAATGTGAACTTTCAAACACAATTTTTAAAGAATGCAATTAGTAAAACTCAATCTAACAAAGATACATTTGAAAAAAGTAACATATGAAATTTGTAAAAAAAAAAAAAAAAATTATATAAAAACTGAAAACGAAATAAAATACTTTTGAAAAATAAATTTAAAAAATAAATTTAATTCCGTTTATTTACTGTATATAGCGCCATTTCACAACACAAGGCACTTTACAGAGTCAATTCAACCAAATTATACAGTCTGATTGCTTCAAAGTTTCAACTTAGGAAAACCCGTTGATTGCATCGACTCATTGACTCTTCAGCAATCCCTCACACTAAGCATGCTTATAGCGACAGTGGAGAGGAAAAACTCCCTTTTAACAGGAAGAAACCTCCAGCAGAACCAGGCTCAGTGTGAGTGGCCATCTGCTGAGGCCCACTGGGGTTCAAAGAGACAGAAGCAGACATAGAAAAAGCAACTGCCATCAGCTCCACAGGCGGCCTCACTGAAAACCCCATTGAAAAAACACATTTTATTTCTCGATTGCCTTTTTTGAAATTTCAATTTCAATATGTTTTCGTCAAATTACTATTTACAAAATGTGTTCTTTGCATGGAACTACAATTGAACAACATTCACTCCATATAGTGTAAAATGATTAAAAATCCTAATGATAAATGTTGACTCATAGAGCTGCATTTTTTTACCATCTTGGTCGATTCAGCCTTCGCAACAAGCTGCAGGTCAGCTTAATAAAGCATGAAACATTTCAAGGCAAAAAGGCAAAAACAGTTTTGCACAAAAACATAAACAGCATGATCTTAATCCTTTGGGGACATCTGACAGGAGATCACTGAGTGCTCACCATGATCCTCACTCAGAGTCTGTTATCTGGCCCCTGGCCATATGGATGTGTGTGTGTGTTCGGTCCTGCTGTACGTCTGTGTGTGGAGTCTTGTTCTATAAGCAGCTGTTCAACTATTACTCCCCCCCCCCCGACCCGGACACCACCACACACAGACTCACACACACCACTCTTGAAGGTCTTCTTCTGCTGCTACACGGTTGAGCTGTCGGCGGATTAGCGGACTGCGATGAGAGTATTTATCCCCAGCTCATAGCAAGCTGCAAGAAAAGCTTCTTAAAACTATCCCCAATCTTTGGGCCGTCAAATGTCTCTTTGACTGCCACTTTAGTAGGATCACCCTTTCACAATTAAAAACACATTTTCTTCTTTTCCTCAACAGCCCATCATCAAGAACATCTTTGTTAAAGGTTAAACGTCGGGATAGCTGCACTTTTCTGCTGCTTTTATGGAGCAGTTTGTTACAGGGCTAAAATATGTTTTCCAGAGTTTTTGCTGATATCTTGTTATATTTTAAAGTGGGGCCGGGGAAAAATACTGGCAGTTTTACAAAACACAGTTCCAAAACTCAGCTTTTTATTATTACATTTAACAGGATGTAATAATCGATAAAATAAAAGTCTGAAAACTAGGCCTTACTAGTGTTACACTGTCCTAAAATCATACCTTCAGAATTTATGAATGTAATTTTTCTCAAATATGAAAATAATTGCTGAACTGTGTTATTTTTTTTAAATATCCATCCATTTTCCATCACGCTTCATCCCTGCTGGGGTTGTGAGGGGTGCTGGTTCCTATCTCCAGCTGTCTACGGGTGAGAGGCAGGGTCCACCCTGGACAGGTATCCAGTCCATCACAGGGCGACACAGAGACAACCATTCACACACTCACACCTAAGGAGAAATGAGAGAAGCCAATTAACCTAACAGGCATGTTTTTGGACTGTGGGAGGAAGCTGGAGTACCCGGAGAGAACCCACGCATGCTCAGGGAGAACATGCTAACTCCATGCAGAAAGACCCCGGACCGGGAATCCAACCCGGAACCTTCTTGCTGCAAGGCAGCAGTTCTACCCACTGTTTCAGTGAGCAGCCATTTTTTAAAATTATTTTATTATGTATTTTTTAAATAATGAATTACTTAACAGCTCATGTGTAGGCAAGATGGAATCAAAGCCTTTTAGTTACTCATTTTGAAGTGAATGTGAGTCCGTTTATTTTTGGTTTATTGATTCTGAACCAGAATCACAAAAACAGATTAACTTTTTATTTCATTTTCTGTCCTAAACCAGGTCCAGGGTGTCCTTCCAGTCACCAGGATTTATCTTATTGAAAGTAAACAAACAGATCTAGAACTCTGGTATATTTGTGCTTATATAATACTCATATAAACCTTTTTATATCACTGAAATAAATGTACTTTAAACCAACTTAAAAAAAAAAAATCCTTAATTTAAGCTGATCTTAGCCTTTTAAATTAAGTCCAAAAATGTGTTATTTTTTCAGGAATCCAGTTTTTGTGGTCTGTTTTTGTGTTTCCTTTTCTCCTCCACCAGGTGGTGCCCCGTCCTCATTGGGCCTCCCTGCACACCTGCAGCTCGTTGCCTCATTACCTGTGGAGTGTTCTTAAGCTGCTGACTGCCACTACCTAGACTCCAGAGTGTTTGCCAGTTTTGGGTACTCTAGCCAAGCTGAGTTTTGGCTGAGTCAAACTGAGTTTTTGTTCACTTGAGTTTTAATCTTGCTGTTTTTGTCTTTGCCTCTCGGCAGGAAGTCATCCTGCAAACTGGATGTTTCGGACCTTCTCTCCCCTGGAAGGAGAGAACCAAACTGAGCTGAGGATTCAAGTTTGTGGTTTGGATCAACCTTTTCCCCCAAGGATTGTCTGGGGCTTCTCTCTGAGCAGGGGATTCATCTCCTCAATAACCCGTTCAAGGACCGCAGGAAATCAAAGTGGCAGTCAGCTTCTCCGTTCACCAAAGAACAACCGCAATCTGGTTAAACCCTGTCTGCCCACCATCAAACAAGACAACAACTGGAACATCCCACACAAACTGGATTCAAATAAAGACACCTTTTTCTGGAAACGTGAGTCTGCAACCTATTCCTCCTTTTCAAGTCAAAGAATCTAATTTCCCACTGAGCCTGAACTAAGCGCAGTGTCTTCCCCTCACTTTCCAGTTCCAGTTTGACAGTGTTCAGAGCAGCACTGGACTCATCTCATTATACTAAATAAACCTGTTAAACTTCTCCCTGGTCTCTCTGTTTGGTCTTCTCCATTTGGGTCAGATCATTAATTAAATCATGACATATTTAAACTGTGAATGTACATAAAAAAAAATCACATTAATTAAACGTTAATTAATGCTGCTGTATGATCCGATGTTTGGCTTTATTGAGAATGGATCTCATTATGTCAAATGAACTGAAACTTTGTTATGAAAAAATGGAGCAGCGAGGATGACAGACATGAACCTGTTATTGAACTTTAACAAGCAATGAGTATTGAAATTTGTCCTCAGAAATTCCACAGCAAGCCAACTACATTGCTTTCTCATCATTCAAAAAAAATGTATAGACCACATCAATTATAAAACCAACCTTGCTCATGATGTTCCACTCCCGTGATAAACACTATTAACTTTAAATTGGGCTATTAAGTGGAAAAACATTGTTTCATGCATTTTTTCCCCCAGATGATAAGGGATTATTCACTCAAGGTAAAGTAAAATTGATGGTTTTAACCTAGAAATATAAATTAGCATTTTTTACATTTTACTTCTTTCAGTTTGTCCTAAAACCCAACAGTGTGCTAATTTAAATCTGAATTTGAATCTCCATTTTAGGATTTTTTACTCTCCTCTCAGCAACAACAGCAGGAAACATAAATTATTTCAAAACCTCAGTTCATTAATTAAAGGCATTTTCACTTATTTTAGTAGAAGCCCTTTCTCCTTTAAGTGCCTAAACTGCATGATAGCAGGGAAAGTGGTGGGGAGGGCAGTAGATCAGCTTAATTCGTCCTGGCAGATGCAAGCCAGATTGAATGGATAAAGATGTTACCCAGGAGCATAGACAAAGGCCTCACCAACAAATGTCTGTGAGGAGACTAATACATTTATATACAAGTGAGACCAATGGATGGTGGGATGCTGATTTCTTTTTCTGATGCAGATTATTTCATCTAGAGCAATCCACTTTAACTGTGTTCTTCTGACAGCCACTGATACCCTATAAAGCTGCTGAAGATCTGCAAGGGAAAGCGAAGCAACACCCCAATCTGTTGTGAACTGGTCGATTCCATGTAGCTAGGTATGCTGAAAAAAATGATGGAAATCAGCAACACTTAAAATAATAATAAAGAAATAATAATAAAAAAGACCAATTCCACAGAGGAGATGTATTAAGAAATGTCAGCATAAAGTATATTTGGCATCTGTTGGAAGGCTTCATGCTTGCAGAGAGTGAAAGCAGATTATGCTAAAGCCTGAACGAGGCTTTTACATTTTTTTTCTAAATCCTGCAGATATAATCTAATCTTATCTGTCTCAATCCAATTTTTAATGCTGGCTACACATAGGATTAAAGCAGTGCAGTTTGCTTTGTAGGCCATTTGACAGTAAAGCAACATCTGTTGCTGATGGCTGAAAGATATGCAGCTTAGAGGGAGGAAAAAAAACGCAGCAAAAGAAAGGTCAGCCTGGGTTGTATGTTTACAGGAGCCAGTATCATGTAGCAAACGTCACAATGCAACAGAGATCGGTCACTGTCCGTGTTTTTGCTGAAACTCGTATTATTGGTAATTACAATTTGGCTTATAGCCAAAAGTATTAACTGTCTATGGCTTGGATGATCATTTCATTTAATACAAACAACAGAAAACACCAAAGGGACACCTTTTTTTTTTTTTGAAAAACTGATTTAAAGCTACAGTGTGTAATAATTACAGGGATATACAGTCAGAAATGTAATATATTATACATAACTATGTTATTTATCATCATCTACGAGCTCAGCCTCTTAACCTTAATATTTGCGTTGCCTTAGAATTCGTTATTTATAATTACATAGGAGTGGGTCTCGCAGCCATGGAGGCAGACATCTTTGCACTACGACAGCGCAGAGCCAACAAACTAGCGATTGCTAGATCGCCAAAACGTCACAACGATGTAGAAAAAATAACGGGTATATTTATTATCTTAAGTCTACATGAAATCTATACCCTACACAGACTAATGAAATACTATCTGTAAAATTATCTATGTAAACAAACCTCATCACTTGAGAAGGTAGGTGATGCGGACGTCGTGGAAGACATTTTGTCCCGTAACGCTCACCGTACTGTTGGGGGAGAGAAGCGGTGGGGGGGAGATGTTCATGTTGCTGCAGTCTGCAGTCTGACCGCTAGATGTCGCTAAAAGTTACATACTGTAGCTTTAAATTATGGAAACATTAAATACAAATCAATGCAAAAAAAACATTGGCAATCAGGCGTGCAGGTGGCGCAGTGGTCAGCACACACAACCCGTGTACGGAGGCCTTAGTCCTTGATACGGCTGACCTGGGTTCGAATCCGACCTGTTGTTTGATTCCGACCTAGGGTCCTTTGGTGCCTCTCATACCTTTTCCTGTCAGCCTACTGTCAGAAAAACAAACCACTAGTGCCGTAAAAACTCCCCCCAAAAAACTATTAGCGATCTAAGGCCCCGTCCACACGAAGACGAACCCTAACCTAAACGCACAAATTTTTCACCAAACCAGCCTCTCATCCACATGAAGCCGGCGTTTCGGGGGTCTGTAAACGATCTTTTTTTTATTCCGCCTTCAGAGTGGGAAGATTTCGAAACGCCGTTTTCGCGTTTCCATCTTTACGCTCTAACCGCATATTTTTTTTTACACGCATGCGTCATAGCGTCGCCTCTAAACACGCATGCGCGACCAGTATCACAACAACAATGGCGCCGTTGCTGCTAACGCCACTCACCCTGCTGTCAGGCTTACAACAGAATCTTCTTCTTCTGGAATATCTCCAGGAAGAACAGAGCAATATCGACGACATAGTTCAGCGCCTGAATTTGACTTAACCACGAAAATGGACCCGCAGGGCAACCATGTATAAATATTAGTGCGCATGCCCAACATTTCGTCGCCTATTTTTGCTTTGGCACCACAGCGCCACTTACAGGCCTGGCATACATTTTGCAGCGTTTTCATGCATTCGTGTGGACGCTCACATTTATTTTACGTCTCCGTCTTTACGGCAAACGTTTTGGAAAATATCAGCGTTTCGTGTTCGTTTTGACTTCGTGTGGACGGGGCCTCAAAAAGCAGACAGCTAAAGCAAAACAAAACGCAGGAGGATTTTCTCCATTCTTTAAAAGAATGCAAATGCAAGAGCGTGTAAAATCTCATTTCTCCTCGTGCACGCTCTGTTTAAAAGTTGCTGTTCTCATAGCTCAGTCAAGCTTACTGTGTCTGAACGTCCGCCCTAACAGCTAAATCCCTCTGTCACTATAAAGAGCGGGGACTATATAGTGCCTTTCTTTTCTCCTCCTACACTTCATAGACACTTTTTCTCTTACAACCCTCGGCCATTTTCAAAGAACCGCGGTGGGAAAGGTGAGCTTCAATGACTGTCTGAAACCGTAGCTCACCACAGATATACGCTTGAAAGTGAACATGTGCAGAAACAAATAGCTAACGGGACGCTTGACAGTTAGGAGGACCACTTATTTAGATGATCATCATGGAAATAAAATATCATCGTCTATACCGGAGGTCTTCAACAGGGGGAGGTACTGCATGTCGGTTGCAAAAGTTTTGGTTGGTTAAACTTTGATTTTATATCCCCCCCTGCAATTTTTTGACTAATTGAAATGTCTTTAAATCCACATTAACATGGATTCAACACACTGTAGTAAACAGATAAATGGAGGCAGAAGATGTCTTTCAGTCATCAATGCACACATTCAGCGACACACAGGAGCTCTTTCAAGCTGAGCACCGTTTTATTCACAACACCTGTCCCATCAACCAGGAATCACAAATAAAAGCTGAATCTACATGCACTAAATGCACATCTACATGAACGTGCATCTGTCAATCACATTTTCTTGAGCCCTGCTTGTATCTTTTATCAGGTCATTCTTAACAAAAGCAAAACTCTTTTACTAGATTGGATTTGGTAAAGCTCTTCTTTTTCAATTAGCAGGAAAACATTATTCTTTTCTGCCGGCAGATAATTATTCATTTGTTCAAGTTGTTATGGACTTTGATCTGATTGATCAAACTCAAGAGGAGGTTGGATCGACTGCGGCTGAGCTTCAGGTGTTTATATAAGCTGCCTGAATAACATCTGAGAGGTGATGGAAGACAGTGAAGGTGAACAAATATTTGACGGAGGGCAAACTGCTGTTTGTCAGGAAACCATTAAGCTTTTCTGTTGCTTAGCTACAACAGTTAATGCATCTGACAACACAGTCCTCTCACTCAGCTTTAAATCAAATATGACAGAAAACTACTTCCTCGGCACAGAAAAAATGTTCTGATCATTGTAAATCTGTTGTAAACAGATTTTTTGTATTAAAGGAAGTTATGGATTTTCAATTGAAAAGTTGATCAGTCATGAATGCTCCCTTGTGGCTTCACCCAAAGAGTCTGGTGAAGAGTAAAAACAGGATTTTGCCTCAAAGTCCCATGAAGTGTTATTAGAGTAACTCTTCCCCAAACTGATCTTCTTCCCCAAAATGAGAGCATTTCAATCTCAATCTGCAGGTTTACTAGTGGTTCCTAGAATTTCTAAAAGTAGAATGGGAGGCAGATCTTTTAGTTATCAGGCTCCTCTCCTGTGGAACCAACTACCAGTTTTAGTCCGTGAGGCAGACACCCTGTCTACTTTTAAGGCTAGGCTTAAAACTTTCCTTTTTGATAAAGCTTCTAGTTAGAGTGGCTCAGGTTATCCTGAGCTATCTCTATAGTTATGCTGCTATAGGCTTAGACTGCTGGAGGACATAGGGACCCCCATTTCATCATTCTGCTTCATTCTATCTCTATTCTCCCACTCTGCAGAATCTGTTAGTTCAATCTCTAACGTTCTGCTCTCTCTGCTTTTTCTCATAATAGCTTCATCTGGTCTGTTCCTGTTTGGCTGTGACACCATCCTGGAGAGAAATATCAGCTGTGCTGCTTCCATCAACACCTTTGTTTATAGATGCTGGAGATCAGCCTGTTTTCCAGTGTGGTCCTGTTTCTCTGACCGCGACTGGCTGGATGTGACCTCCTTATCCTCTGACATGGGAGCTGGCTGTGTGTTTCCTGGATGGGGCCGCCTTTTACAGCTGCTTTTTGTTCCCTGATTCTGTGTCATTGAATCCCAGTCGGCCTCAGCAGATGGCCGCTCACACTGAGCCTGGTTTTGCTGGAGGTTTCTTCCTGTTTTTCCTCTCCACTGTTGCTACCAGCATGCTTGGTGTAAGGGATTGCATTTAAGTCAATGAGTCAATGCAATCAACTGGTTTTCCTTAGATAGAAAATGTTGAATCAATTTTAATGTATGATCTGGTTGAACTGTAAAGTGCCTTGAGATAACTTGGGTTGTGAATTGGCACTATAGAAATAAACTGAATTTAATTGAATTGATCTATGCCAACGGTAAATTTAGTGTGATTGCTGTGTTTGTGAGATGAGAGCAGTTTTGTTTCTGTTTCTAATTCGAGCTCATTTTAATAATAATCACAGCAATTTACCGCAAAAGACAACTTAAGGGTCTTTATATAAAATCCTGGTAATATTAACTTATTCCAGTATGAGAAAAAACAAATGAAAACCTGTTGTTTGCATACTGTGGCTCTCATGAGCTAAGGAGCTAAAAGGAAACCCTCTGTCTCATGAAGTAAGTGTCAAACCTCTCAGTCTAAAGCTGCTTTTCTGTGTAAATATTTAGCTTTAATTATTGATGATTCTCAGAGTTTGGTTCTCCAAAAAAAAAAAAAAAAAAAAAAGCTGAAATTAAAGTTCATCTGGTTTATCATCTGAGGCCAGAAGCGTCTTATTGCTTCCACTTTTCTGCTCATGTTGGACCACAGTGTGACTGCATGTTCACACTGGTTGCATATGTTGGCTTCTGTGCATCACTGTGTTGGATGACAGTGCCTCTACCACTGGTATATAACACCTTCAACGCTTTATAGTAAATTTTGTTTGTTGCAAGCTAAGAACATGTTTTTTTAAATTGAATACTATAATAACATAAAATGGTTAATTAATTTAGAAAAAAAATGTAATCCAGATTTGAAAACTCTGGATTACAAAAAAGGGGTTTCAGACTAATTTAGCTGTTGTATTAGGTTTTGTTTTTTAAAATTATTTTTCTTCGCTCTGTATACAAAACGACAACAAAGTGTGTCTTTTTCTCTCACCACTGTTGCAGGATGGAACCATTAGGAGTCTGACTCTCAATCTGTTTTGATAGGCAGCTCTCAGATGTGAAACAGTCAGGTAAAGGTCAGGTCAGAACTAGGGCTGACATAGTGTGGTTAAGAGAGGACAGTCAGTAAAAATTGGCTGAAAAGACAACATGATTTATGTCCAGACAACATCTACATTTGATTGAAAAGTGAAAGATAAAAAGCCATTATTTTCTTATCTTAAAAATTGGATTTTTAAAGGAAAACTGCGGTCATTTTTAGAATTTAATCTTCTTAAATATGAAATAATTACATCCTGTTCAATAAATGATAAGTGTTTTTAATTAGGAGAAATGTTCATGTGAATGTGCTTTACTGGAGGCATCCATGTTTGTCAAAGAACTCTACTGCCACCTACTGGTTTGTGACGTCACGGTGCGGTATCGGCTGTTGATCAAGTCCCAGTGCTGTATCTGGTGTTTGTCACAACGCGCTATTATCCAAGTCATCTTGAAAACATTCTTCTTCCAAATGTTGGCTACATATTGTGTGTTTTTTCTCTGGCCAGAAGTTCGATGGCAAATCCTCCCTCTTCAAGTTGGCGATCCAACGACCAACCCGTCCGTGGAGGATCAGGAATCAGAGAGGTGGAATAACTCTTTTTTTTTCACTTTTACCCGATGTATTCCAGCATCCAGCTGCCATGCACGTGGGCATTGTCAGTTTCACAATAGCTCTGGTGAATTTCAATGGTGAAGTCCTCTGGAAATCTTCAATAATTGTTGTTGATTGCAGATGTGTCTAGTAGTTCCCATTGATTTAGCTTGTAAAGCGGGGAGAATGGCGCTAGGCTTACCGCACCGTGACGTCACTGCTGGAAGATGGCAGGAGGGAGGGGTTAATATATTTAGGTAAAAATGGCCGTTACCAGACTCAATGATCGCGACGAAAGTTATTGTTAAAATTGTTTTACTGATTAACGCTAAATTCATTAAATGTATTAGTTTTAGATATAGATAATGATCCATTGATTATTCTTTGCTGACCGGACTTTTCCTTTAACGTCTTTTCAATGTCTCTTATTGGACTATAGTGGGACAAAATCAGACCAACCAAACACAGCCCAATTTTCAACATACATTTTTGAACTCAATCAAAATTATGATGGAGTGATCAGATCTAAATGATGTCTGGTGTTTGGGTGGTAAATTTAAAGATAATTTGTACCCACTAGCAGTTTGCTAATTTGCAGATCTCATAAAATAGACTAGCCTGTCTAGAGATGCAAACAACTAGAGTAAAAATAAATATATTCAGGGATGATGTTTCTCCATCAAACTAAAACAAGTAAGACAATAACATTTCTGAGAAAATATCCCCTTTTGTTCTTTTCCTGCTTTCTCCTCCATAAACCTAGAAAAGTATGACCTTTGAAAATTGATGTGTTTAAGCCATTGCCTTTTAGCCTTCTGTAAATGTCACATAATGTTATTGGGTTCTAGCAGCACCAGATCATTAATCTTTTCCATCCGAGCAGAGTGAGGAAAACACGGCGGGTAGACCCACCGTATCGCTAAGTAGCTACATCAGTGCTGGAGTGTAAACAGCCGTTTTTCTGCTCAGATGGGTTTGATGTTGACAGAGGAAAGACTCAGTCTGGTTTTTAAGTGCAGTGATGTGGAGGGTTTGATGGATGCTTCCAGGAAGGCTAGGAGCAAATATTAACCATCCTTGGAAGAGACAGGAAAATGGGTGGCTTTTCCTTCTCAGGGTTGTGAAACAAAATGGTCTTTTCTGCCCCATTTTCTACTCTAATAAGCAGGGCAAGCGGTAACGCTCGTGACTGGAAGGTACACATCTTCTAAAACACAGGTGTCCAAACTTTTGGCCATAAGGCCAAACCCCTGAAGAGTCTGAAAGTTCAATAAAAAAAGCAAAAAATTTTACTGTGATTTTTATTTTATTTTACACACAATAAATAAAATATACCCAATGCTAAAAAACTTACTGTCAGTCTGATTTTTGAAGAAATCTGACGTCCAAATCACACAAAGTAGAGGAATAGGAATGCTCAAATGTCAAATTTAGTTTGATTTTCTTCTTGTTTAGTCCAGAATATAATTAAATGTAGACCAGTTTACTGTATATAGCAAAGCTTAATGAAGGAGGGTCAAAGCCCACCAGTTTGTCGAACAGTTTCAGGAACCCCATATGGTTCCTGGACCACAATCTAGACCCTCCCCTTCTCTAAAGCTAGTGTATATCTTATACAGAGAATTTTACTGTATGATAAAAAGCTACCATATAACTGTTCAAAAACCCAAAAAATTTTTGTCTCATGCATTTTATGTTTTGTTAATATTTTTTAATGTCTTTTTTAATGTGAACTGCTGCTGAAAATACTGTTAATCAATCCTCCTGCTGGGACCAGTAGTCATCACCCTTATATACTGTTCCGTAAATTTGGATCAGTTCACGTATTTGACGTTTGTCTTTCTCAAGAATTTCTAACATTGTCTAAGATCAGTAAACTACAATCATCATTTTAGGCTATTTTATTTTATTTCTTTAAATCAGATCATTGAATTGTATTGCTTTTAATTAACTCTGGGTTTATTTTACACTTAGTCCTGTTTCAGTAAATTTCAAATTAATTGATTTGGTTTGCCAATTTCAAAGAGTAGTTTATAGGCTTGGTTTATAAATGTTGGAAAATGTATGAAAAACTTTGTGTAATTGCTAAACAATGGCTGTTTCCACACAGGACATCATCCTTATCGCCATTAAGCACAGTAAATGTCAGAATCTATTCTGCTTGATGTTATATTTATGGGAATTATTCTAACTAATAAAATATTTTTTATTATTATTTCTGGGCAACGAGATAAAGCTGAATACTTAATACCTCTAAAAAAAAAAAAAGGTACAGGGAGAGAAACACAATCTTCTACCTCCTACACAGCAAATTCAAAAGTGTTAAATAATATGGTGTTAGACTTTCTTCAAAGGCAGTGTTAATTTAGCACTTAATAGAGTTATATTAAACAAATATAACTCTGAGGTGTCACATATTATGAGTTAAAACAGAGTGTTAAATAAATAGTGTTACATACTAAATCTGGAGGTGTTAAAATGGAAAAAAATAACACTTCGTCTATCAACTCTGAACTCCTACAGTGGATTTGACACCCAAAGAGTACATTCACAGACTCCGCCTCCAATGCTACAGGTACCGAACGAAGCTGAGGAAAACTTCAGTCTCCATTTAGTGTTATTCAGACCCGTTTACCCAGCCTGGTAAGTAATTTCTCTCAGATTGTTTAAATATTTTATTTGCTTTCTAACTCTATGGCGTTGTTTGATACAAAATAGAGCCGTGTGATAGACATTTGCTACGTTGCATTAGCTACATTGCTTCGGTGATAGCCTGATAGTCAAAATGACTGGCTTCACAGAGGTAACAATTAATTTACTGATTGTCTATGCAGTTCAGTAGTGCAAAAATAATCTTTATTAAATTTTCTCACAGGAGATGCTTGTAAAGGTGGAATATGAGAGAGTGCAGAAGTACATTAAAGTTCCACAAAGTGATGAATGCTTTTATTACTCCCGGTTTCTTCAAGATTGTTTGTATTCATATGAAATTTAAAGTGGTGTAAATTAATCTCCAATGTGACAAATTTATAGTAAGGCTTTATTTTATGTTTTAGTTAAATTTAATTTCAGTTTTCTTTTTTTCAGTAACAGCTAAATTCTGCTGTGAGCTTCAGCTCTTCACAGAAGGTGTCCTCGTCCTGACTGATACCTCGGACACTGAAGTTGACTCAGACATTTTTGATTAACTTCTAAGGTCTGAGGTTCAAGCTTTCATGGTTGGATACCAAAAGCAGCTAGCAACAGGTAAAACTGATTCATAATAATCTGGAGTAAATTCCTTTATGATGTTTAATTCATATTTGAATATTGGTGCAATGTAAAAAAAAAAATCCTACCCAAGTTTTATTTCTTTGAGTTAAAGAATACTGTTGAATACATATCAAATACAATTATTTTGTTGTGCATTAGTCTAATTGTAATTTATGCACATGGCTTTTTGGTGTTATTTTCTAGATATTGAGATCAGTTTGGTTGAAGATGAATTACAATCATCAGTGCAGGCCACCCCTCTTGTCACTCCAACATCACCAGTTTCACTGTCAGACCATTCCTCATCCCCTTCTTCTTCTTGTTCTTCGGATTCAACTCTTATCCTCAAAAGTACAAAGAACAGAAAAAAGGGCCAAGAAGAGCTTGATCGTGAAGATGCAAAACAGGTCAGAAGCAAAGCCTATCGCCAGTTATTGGTGTTGATATTCATTTTAAAAGCAGTAGCCTTTGGGCCAGCTACTAGAGGTTAATCAGAATATGTATTTTTGTTTTACAGATGGTGTATACAGTCCTGAGGTCAAACCCAAAGGGTGAAGAAATCTTCAATGAATATCACAAAACTAAAACGCTCTCAGATGCAACTCGTCGGCAAATGGTCAGCATACTGGGCGCAGATATGATAGAATCTCATGGGTATAACTCTTTTGATGATCAAAGAAATCCGTATTCACTGACCAGAGTAGTGATACTTCTTTTTGTTTTCAAAAGGAGGATCCCAGCCATAAGTGTTCGGACTAACTATGCCCTGGGGATTGCAACTCTTTTTCCATATCTTCAGGATCCATACTCAAAAAATGGTTATGTATGTATTCTGTCTGAAACTCCACATATATGTAATTTTGCCATGTTATTGCAGTTTTGACAAATAAGTGTCCCTTTGTGTAACTCCCACTGTTACTACACAGAAGTCACTTGTTGGAATGTGTGGATCTGTTGTTGCTCACTTACAAGCTTCTGGTCTTTCTGAAAGTGCTGTTCAAACAATAATTTGTTCTGTTGAGGAAGCTCACCTATGTCAGACCTTTTGACAGGCAATATTCTAATAAAAGTGAGAACATGTATATTGTTCCACATTGTTACATGTTTTGAAAAAACATTTTCTAATTGTGGTGCACTTTTGGAATAAATATTTGCTGAAAAGAACAAACATTTCTTCTTTCTTTATTTATTATATAAAGTAAAATTTCCAGCATTTAGTTTTAGAGAATAACTCCTATGTAGTTAGGAAAACAAATTCAACAAAGAGAGCAGGAACCAAAACAGAAGCTGGAACAGGAAGGAGTGGAGGAGTTGCAGGGGGAGCCCTATGCCCTAGTAGTTAGGGCATAGGGCTTGGAATCCTGAGGTTCTGAGTTCAAGCCCCACTCACACAGACTCCACTTTGGGTCTCATGACCCTTAACCCCACACTGCTCCGTGGGCGCCCCATGATGGCAGCCCCCTATTCCCCAAGTGATGGGTTAAATGCAGAGGTAAATTTCTCCACTGTGAGATGAATGAAGTTCAATTATTATTATTAGGAACCTGTAAAGGAGAGACATTAGGTTACTGGCAGAGTGGAATCTCAGTCTCTTGAGCAAACAGAAATAATGCCAATAACCTTCTCGGAAACTGCGTGGGAACGAGGAGACTTGAATGTTGACCATCACTGCTAAACTACAAGCCACTTCCTGTCTTTCTTATATCCTCCTAGTTTTTCATTGTGCGTTTTTTTTTTAATCTTTTGTATTTTCTTGAGTAATTTCTCTGAGCCTTTGAACCTACCTGAGCTACAGTAACCCTACTCTGTACTTCCTTGTTTTCTCTCCTCCTCCTAAAGGTAACTTCCTGTGTTCCAGTTCTCCCTGGGAATGTTCCTTTAGTGAATTTACCTCTATCATTCCAACAGCTCTGCTGACTTCATAATTGGGGAATTCATTAGCCACGATTAGCCATGCTGGATCGTCCGCCTTCTGGTGAAACAAAGTAACCATAAAGAACCTCTCCTGGACTCCAACACTAACACCAAGCACACTTTATCTTAGCTCCTTTTCAATCCTTTCCTGTTTTTAATGTATATACTGTATCTAGGACATGAGGTGCTAGATATTCCCTATTGAGTACTCAAACTTTACCTTAATTTAAAAAAAACAATCCAATAGCCACCTGTAACTGCTGGCTACCTATAGACAAAAGTAAACAATGAATAATAAGACTTTAAGCTTTTAAGAAAGAAAATATACCTCATGCTTCCATAATTATCATGCTGTGCATCTGTGGCATTTTTGTTTTCTAAATTTGAAATGCTTTGAGTCAGATCTTTATATGTTATTTATTATAAAATATTGACAAAATATTTTATATAAATTAGTACAAAAACTAAGGACTATCCAGTTTAATGTTGGTAATGTTTGCGTGTTTAATGCTTCGTAGCTGACAAGAGGCTTTTATAGCCAAGCAGTGGGAGAAATGGTGAATATTACCTGTGGAGTTATGTAACGTCTAAGCTAACAAACATTTAAAGCTAGTCAATAATACATATTACTGTATACCAATATAGTGCAACATTAGGTAAATGAGTAAAATAAATTCAACAATGTTCAGAAAGTGACACTGGCAGCATCTCTTTAGAGAGATAAAGTTGGTGAATATAGAATAGAGAGACAAAGATGGTGAAAATAGAATAAAAATGAGTTATTATTATCATTATTACTTTGTTCAAATTGTTATCTCTCCCCATGGCTTGGAACCTCATCTTTCTTTTACAGCCATTCTCAAACTACTAGTTAAACACACTCCTCTCATTTTTATAGGTGGAACCAAATCAGTATTACGGTAAAAACAGAAGACACAAGAACACAAGAAGCAGCAGGAGTTAGTTGTCACTGCTGGACGCAACTGATGGGGTGCTGCCCTGCTGTATTATAAGTGTGTTAATTGATTCCTTTTATTTGAATAAGGCTGATTCTTGTGATAAATGCTTGTTTGGTGCCCAGGTATGCCATTTTCCTCTCCTTTACAGATGTAACACTGTTGCTCGTTCTTTTAAGCACATTCCCCTTTATTCTTTAATGTCTGCATTAAAAACTCTAGTTTGGTGTTGTGAAATTGCCTGTTTTCATTGGTGATTCTTGAAATCGGGGCTCCACTGATAATGGCTTTTTATATTTGTTTTCAACTCTCAGTGGGCTCATATAACTAATACAGTGACAGTGTGAGGTTACTGGCTGGAGAGGAGGAGTATATATGCAAAACAGAGCAATGAATGGAGGAATCAACTGATTGGTAGGTTATTGATAGGTCAGGAAATGAAACCAAAGACCTAGAAAACACAAAATCACATAAATCAAAGCTCAAAATGAAAAGTTAAACAAAACCAAAAAGTCCAGAAAGGGCAGAATCAGGACATTCATGTATTTATTTATATATCTGGCTGACATTTAAAGAAGAAAGTGTGACAAGTCAATATCCAAAGCTGTACATTTATGTCAGTAACATCAAAATGGGAAACCTGTACGGCAGACCAGTCATCTCAGGGTGCAATGGTCACATTTCTTGCAGGTTTTTTTGTTTTTGTTTTGATGCTTGGATTTTTCTGCCGGTTGTTTCACAGGATGATGGTTTTCTGCTTCGCAACACCTGTGCGGCCAAGCACTTTCAGACTCCAATCAAGCCACACATGGCCTCCACGAGGATGCGTGCAGCCATCATGTGTGCATGGCTGTCCACATTTACATGCACTCACTCACGCACACATGCAGAGCTTCTCAAGCATGTAGAAACGTCCTTATAGTCCTGTGGAGTCACTTTTATCAAATGTAAAAATGCGTTCATTTTTATTTAATCAAGTCCACTGACATTTCCAGGTCGTTGGTCCCATAGCCTCTCTAAGCACATCTCAACCTGCCCAACCATATCCTCACCACACACCCTCCGCATCCACAATTGCCCTGGAGAAGGCGGGCTGTCCATCAGGGACAATCAGGGATGTCCTGCATTCAGAAAACTAAATAATGTCATATGTATGTGAAGCTACAGGAGTGGGCAGAATTTTGTTCAAAACAGAGGGGCTAGACACTCTGCAGCTGTTTTATTGAACAAGTCAAGTAAAGTTTAAAAAGGCAACTAATTTTCATCAGCTTATAAATAACAAATGATGAGGAGACATCGTTTGTATCAGTGCATAAAGGACAGACGGATTTCCAGTTGAACTAATTGGGACTTGATTTGAATTTGAAAAAGGAAAAATTTTGAAAAGGGGCTTAAACCACTTAGTGTTTCTTTTTTTTCCTGATTATTATTTTTTTTATCATAGTCAGTATTTGGTCTATATAAAAGTATCTTCCTGTTTGCTGCTTGGTGTGTCATGATCTGGCCTTTTTTTCTCTCCCTTAATTAGTCATTCCTTTCACCTGTCATTTTTCCCTCCATGCCTCAATTATAATTTATTCCTCTCACCTGTTTCCTCTTGGTCATATTCAGTTCAGCCTGAGCATTCAGTGCCAGATCATTACTTGTCTTTCTGTTAGCCTGTCTGTTAGTTTTGTTCCTTGGTTCGTGTCCTGGATCCTAGCAGCCAGTGGAAAGAGGGTTTTTGTGTTTGTCTCGTCTCCTGATCGTCCACTGTTCCTCCCCCGCGGAGTCCTCTGGGTTTTTGGCCCATTATGTGGGGAGGTTCAGTTTTTATCCAAGTAAGCCTGGCTCCAGGGAGGAGACCAGTTTAAAGTCCTGCTTCAGGTTCCGGTTCCACGTCCTGTCTCGGCTACCCTCTTCCACTGAGCCTGCTCATCTGCACCCGATCCTGTCTGCTCCTGTGCGTGACCACCTGGTCATGCTTCTGGTCCCAGTCAGACTCTGAACCCTCCTGGGAGCCTGTGGATGCCTGGAAGTCTGGATCCTGCTACCTGTTTTGTGTTACTGCCTGATCTGGATCCTGCCTGTTCCGTCTCTTCTGGATCCCTGACCAGGATCGGCTTCCAGCATGACCTCTGGAACTGCAGCACTGGGATATTCTTGGTCTGGACTGCTAAACAAGGTAAGTGACCAACTCAGATAATCTTCTGTCAGATGATCGTGGTCACTTACCTGTGTTTCTCCCACTACAGAGTGTCTGAGATTGGGTGGTGCCCCGCCCCCCCGCCTGCAGTGTGAAGATGTTTTGGTTTCTGATTGCATTAGAAAAAGCACCTCAAGCATTAGAAAAAGAACAGATTTGTTTTTCTAGATCTAGTTTTATGATGCTAATTTAACAAAAAAAACTATCTTCTATTAATTCCCTTATACATATATTGATTTATTAGTGCTGAGATTATTTCATTCAGGCCTCAAAGCTGCAAGCCACAAAGTGTCTAGGGAGAGATGGTTTAAAAAATAAAATAAAAATCTTATTAGGAAGTGTTTGGGATAAAAATTAAAAACTATTCCCATAACAAGCAAAATTCTGTCTCAAGGTTTATTAAATACTTGTATTTAACCAAATGTCTGTAATTTGTTTAGACTCTGACAACTTTCACAGCATTTCCAGTGAGAAAAACTCTCTTTTTACTTTGCAAAGTAAAATAAAGTGCTGACTGAGTTAAATCCATCGATCTCCGTTTATTTAACCAGAGTGAATAGTTGAATACCATTTTCCTACATTACATACTACTTTATATCTAAAGACAGATACATTTTAGAGGAGAGAATCAGCTCCTCTATGATCCCTACCATGGAGAAAAGTCTGTACTTCATGTATTTCATTTTTGTTTTCTCCTTTGAAAAGGTATCAAACCTTAAAACAAGCTTTTCCTGTTGGACTGATAGAACTTCCAGGAAGTTTATCAACAGTTTTTTAAAAATAAATCATGAAATCTCTCAAATTTTCTAACCAAACAAAGCTTACACCTGTTTATCTATCTGCAGTTGGCAGAAGTTTTTTTTTTTTTTTCCAATTTAGAGGCGATTTTGATAAATCGATGGTATTTTTTTATTTAATTTTTTTATCACATACAGGAGATCAATAAAGTGAAAAACTGAAATAGAGCAGCATCCATTTGCCTCTTATGAAACAACATCAGAATATTACATTTCATGCTTATCTAAAAGCTATTTAAAATATGCAAGCTTGGGCTGATGTGTTTGTTGTGTCTAGTGTGCTGTGACTCCATCCTCTGAATCTTAATTAAACTTTTAATATATAGAATACCGTATTTTTTGCGACTATAAGGCGCATATAAACGTATTTTTTTCCCTCAAAATGTGCGGCACGCCCTATAGTGCGGTGCGCCCTATTTGTGTTGTTACTGCGGACGTTTGAGACGGCCATGAGAACGTTAAAGGGGGAAGTGTGGACAGAAACTGCCGCCTATGGTGATTTTTAAGAGAAAGACTTTTCCCAAAGATACTTTTCCAGCTGGAGTCATTATTAAGGCAAATGAAAAGGGCTGGATGGATGAGGAGATGATTAAAGAGTGGCTGAGGGAGGTGTATGTAAGGAGACCAGGTGTTTTTTTCCACGCATCACCATCGCTGTTAATCTGTGACTCCATGCGTGCCCATCTCACAGCCGATGTGAAAAACAAGGGGAAACAAATGAACGCTGTGCTCGCTGTTATTCCGGAGGTCTGACAAAGGAACTTCAACCGCTCGACATCGGTGTGAACCGGCAGTTCAAAGTAAGGCTGCGAGCGGCGTGGGAGCGATGGATGACAGACGGAGACCACAGTTTCACGAAAAGTGGAAGGCAGCGCCGGGCAAGTTACGCCACCGTTTGCGGATGGATTGTTGACGCTTGGGCTAACGTGTCTGCTGGCTGCTGGTTGTTCGAGCTTTCATTTCCGAGGAGCCGCACGGCACGGAAAGTGACTCTGACAGTGAAGAAGGGGAAATTGGCATGTCTGATTTAGCGCAGCTGTTTAATTCAGAAACAGAGGATGATGACTTTGATGGGTTTGATTCATACTCTGTAATAAATACATCAATAAAGCACAATCATACTCAGTTTTGCTCCTGCTCTATTTTTAAATACACGGTAGAGGTATTTAAACGTAGTAGAGGAAATGTACCGGTATATAAAACCTGCGCCCTATAGTCTGGTGCGCCTTATGTGTGTGTTAAATACAGTAATGGCACACATAACTGAGACTGCGCCTTTTAGTACGGTGCACCTTATGGTCGTGAAAATACGGTACCTGAAAAATTCTACTTAAAATGAATTACAGTTGCTGTCAATGTATGAATTTAGTATCCTTTTTTTTTTTAAAGGATTTTGGATTATTGCAACAGTTAACCAGCAAATTAAATGGGAACCTAAAGTTTCACAAGATAAGAGAAAATACTCTGAGCACATCCCAAGGAGCAGACAAGGTCGGAGCCAATGAGTATGTGCTAAATTGGGAGAGAGTGCAGCGAGGCCATTATCTTTTCCTCTGCTAGCAGAGCAGTGCAGTGACATTACAACAAATGGAGGGGAAAATCCTGCCATGAAACTCTGCTCCTCTCTGAATTGGAAGTCTCCAGAAAGTGAGCCATTGACCCGTAGTATCTACTAAGATCTGAGCAGAGAGATGGAAGGATGACAGCTAAAGGAGATGAGGGACCGAGGAAACTGGACCAAGGCTTTGTAAAGCTGACTTTCACAACAAAGGACACATTTATTGACAGACTGCTGGGGCCAGAAAAGGTCTGTCAGCAGCAGAACTCCAGGATTTTGTGATTGTTTAAGCTTAAGCAGGGATGTATTTTTAGTAGTCCTAACGCTTTTACTGTCAACCCTCTAGTTTCAACCTCCTCCTACAGTCCTCCAAAGGCAACAGCAAGTGATATCAGCACTGGAGCTATTGCTTAATTAGTGGCTTCTTAAATCATTGATCTGATCACCTTTCAGCTGTTGAATGTATACGTTAATTTTAGTGGTGACGAAAATATCAAGAATTAAACTTAGAGCTGTTCATTTTAATTGAATTTAAACAGTAGAAAGCATTCCTCTTAGCAGATTACAAACAAAATTTTGCTTAAAAACGTAACATTTATTAGATATGATTCCCTGGGGCAGAATGGGGATCATATTCAGAGAGACCATTCAGAATAAAAGAGAATATCTTACTATTTTTGGATTTAAGAGAAAGCTGACTGGCTGATCCACCTCATACACAATGGAGGAAAGGAGATAATAAAAATCTATAAAAAGCCAATGTCATGGCTGGACAGGTTAAAGGTTGACCTGTAGTGATATAAGTTTAATCGGGATGAACGAATTATTAAAAAAATGAAAAACATTTAACAAAAAAAATGGACAAATGCACACAGAAAAGAAAAACGGAGTTTCGGTTACAGGCTGTAAGTTCTCAGCAGCTATGTCTACATGCAAAACATTTCATGGTCAGAAGGAAATGTATTTATTAAATCAAAGGAGAGTCGTCCAATGCAACTGTTAATATGGCATATAGCATATGGATAATCCAGGTCCAGAAAATAAAAACTCTGCCTTTTTTCATTCCTCCTGCTCACTTAACCAGGTGATTGGCTTCTCAGGTGATCATTCTATTTTTGTCAATTATTTGGCTGTATATACAGACAGCTTTATTTGATGGAGGGTTTTCACTGGAAAAACCATGTACAAATAAGTGAAATTTTCTTAAATTTAGTGTATTTACCTTTAATTTGAGTAGGTACAGTAAATGAGATAGTTTATCAATGGAATGAGTATTTTTACTCTTAACATAAGAAAATTAGAAAAAAATACACTTGAAAGAAGACAATGCAATTCTGTTTTCTTATTTTAAATGTAAATTGTCTTGTTTCCTTGGCAAAATGTGTCTTTTACCTCCTCAATCCAAGATCAAATACACTTATTTTAAGAAAAGATGACTAATTTAGATTTCAATTTTTTCCAGTGTTGTTTTTATTTATGTTCAGGTGAATTTAGTTTGGATATTGGTGACTGGTTTGTTTTTTGTTGACCAGTGTCTTTTGTGTGTATTTGGTTGACTCATCTATTGTTGTTTGCCAAAATTGTCTGAAAGAAATTCTTAATCATTCATTAAAGGAATAGTACACCCAAAACATGATTAGCCTTCATTTTCTACTCACCCCCATGCTGAACAAAACTCTGGAGTACTTTTTTGATATCTCAAATGCATCTGGAAATCTGGGAGGCTTCTTGCTGTCTGCTGACATTCAAATAATGGAGGTCTATGGCGCCCGAGACAGAAAGGTCCATAAAAGTCCACAAAAACGTGTCAATATTCCTCCATACTGCTCGTCCAATGTATTCCAAGTGTCCTGAGTGGGTAGCGTCCATAATTTACTCGAAACGAAGTCATTTAGAACGTTTTAGAGCCTAAACAGTAGTGTATAGGATTTCCTAATAGCGCCCCCGTGCGCGCTCACGATTCTACGGAAGCCGGCGGAAAACTTTCCCCGAGATTCATAGGCCCATTCAAATCGTGTCATCAACCCATCAGCTGTCCGTCTCCAACTTCCTCCTTCCCTCCAAATCCATCCGACCTTCCATGTCTCCCAGATCAAGCCTGTTTCCTCGAGCCCCTTGTGCCCGCCATCCGACTCCCCACCACCCGCCCTGGAAGTCGATGGCCATCCAGCCTTCACGGTCCGCCGTATTGTAGACTCCCGTCGACGAGGTCGCGGTTGGCAGTACCTCGTCGACTGGGAGGGCTACGGACCAGAAGATCGTCAGTGGGTCCCAGGCTCGTACATCCTCGATCCTGCCCTGATCGAGGAGTACGAGCGTTCCCGTCCTTCCACTTCCTCCGGACCGCCCCTTGAGGGGGATGTCTCGAGTGGAAAGCCACACTTCCTGGCCCACAGAATACTCCGGGGCGGGGCGTCTCTTGGCGTCAGCGAAACGCTTGGTTGATTCAGCTGACTGGTTGAGTGTGGCAATGGTCTCCCTCCAAATCCTTCGACAGCGACGGATGTGATGATTAATGGACAGCACCGGTATCTCACTCTCATCTGCGGGGAAAAGAGGTGGTTGATATCCAAGACTGACCTGGAAGGGCGACTGTCCAGTGGATGCAGAACGGAGAGAGTTGTGGGCATACTCTATCCAGGGAAGGTATAGGCTCCAATCCACCGGGTTATTGGACGTTAGACAGCGGAGAGTGGATTCCAGATGCTGGTTCATACGCTCGGTCTGGCCATTCGTTTGGGGATGGTAACCAGAGGTGAGAGATGGTTTGCAGCCGAGCGCAGAACAAAAAGCCTTCCATACCTGGGATATGAATTGGGGACCTCTGTCCGATAGAATCTCCTGGGGAATGCCATGAAGCCGGAACACATGTTTGATAAGAAGCTGGGCTGTCTGGAAGGCCGTGGGAAGTTTTCTCAGGGGGACTAGATGGCAAGACTTAGAGAAACGGTCGACAATGGTTAGTATGGTGGACATACTTCGGGAGACAGGGAGACCGGTGACGAAATCAATGGCTATGTGGGACCATGGACGCGAGGGAACAGGTAGAGGTTGAAGGAGACCAGAAGGAGGTTGATGCGAAGCCTTGTTGCGAGCACATGTGGGACAGGCCAACACATACTCTCTAACATCACGATGGAGCGTGGGCCACCAGAAGCGCCTGGAGATTAGAGCGACAGTCCTACTCACTCCTGGATGGGCGGAGAATTTTGCGGCGTGCATCCACTGGATCAGACGGGACCTGACAGAAGAAGGAACATATGTGCGGTTAGACGGACCGGTACCTGGATCTGGTTCGGTGGCTAGGGCTGAGTTGATTAGGTCCGTTATTTCCCAGTTGACCACTCCAACGGTGCATGAGGCTGGGAGGACAGGTTCAGGTGTCTCTGGATGATCGGCAGAGTAGAGACGAGAGAGAGAATCGGGCTTCACGTTCTTGGATCCGGGTCTGTAGGTGATAATGAGGTTGAATCTGGAGAAAAAGATGGACCACCTGGATTGGCGAGGGTTAGCTTGTTTGATTGACTGGATATGAGCCAGATTTTTGTGATCAGTCCACACAAGGACCGGATGCTCAGCTCCTTCCAGCCAATGCCTCCATTCCTCCAACGCCAGTTTGATTGCCAGGAGCTCACGATCACCCACATCGTAATTTTGTTCAGCAGAGGAGAGCTTACGGGAAAAATAGGCACAAGGGTGTATTCTTTGATCTGAGTCGTCCTTTTGGGAGAGAACAGCTCCAACACCGGAATCTGAAGCGTCCACCTCAAGGATGAATTGTCTCGAAGGATCAGGTTGAATTAGCACGGGTGCTCTGGAAAACATGGATTTCAATTTCTCGAATGCAGCTTGGGCCTTGGGAGTCCACTGAAAAACTCGTTTGGAAGAAGTTAGTGAGGTTAATGGCAGGGCGGTTTGGCTATAGTTCCTGATGAAGCGGCGATAGAAGTTAGCAAACCCTAAAAACCTCTGTAATTGCTTTTGATTCTCAGGTAGAGGCCAATCTAGGACTGCCTTGATCTTGTCCTCAGAAGGTTTTACCTGGCCGCCCTCGAGCACAAACCCCAGAAAGGTGACTGAAGACTGATGAAATTCACATTTCTCGGCTTTCACGAACAGCTTATTCTCCAGTAGTCTCTGTAGAACGAGACGGACGTGTCTCTTGTGTTCATGGAGATCCTTGGAATAAATGAGAATGTCATCAATGTAAACAAACACAAATACGTTGAGGAAATCTCTGAGAACATCATTCACAAGGGCTTGGAAACAGGCTGGGGCGTTAGTCAAACCAAAGGGCATCACCAGGTACTCAAACTGGCCCAAGGATGTCTTAAAGGCTGTCTTCCATTCATCACCCTCTCGAATTCTGAGGAGGTGATAAGCATTTCTTAAATCCAGCTTAGTAAAGACAGTTGCACCCTGCACTGGTTCAAAAGCTGAGGCGAGAAGAGGCAGTGGGTATTTGTTTTTAATAGTTATTTGGTTCAAACCTCGATAGTCAATGCATGGCCTCAGAGAACCATCCTTCTTGCCCACGAAGAAAAAACCGGCGCCCAGAGGAGAGGATGAAGGACGGATTATTCCAGCAGCCAATGATTCGTTGATGTATTTCTCCATAGTCTCTCTTTCTGGTTTGGAAATATTATACAGTCTGCTGCTTGGAAGAGGAGCACCGGGTAAAAGTTCTATGGCACAATCGTAGGGTCTATGTGGAGGTAGGGACGTCGCACTGACCTTACTGAAAACGGGGGCTAGGTCGTGATACTCAGAGGGAACAGAAGAAAGGTCAGGAGAGTCCATCTCCCCCCCAACTCTAGGAGGCCCCGCCATCGGGGCAGCAGAACGAAGGCATGTTTCGTGGCACGTAGTAGACCAAGATTCCAGGAGACGTTTGGTCCAATTTATGTGAGGGTTATGCTTCTCCAACCACTCGAATCCGAGGACCAGGGGGGAACATGCAGAAGGAAACACAAAAAAGGTGATAGTTTCTCGGTGGTTACCTGACAGAAGTAGCTCGAGGGGCTGGGTTTGGTGGGTAACACGATGGAGTCTCTTTCTGTCTATGGCAGACACACTGAGAGGCTGAGACAGGGGAATGGTTTTAATCTGAAGCTGCTGGACGAGCTCAGAGTCGATTAGATTGCGCTCACAGCCTGAGTCGATGAAGGCGGAGAAAGAGAGACTCTGGTTATTACAGAACAAAGTAGCTGGCAGCAAAAGTCGAGGAGATTTACTTGAATTTATATGGCCCGCCAGACTCCTCATATCCTCTGGCGGGCCCCGGCTTTTGATTTTGCCGGGCAGGAGGCGATAAAGTGACCACTCTCACCACAGTATATGCAAAGTTTTCCAAGAAAACGCCTCTGTCTCTCCTCAGGAGAGAGCCTAGTGTGTCCCACCTGCATAGGCTCATTATTCCTTTCGCCTGAATGAGAGGCCTGAACAGGCAACGATAGAGTTTGTGGCTTAGATCTCTGTGTGGACATCTGCTCTGTAGAGGGAGAGAGAACAGCCATGTTATGAGTGGCAGAGGAAAAATTACTTTGCTTCTTGGAGCTGTTTCTGGCTCGGATTCTGTTATCAAATCTGATGGTGAGACGAATAAAATCGTCAAGGGAAGCTGGTTCATCGAGGGTAGCAAGTTCATCCTTGATTTGTTCATTTAGAGCCATGAAAAATGCCCCCTTTAGAGCCCCTGGTTCCATCCGGAAGCTGCCGCTTTAACCTGGAAGTTAATTGAGAAATCAGCCACAGAAGAATTACCTTGTTTAAGGTTGAAAAGAGCTCTGGAATCGATCGTTTGGTCCGTCTCCTGGTTAAATACCTGGGAAAATTCAGCAATAAAGTCAGAAAAACGGCAATTTACACCGTCGTCGATGGCAAATCTTGCCTGAGCCCAATCTAAAGCTCTTCCTGTTAACTGAGAGAGGATGAACGATATCTTCTTGTGGTCTGAAGAAAAACAACTAGGAGAGTTCAGAAAAATCAGCCGGCACTGGAATAAAAAACCCTCACAATCTTTCATGTTACCAGAGAATTTTTCTGGGAGACTAGGACGGAACTCTGATGACGTCACAGGTTGTGACCTCGGGGGGGGAACTGGACCCGGAAATGGTTGCTGTGCTGATGTAGCATTAGCGCCATTGAAGTAATTAACGTAGCCTTGAATAGCTTGGTTCTTTCAATATGTGCATTCAACTCACGTAAGGCCTGGCTGAATCCTTGGATTTGAGCAGCCTGTTCGTCTAGCCGACGGAGATGGTGATCTGCGTGGGCATCTGCTCTGTAGAGGGAGAGAGAACAGCCATGTTATGAGAGGCAGAGGAAAAGTTACCTTGCTTCTTAGAGCTGTTTCTGGCTCGAATTCTGTTATCTAATCTGATGGAGAGACGAATTAAATCTTCGAGGGAGGCTGGTTCATCGAGGGTAGCAAGTTCATCTTTGATTTGTTCATTTAAAGCCATGAAAAATGCTCCCTTTAGGGCGCTCTGGTTCCATCCGGAAGCTGCCGCTTTTACCCGGAAGTTAATTGAAAAATCTGCCACTGAAGAATTACCTTGTTTAAGGTTGAAAAGAGCTCTGGAATCAATCGTTTGGTCTGTCTCCAGGTTAAAGACCTGGGAAAATTCAGCAATGAAGTCTGAAAAACGGCAATTTAAACCGTCGTCGATGGCAAATCTTGCCTGAGCCCATTCTGAAGCTCTTCCTGTTAACTGAGAGAGAATGAACGTTATCTTCTTGTGATCTGTAGAAAAACAACCAGGTGAGTTCAGAAAAATCAGCCGGCACTGGAATAGGAATCCCTTACAATCTTTCATGTTTCCAGAGAACTTTTCTGGGAGACTAGGAAGGAACTCTGATGACGTCACAGGTTGTGACCTCGGGGGAGGAACTGGACCCGGAAATGGTTGCTGTGCGGATGTAGCGTTAGCTCCATTCAGAAAATTAGAGCAACTCTGTAGCATTTGATTATGAGATCCAACAAGATGGTATAACTCACGAAGCGTTTGGGTTTGTCCTTGGAGAAGAGCTTCCTGCTCGTCCAAACGACGGGTGAGGTGATCTGCTGGGCCTTGAGTTTGGCCGCAGTGTTCTGTCATGATCGGTTCTCTAATGGAGACCCAAAGATGCAGAACACCACTGACGGACACAGGATGAAAAGTTTAACAAGTTTATTTGTACAAGCAAATAATATGCAGATGACTGGTTCGGGCTTGGAATCTGGTTTCACCGGAGTCTGCGTGAGAGACAACACAGTTAAGGACTGTTGACGGGGTTTTGGTTTCCAATGGTGCTCTGATAGTACCTTGAGGGTTCTTGAGGTTCTCCTTGGGAGAGTCACTGTTGGTTCTGGAGAAGGATGTGTTAGCAGAGTCCGTTAGCTGCTTCAGCGTCTCACGTCTTATTAGAACAGACCTTGGCTTGGGTTTCCTAGCTCTTGCCCAGAGCTGCTTAGAGGTTGACTGAGAATCTTCAGGGTTAGGCTCGGAGGGTCGGCTCGGCAGGTTAGCTCTTCTAGAGCTTCCATGGAGGAAGCACGGGTCACCTAGAGGCACAGAGACAAACGTTAGAATCTGACTCGGGATTAAGGACATGGAAAAATCACTGAGATCAAGGCTTTAGCGCTGACCAACTGGAACAACACTGCGGCGTTGAGGTAAGGTCTGAAGGCAGCTTAAGTAGTGGATCCTCTGATGGTCTTGATGAGCTGCACCTGTGCAGGAGGCTCCCTCAGAGGATCCACGGCGGACTCTGCTGGAGAAAAATGGTATTTTCTCCAGCTCCAAACAAAAATACTGTAAAGTGTTTTAACAATATAAAACTGGAGAATTAATAACCAATATGCAACTATGGACATTTTTACAGTGATGGATATTAGAAAATAGCAGCAACATCAGAGATGTGCAAAATGACAGCAGCAGGTTATTTAACTGACTAAGGTTTCTATCATTACATTTGATTTTATTTGTTCCTGCTCCCGCTGGTTGGAATCTTTATTCCACTCTGGATTCTTGTGAGTCTAGTCTTTGTTCGCTTTAACTTTTTTTTTAAATAAATAAATAAACAAACAGTTTTGAAAACGTTGTATTCATTCTTTTCCTGCTTTGTGTGTCAACTTTCACGGTTGCTAAGCAACAGAGCATACGCCGGTAAAACCCGCCGAAGGGAGGACCTGTTCGAATTTACAGACAAAACTCTTCCGGCCTCCTTATTTTCAAGGACTTCGAAGGATCCAGTCTAGGTAGACTGTGTCCTTGGAGGATGCAGCCCAGGTTTTTTCGAACAGAGCCTCTGATTAAGAACAGGGCTGCCCGCACTGACGCGGCTCAGGGATTACGTCACACGGAGCGTCGTGCGCAGTGAAATCAGGACATTTCCTCACTTTCTAAAAAAAACCCGGGACGCCCGGGACAGGACGTGAAATACGGATATGTCCCGGGAAATACGGACGTTTGGTCACCCTAGTGTACACGCTTCGCCTTTGAGAAAAAGGAGCAGCGCATGAACCGAACGCAACACACGCGAACCGAACCGAGACAGTCGAACCCAACGGTTCGGACGGTTTTCATAAACCGTTTAATCCCTAGATAGAGACTGTCTGTGCCGGGGAGTAGGACAGTGGTACTTACAAGAAACCAGCCTGGGAGGCGGAGCGAGGAGTGGCAATGTCTGGCTGGAGCCATCCTCTAGGCTAACTGTATGAGAGGAAAGGTGTACTGCACAGAAACAGCAAAGCTTACCCAGGCAGACACTGGTGGGGATGGAGAAAGGAGGCATCCATCTGCGCTTGACAATAAAATAGTCCTAAAACTCAATTGAAATGGCTTTTTAAAAAGCTACATTAAAATCTTTAAAAAAATCCTCAACTTCATTAGCAGCTGAGGAGCCAATCAAATGGTACCCACTCAGCCAAAATCATGCGACTCGCCTCCCTAAATTCGTCACCATCACCTCAATCCACTTTGCTTCACTCCAGATCTATACCAGATAACATGGAAATCCTTTGCTTCAGCTCCTAAAGCCCTGAGGGCAAACAAAACAAAAGAAACATATACATGCTGGCATTTTTAAACTTTAACCTTGTGTCTTAGTCTCATTCATTTCACTTCTTCTGTACGTAGCAGAGCCTTCTGGCCCAACATTTAAGTTCCTATACATCAACTTTTGCAAAGGAAAATCAGTCTTCACAGTCAGACTGGACAGAGCTTTGATCTGGCAAAAAGGTCCAGGAATTTGTCTACTTAGATTTGCCATTCTGAGGCACCAGGAAGACTCTCAAGGCAGAGAGGAAGAAAATAAGCAGTCAGCCTGCCAAAAACAATGCGGTTTCACTGAATGGATCAGCACCAAAATATATCTTGTTAATATAAGTTGTTGTGAGTGTATCAACCTCCTATATTACCTCTTCTAGTTCAAGTTTACTATAAACACCTTGAACTAGAACCAAAAATTAGCTACTTATCTAGAACAAACCTCCAGACGACTGTAAAAGTGCTGAATTCTTGTAGTTCTTTTAAGTTTAAGATAAAAACCAATTTGTTTAGAATCGCCTTTAACTGTCAAAGTTAAACTGTTATGTGAGGTATTAGTTTGAGGTTGTGGTCCAACTGTTTCATTTGTTTTACTACCTGCTTTTATAATGTATATATCATTACTTGCTTGTATCCTGATTTTATTCAAATGTAAAACATTTAGATTTGTTTTGTACTAAATCTTGCTATATAAATAAACTTGCCTTCCCTTGACTATCTGAAATCCAACTACCTTCTGCAGTCTTCAAGGCCCTATTTCTCCAACTCCTCCTCAATATGATCTGAACATAATTCTCTGCTCCCTTCCTTCCCCTAGGACCTCTGTTTTATATTGGCTCCTGTTATCCTGAGCTATCTCTATAGTTATGCTGATATAGGCTTAGACTGATGGAGGACATAGGGACCCCTTTTCGTCATTCATCTTCAACCAACCTCTATTCTGCTATTCTGCAATATTTGTTAGTTCAGTCGCCAACATTCTGCTCTCTCTGCTTTTTCTCAGCATAGCTTAATCTGGTCTGTTCCTGTTTGGCTGTGACTCCATCCTGGAGCTGGTTGACAGTTGCCTTTTGTATATTTTTTCCTGTTAAAAGGGAGTTTTTCCTCTCCACTGTCGCTACAAGCATGCTTGGTGCGAGGGATTGCTTTCGACTCAAAGGGTCAATGCAATCAGCTAGTTTTCCCTCAGATAGAAAACTTTGAATCAATTTGATTGCATGATCTGAAAATTGTAAAGTGCCTTTAGATGACACGTGTTTTGAATTGGCTCTACATAAATGAACTGAATTGAATTAAAATTTAATTAAACCTGCTCACTGTGTGGCCAGTTGATAAACATTACATAATGTTATACTGTCAAGGACAATAGGGCCCAGGGAATGTGCTTCATGGACATACTTTGCACACACATGCACACAGATATAAACATACACACCTCCCTTAGTGCCTTCACTTTTCCCCAACGAGATGTTGTTTTGTATCTCTGTTGCGTCTTTGAGCTAAGGCTTTTTGTAATCTCAAATTTTATCCTCCTAAGGATAAAGTGTAAAATATTTAAGGACAGCACCTTTGACGGGAGCAAGGCCTCAGACAGCTGTGTTTTTGTCTTTTCATGGACAGGCTGTACCTAAACTCAGTTTAGTTTCACAGTAGCGCTGCTCCAGCTGGGTGACAACTGAAGCTTTTCTGATTCTACTGTCAAAACACATGCTCATCCAGGAGGAGCATGTACTACAAGTAAATTACTTTATGCAGTTAGCTAGTTTTCCTTGATAGAAATGTTTTACCAATCTAATTTGATGATCATATGGAACCTCTCTGTATAGTGTATTGAGATGCCATGTGGTGTGAATTGGTGCTATAGAAATTTACTGAAAAGAAATACTTCTTTCAGTCTCCTCTCAAGCTTTCTAAAGTGTGTTTCCATAGTTATGGTAACTTATAATGTTATTAACAAGGGACATGGAGACATTAAATAAGATGGGCCTTAAGATGGACCTATTGGGGAGTGCCATACGATTTTTGTGGTCTCTTAAATACCGGTCGAAATAAATTAATAAAAAATGGCAAATGAGACTAAGACACAACGTCCCCTCTGGCTGGACTCAATTAAGTGGGATAGTTGGACAGAGATGAAAAAGGTTAGTAATAAAAAAAAAAGAAAAAGAAATAGATGATTAGCACTAATGGCTAGCTGGCGTAATTACTCATGTCCTTCACCTGTCTAGCTCCGCACAGGTTCTCATTACCGTTCATCTGATCCACCTGCTCCTGCTTCTACTTAACCAGTATTCTAACCATTAATCAAGGCCAGATTGTTCTCCGGCTAGTGGTGAGAGTGAATCAGTGTTACCTTAGTGTTTCTGATTACCTGATCCTGACCTGTTCTGCCTCTCAACTAAGGGTGTGCAAAATAATCGTCATATCGATGCATCGCTATTTTAATTTTTGTGATCTACTGCATCGATTCTTGAAGGCAAGAATCTATTATAAAAAAATAAAAAATGAACAAATAAAATACATGAATGGTTGGCGCACATCACCCAAACCAAGTGGAATACAACTTCCAGTCCAGCAGATGTCGCTTGCGTATGTGTTGACGCCCGCTACTTTGTGTCACAAGCATGTCCGGCCGTGGGATACTGAGACGAGTCATAATAAAACATGGAGGACATTATGAAAATTTGCCCTGCGGCTCCATCACATTTCAAGTCAGATGCTTGGATGTATTTTGGCTTTAAAAACAAAGCAGGTAAAAATGAAATTGATATGACACGCGTCAGTTGCAAAATGGGAAATATACATTTGAAAGTTTTTATTTCATTGGTTTAAAGGACCACTGAGGCCATGCAAACGGCACTGATTATCCTTATTTTGTTATTTTAAGTTTGATGAATCCTAAGATTTTTTTGTCAGTGTGTCCAAACCAGTAATAGTAATATTTCTGTCCAGTATTTGTTTTCATGGCAACACCTCCAAAAGTAATTTCAATAAATACAGCTATGTATGAATTCAGTTGCTTTCAGTTATGTATCAATTAAAGACACTATCCAGATCATACCCAGCCAGTCAGCCACTGGTAAGGGCTGTATCTTTTTCTTACAGTGTTCAGTGAAAATATCACGATGCATCGCAATATTTCAAGTATCATGATGCATCGTGATAGAATCGCATCGTGGCATGTGAATCATGATTCGAATCGAATCATGACTTCTTTGCCAATACCCACCCCTACTCTCAGCCACTGAGCCTGCCTCTTTGCCACCTGATCTGTTTGCCTGAACTGTCTGGACCCCTGCTGGATTCTGCCTGTTTACTGAAATTGAAGCTTTTTACTGTTACGGACATGAATTTCCCTCTGGAACTGCTCCTGACTTCTGATCCTGGTTCTGAAACCTGAGCTCGTTCTAGACCCTGGCTTTGGCTTCGCCATCTGAATTGTCCTTCCTTCCTTCATCTGTACAGATTTGGTCTCCTGCTTGTTCTCCGTCCTCCGGGGCTGCGGCGTCTGTGACACTCTGAGCGGCACCAGCCGCATCTTGTTGGCATCCCACCAGCTGAATCCTACCTTGTTCTCCGGGACTTACTAAACTATAAAGAAAGAGGTTCCTGCCTTAGATGTCTTGTTACTGCAGATCTGCAATTTTGTATTTTGAATTATCTGACTGTCGGCCTTGAATACTGAGTCCCCTCGTCTTAGCCATGACAAGTGTTGCTTTGAAACTGATTAAAGGTTAAATCTGTGTATTCTATACTCAGCAGATGTTCTTCCTCCTACTCAAGATGATTTACTGGATATCCAGGGTCAGTCAGCCTGGCTATATTGACCATATTTGGATTTCCTCCTTGGTGCATTTATTTATTTCATGATCAGATTTAGTTCTAACTAAAGAAATTAAAGTGGTTTTGTAAGGTACAAACTAAGGCTGGCTGCCATAGGCAGAGCAATGCTGCTTTCATTTTTACATATAATTTAATGTCATCATGCAGCTCCCTGTCTGGATTCAGACCGCTGTCTCATTCTGTCTCCTGTATGCAAACTGATTCCTGGAAATAAAGAAAAAGAAACTTGTTGGAATTGACCTGAACTTACTGGACTCCACCTGCTGCTGAAACCCCTGCAATGTACAGTAGATAAACAAGTGTTGTTTTTCCTTAATCCAGACATTTCCTGTGATGCGTTAGTTTTCCTGATCCCTATTTGTTTAGAATCAGTGTTCCAAAAGGAAGGTTTGGTTTTGTGTACTTAAGAAGATTTTAAAGATTTAGGTATTGAACCCTAACCTGACTCCGCCAGATGGATTTGCTCCGCATATCCATCTGGAAACCTTCTGTTGAAGTAATTTTGGGAAGGGGCGAAAATACTGGTTAGCTGATTGGCCTATGTTGGTGATAGACGGGCCAAATAAACCAATCAGATCAACGAAGCATATGACGTACTAACAGAGCGACGATGAAAACACAACCACAAGCAAGGCTACTCTTGCCGAAACCAGTTGGGAGAAGAGCAAAAACATCTTTTCCTCTGAGAAAAGCCTCCAGAGCAGTGTTTTGCTCTTCTTTCAGTGAAGAAATACTCTGTAATTCCGATAAAACTTGCTCGATAGCCACGCTAACGCTAGTTTTATCGGCTGAAGCCGCCATGTTCTTTAGACTGAATTGTCGCGTTTCTCGTTGCGTCACACCTCAACCCGCCTCAAAGCCAACGCTGATTGGACGTTCGTTTGGTGAACGGCTCCAAATTTTCTTTAACGGAGAGTCTCCAGACTGATCTGCAAGTGAAACCTTGAAAGCTCGCGAGATCAGGATGGTCTCACGAGGCTAATTGAACCCAATTCTTGTGGTAAATGATCCATTCATCTAAAGGAAGCTTAAATGTTCAAAATTTCAGCTGAAATAAGTCTCCCAAGATAATGATAAGATCAGGCTGTATGTCTGCCTCATGGCAATTGTGGGACAGTGATTTTTGTTGTTTTGTTTTTAAGCATATGCACTGATTGATGGCACTTAAAAAAAAAAAAATTGTTGTTCTTGTGACAATGACAATAAAGAAAGATTTCAGATTTCATGATGGAGATGACTCAAATACCAGATTGTCAGAGATCCAACCACAATAAACCAGCAGCCAGGAACTCAGAGCCGTTTGCAGTTTAGCTAACTGGGTAGTCTACGCTGGTGTGGTAAATGCTAGCCAGCCTTTCTCCATTTGTCAGGTCCACCTTTATCCAAATTTTATAAAATGAGATGAAGCAGGACCCAGCCAAGATGTGAGTGAAATGCAACATTTTCCCTGAAGGCCTCTCCTCCCCCTCCTCTTCCCCCCATTCCTCCTCCTTCTGCTGGGTTTTATTCAAGCACTCAGTGATGAAAAGAAATGGGCTGCCACTGAAGGAAGCAGTGCCTCTCCCTAATTGAAATCCTTTGTCATTATGAGACCAGCAGGTGGTATATGGAGAATATTGCTATTTATTAAAGGTTCATTTCACCAATATACATGTCGTCTTATTATTAAACCAGGTCCACATGAACTCGATTTCAGAGAACACAACAAAAATCACATTTACTACCTTTGGGGCCACATTAGTTCTTCCCTGCTTTATCATTTCCAGCGTTTTATGAAACAGGTTTTAGATTTTCATGCTTTGATGCGTCTTAATTTCATGAGCATAGAATTATTTGTGAAGTAATGATATTTTCTTCTTTATGGAAGAGGAAGAGGCAGATATCAAATATCCTGGAAAGCTATCATCATATTTACCTCTTTGGGTTTTTACTTTAAATGTTTAGGACCCTGAAGACAGTGGAGAGGTCCTCTGCCCCAAATGCAGTGAAACAACAGGTGGAACTAAGCAACGATAATAAGCATTTTGGGGGGGGAAAAAAATGGCAGCAGGCCTTCCAACGTCAAACACTTGGAGCTCTAATCTAGTTTTTTTTAATGTTATCTGTATATCTGTCTGTGTATGTACGCTGCAGACCGCTTTAGGAAGCAGTGACATTGTGGTGCTCGCTCTCCTTTGATCTTCTGATTTGCTTTCATCATACTTTCATTGTTGAGGACCATTTGATTTTACTTCTATTCTGAAAAGACTCTTCAGTCGCTGCCTGCTCATGAAGATGTACTGAGCTGGCTTTAAAAAAAAAAAAGATCTTCTTAGACTGATGTTTCTAGTATTACCACTTACCTTCTTAATATCTTCAGCAACAATGGTGAAGCACTTAAGAAGACCCAGTTGTGGTGAGAGCGGCTCAGGAGAAACGTGGTAGTTGGTCCCTTATGATAGAGACAATTTGTTAAGGTCAGATAAAAGAGTTTTTTTTTTTCCAGAAACTGAATGATTGAGCTGACGGTAGGTCAGGCAGTGATTGATGGTCATCTTCAGTCGGTTCTTTAGTTTGAAATGTGAATTCATACATTAGTAGTAAGTCTCTCCAGAGAACGGAGAGAAAACTACATCTGAATGAGCAAAAAAAGTAAACACATGGGAGCTCCTGAATCGTCTTTTATGGACAAATATATACATGGAATATTTATTATAAAGCAGAAACTAAATTATGTGTTTTAAATTCTGTAATGTCATAGGTTTATCGAAAATACTAATATATCTCTATGCTTTTAATAATGAAATTGGTCATGAAAATATAATTTTAAGCATTTTTTTTTATTAAAACAAAACATGTTAAGCAAACCAATATTATTTATATAAGCACTTGAATTAAACCTTTGCTCATTGCTTCCAGGCCATATGTGAAGTGGAAACACTCTGTGCAGCTGTACCTGTTAGTTTAGCTGTGCAACATAGTAGTGCAGGTTTGTGATGAGATGGAGAAGATCTATGTTAGTTGGCTCTATATCTGATTTAGGCCTTTTAAGGTAAATAAGTCAGCGCTGTGTTTCAGTTTTTACCGGGATATTGTTGTTTGGTTTTCTGCAGTTTCTCAGTGAGCATAACTCTAACAGTCCCAAACTGACGTAGAATTGGATTCTTGGATGGAAAAAATCATTATTTGATGCATTAGTTTTTTTTCAAGTAGGATTTTCTTTACCTCTGCTTCATTTTTCTCTGCTGTACTTTATGGAAAAACATTTTTTAATGCATGATATGTCCACAAATTACATTTAAAAAACACACAAGCTAGAATAACAGCCAGTTGAGAACAAATGTTTCCCCTGATGTCAGGCAGCCTTCAGTCAGACAGCAGAGCTCCAGTAGGGGGCAGTCTTTTTCCAGCTATCATCCCCTGCTGCCTGTCCTACAGCTCTGTCTTAAAAGTCTCAAAGTTGTCCAGCAGTCTGGTGGTAAATTAATACAGTTTTTAAAGTTTCCATTAATGTTGAGAAAAAATTTGCACTAAAAATCGAAGCAATCATTACAAAGATAACAAATCATAAAGCTGTGATACAATCTGTGCCTACAGCTATATTTTCCGTAGAAACTATTTCAGGTAGAGAAATTTGCTTTGCACTGATATGGATCAAAACTGGCTCTTAAATTTATAATAAAACAATTTAGAATATTTCTAATTGATATTTTAAGCAGTTTGATACAAAACATAAATATTAAATCTTTGCTGATGTTAAACTGAAACTGTCTTCATCATAATCTGGTTTTAAAATCGAGCTTTGATAAAAAAAAAAAGAAATATCAACATGAATACAAAGGTCCATAAATATATTTTAAAAATAATGTTAAAAGTAAAAGAACAGATCCATGATGAGCTGATAAAAGTTGGAGAAGATTCCCTATCAGACAAGCATGGACTGAGAAGAATAAACCATGTGATATTTTCCTAGATGAAGAATGAGCTTAACCCTTTAAAGCCTGATCCAAGAAAAAACAAAATAGAAAATTACTTTTTTTGGTTTGAATTCCTTATTTGCCCTTTTAACAAAATATGTAAAATGAAAAAACAGAAATACATTTTTGGTATTAATAATTTATTACTATACGATATCAAGATTATTTTTTGTGTAGTCTTCTACTGACTGTTATCAGGTATATCTGATTGTGTACAATAGGATTTTGAGCATTACCATTAAATTATGCAAAAGGTGTCAGATGCAAAACATTTCAGAAACCGTATGTATCAAATACGATACATTTGGCATTACATGGTTAAAAGATGGGAATATTGGCCTCCTGTTAATCTGGGGGACACAAACCCATCTCCCAATGATGTATCTAGCCTGTAAAACATGCTGGAGCTGCTGCTACATCAGCAAGGACAGTGTTCTACAAACAACACAGTTTTTCTTTATGGCAACAATCAATTCAGGATAAACTGGACATGATTCCACGTTTTCATAGAAAAACTGGAGTCTGTAAAAAACCAAACTGCTGAGGCAGCAGCCAACATTTTAAACCCCTAACTGCTACATTCCTTCACCTACATGGAGTGAATTTTGTTCCATTATTTTTGAAAGTAAAAAACACAGTTGTGGAAATAGAGAAAAAAAGGCAATCCAGAAATAAAACTTGGAAAAAATTTGTAAATAAAAAAAGTTTGGGAGTAAATTTACTATTTTTTTTTTTAGATATTTTTCTAATCATTCTATTTTTAAAGTTTATTTATATTGTATTTTCCAAATTCAATTTATTTTCACTAAATATTTTAAGAGATAATTAACGAAAATGTATTAAAATTTCAGTTTTAAGATTAGCGTTATTTTTTAAATGTGTATTCCAGATTACTTTCTCTTTAGTTCAAGGGCTTCTGGGCTTTCCACTGTAATGACGAACAAAGATGCGTTTCTATTAGACTGCTTGACATTAGTGATCAGTGAAACACAAGTTTAAAAGAAAGCAGTTTCTTAAAACTCAATCTGAAAAGAGAAATGAAAAAAACAACTAAAATTTGTATATAAAAACAGAAAAAAAGGAAAGTTTTGAAAAAAATTACAAAGCCCGAGAAAGAAATGTATTTGGTAAAAATACAATTTGATAAAACAGCAAAAAAAAAAAAAAAAAAAAAAGCGCTATGATAAAAAGTTTAACAAAGTTAAATTTAAATTAAGATAAAGTGTCCTGTTAAAACATAATCCATTAAAAAAAAACTGTCATTTGCTTTTTATTTTTCAGTATTTGTTAAAGGAAAAGTCCGGTCAGCAAGGAATAATCAGTGGATTATTATCTATACCTAAAAATAATACATTTGCTGTCATTTAATGAATTTAACGTTATTCAGTAAAAAAAGGAAAAATAATAATTTTCATCGTGATTACTGAGTCTGGGAGCGGCCATTTTTGCCCAAATATAGTAACCCCTCCCTCCTGCCATCTTCCAGCAGTGACGTCACGGTGCGGTAAGCCTAGCGCCATTCTCCCCTCTTTCCAAGCTAAATCAATGGGAACTACTAGACACATCTGCAATCAACAACAATTATTGAAGATCTCCAAAGGACTTCACCATTGAAATTCACCAGAGCTATAGTGAAACTGACAATGCCCACATGCATGGCAGCTGGATGCTGGAATACATCGGGTAAAAGTGAAAAAAAAGAGTTATTCCACCTTTCTGATTCCTGATCCTCCACGGACGGGTTGGTCGTTGGATCGCCAACTTGAAGAGGGAGGATTTGCCATCGAACTTCTGGCCAGAGAAAAAACACGTAATATGTAGCCAACATTTGGAAGAAGAATGTTTTCAAGATGACTTGGATAATAGTGCGTTGTGACAAACACCAGATACAGCACTGGGACTTGATCAACAGCCGATACCGCACCGTGACGTCACAAACCAGTAGGTGGCAGTAGTGTTCTTTGGCAAACATTACTCTTAATTAAAAACACTGATCATTTATTGAACAGTATGTAATAATTTCAGAATTAAAGTACTTTCAGAAGTTTGAATTCTGAATATGAGCGGACTTTTCCTCTAAGGATTTTGTTCCTTTTTTCATTCAAATGTTGAATATTAATTAAACTGTGCAGCTTTAATAAGAGACTAAGTGCAAAATATTCTTCTTATTGGAAACATTTTGGTGTTGAGCGTTAAAAGCTAAAAGAAGCAATGCAATGAGATAAGATCAAAGTGTTGGTTTAACTGACTGATGTCTAGCCTTAAGCTGGTAGTAGCCAGATTGATATGTGTAGAACTGAGTTTTACGTGGAGCGTCTGTTGTGAGACTGAAAACTCAGATCTCGTGACAATCCAGCTTCTAGTGCAAAGTCAATCTAGTCTAATGTTATAAAACGTTAAAATTTTGAATTAAGAACTTTTAAAGGTTTAACACTGTAGCTCTACAGCACCTAGAAGAGCACACTATGGTCGGATTCATTCTATGTTGAACAAAGAAGGTGAGGCTGGATGTAGATTACGTTGAATACTCTAATATAGCTAATATGCTTCTGTCTCCTTGAACCCCAGTCGGCCTCGGCAGATGGCCGCTCACACTGAGCCTGGTTCTGCTGGAGGTTTCTTCCTGTTAAAAGGGAGTTTTTCCTCTCCACTGTCGCTACAAGCATGCTTAGTGTGGGGGATTGTATTTGAGTCAATGAGTCAATGCAATCAACTGGTTTTCCTTAGATAGAAAACTTTGTATCAATTTGACTGTATGATCTGGTTGAACTGTAAAGTGCCTTGAGATGACATGTGTTGTGAATTTGGCGCTATATAAATAAACTGAATTGAATTGAATTGAATATCTCTGAAAACTAAGGAGAGGTGACAGACAGCTTGATTAGATTCATATTTATTTTAATAAACTAATCCAATCAGCTGCATCCTTTAGAGGCGTCAGTTTTGCTAACAAATACATCCAAGTTTTGAGATTCTGAAAGCATAAAAGAGAAGCTAACGGCAGGAAAAAAAAGCCGTCCTTTCATTTTCTTGTCATTTCCTGCTGTTCGGTTGCTTTGGCCCAGTGTAATTTTATCTGAAGGATTTATATATGTTGATAAATTACATGTAATACCACTTGATTGGAAACTTTGTTTGATCTTTTGAAGAGGTTTATCCACCATCCCCAGCGAACCAATGCGTCTCATTGTGTTGCACAAGACAGATGCAACAACCCTTGATCTAATTTGACTGAAAATAGCCTGACAAAATGATAGAAAAGTATTGCAATTTGTTCATCTTCCTGCATCTAAAGCTCATTTTCCTTCAAAGGGTACCAAATGCCATTGGATCTTGGTGAAGTGACACAAAAATAACTCAATTTTTTTTTTTTTTTTTTTTTGCTGCAGCAGAAAATAGAGGAGGATATTTTGTGGACAAGAACAGCTTCTTTCAATCCGTCTCTGGTGTTTCCATCTATGCCCGCTTTGACTATTTGCCTTGTTACAATGCTTATATTTCTTTTTTTTTTCCAACAAGAAACATTTCAATTGTGACAAGACAAATACTTTCACATTAAAATGTTCAAAATTTGAATGAGTTTAGTTATAAAAACAAAATAAATGGTGAGTTTTATATATTTTTTTACATGTTTATATTTTCCACATTATATGTCCAGAGGTGGTAAAGCTGGGCATACACTGTACCCAGAGGCGCACAGGAAAACCAAGCAACTGCTTGGAGCCCCGAGCCGCTGGGGGGCCCCCGAGAGCCAGCTACTGTACACCCGGTAGATAAACAGCAACAGGCGAGCATGAAGTGGCAACGCTATAGTAACTGAGGAGATGCACAACTGCATATAAAAATTCAGATTGGATGGAATGTTGATTGACGTTGGCTTTGCCCAGTCAAAATCCAGCCTTGCCCAGGTGGATGACTTCCCTTAATGAAAATGAACGTAGCCTAGCGAATGGGTGACGTTTTAGGCCTATCGTTTAGTAAATTGGAAAGTAATTATGTAACTAAGCTGAAGGAAAATGATTAATTTTCCATGTCTCAAGAGAGACTTTCAGGACCGGCGCTTATTTCCATAGAGTATAGTGTGCGAAGGTCTTTGGATCTGGAGGACTTATGTCTGCATTTGCACAAGCCAAGGCCCGTAAGCAGCAATTCTGGAAGCAGTATAGGACCCCAATAATTTCACTACACTTACTTTATATTTTGTACAAAGTTTATATTGGGTTTTTAAAGTAATTTACTTTTTATTTTATTTTATTATACATTTATTTTAATTAATTAGTTTATTCTTTACTTTTATTCTTTTATATTTTCCAAAATAACAAGGTTGTTCATGTTTAGAACATTTGGAATAAAAAAAAGGTTTTATTTAATACATTTTTCATTGGTGTCAGATTATTTATAGCCTAACATAATGGTGATGAACACTGGTCAGTAGGGCCCCCTAGGATTTTTTGCCTGGGGCCCCCACAGACTCTAGAATCGCCTCTGACTGTACCTTTTATCAGTCGTTGCACGCAGCCACACTGTACAACGAAACCCTGCGGTTTGTTGGAGAAGAAGAAGAATCCATGTTTGCCCACTAAGCGATTTGCCATGGACCCCCTCGCGATTTCAGACATGTTTAATTTTCTCCCAACCTTATGATTCCTGATGGTGAGGCTAATCGCCCCTCGTCACCACTTGTAAACTACATGATGCACGATCCGGTTGAAAGTTGAAAAAATTCTTGCATGACTGGAGAATCGGCCTTACAAAGGCAATCCTACAGTGTATGCCCGGCTTAAGAGAAGTTTAACTTACAAGTAAGGCTGCTTAAAAAGTAAAACTAAATAAAATTTTACTTTATGTAAGTTACTTAGTTACTTTCTGTGACGACAAAAAAAATCCCTCTGGTTTGGTTAATAAAGAAACAGAGGAGATATTGGTCTGAAACTGTTCAGAATTTACTGTTATAAAGGAAAACAAATCATTAAGATCTCAGTAAATCAAACCAGTTTATTTGTAATTAATATTCCCAGCAGCTTCCCTCTCAAGGCCGCTATGCATCCTTCTCTGTCACTCTGAACCCTCTGCATTCCTGCCTACATCTAGGAAACGTTTCTCCTCAGAACCTGTTCATTCTGGGCCGAGTCCTTGCAGGAAACTGCTAGCTTAGCCTAAACCTCCCTGTGAAGAATCTTAGCTCCAAGGTGACACAGCTGATTAGAGCGACTAAGAGGAGGAGAGAAAATTTGACCTAAGTGAGGACATTTGGTTGATGCCGTTGCCAGGGGCGACGCAGTTCTCTAGGAGCTGTGATAGGTTTATATATGAAACAAAACTAAAGCTTTAGACTGAATTATAAAATGTGTCTCATGATGATGAAGCTTTAGCAGCAAAATGTTTTTAGCTTTCCATGTTTCTTGCTATTTTGATTTGTTCTTTTTTCTCTCCATTCTGCTCATTTTGCTGCTTTATGTATGTCGATATTAATATGGACTAGGAGCGGATCAATGGGTCGGTCCCCCTGCTTTCAGGAAAAAACAAGCCGAACTTCTGGCTGCTGACAGCAAGAACAATACCTCGAATACTGACTGACCTGATCTCCCTTCATGGATTCATCAGAGATGATTGGTCTGCGTGGGAGCAAAGGTCTGCAACCTTTAAAATCCAGAGACATTTTTTCCCCAAGTCATTCGTAGCCACTAATGTTACATGACCTTTTGATAAAAGCTAACTTATGATATCTGTTTAATATTGGCTGTAGGAAATTGTTGTCATGTTTTGAACTGACATTTTATTTGCATTTTAACAAATAAAAAAATTAAATAAAACAAAATGTAATACCAGTCTATGCAAATGGCAAAAAATAGATTTAAAACCAGATTACTCTTAGTTTAATTTAACATTATTAAGATCCATTGTAGAAGGTTCAAATGGCCACTGGCAGTTACAGAACCAGTATTTATAGATTTGTTTTTCAACAACTTCTTTCCATTATTTTAAAATGTTTATTACTGGCTGCATTTCTTGGTCTGTAAAAACCAGTTTAAAATTTGAAATAGACATGTCACCTTTGTCAGGTGTTTTCCACCAGGTCCTTAAAAACAGCAAGTATGAATCACTGATCCACTGATAAAACCACCTTGGACAAGCTACTACTGCAGAACTACTGATCAAACATACCCTGTAAGAATAGAAATATTTTTAAAATTTGTGTTTCAGGAGCTTAACGACTTCCAAACAATGTCCAGTCGATTCAATGTCTTCTAGTCAGGCTTCTGTACTCACCACAGTACAGAGACTTTCCTTATCAAGGTGTTCAGTCACACCGTACTGTATATATGAAGACCACAGTGAACCACAGTGCTGGTATTATAGGACCATAGTGTACCATTCAACATTGTTAATCACCGCATTTTATGAGAGCTTATGAAAGGTTAATGTAGGTTTAATCCGTGTATGGTTCGTTCTTTGGTTTTTTGTTGCAAAACACAAAAATGAAAAAACAAAACAAGCGTGTGGTTTTTTGTTTTTCTGTTTTTAAAACGAAATAAGAAAAACGGCATTTGCAAAAATGAAAAAAGGGTACGTTTTTTTAACTGCAATGGTTAAACCAAAGACAAACTTTTATTTTGTTGTTAATTCAATGGACCTTATGGCAGAACCGGAAATGAAGACCTGAACTCCCAACACATAACTTTTTTAGTTACCAGTAGGTGGCGGTAATGTACGTCTTCAATTTCTTGCCAACCGCCATTACAATCTACAAGAAGAAGAACTTTTTCAGTTAGCACTACCAAAATGGAAACGTTTGTGTTATTTAGAGGGAATCGGCGCATTTCATTGAGAGCTAATGATCTGACCGTCAACAAGATCTCTTTAATATTCAATTTCCAAATCGGCGTCCGACACATTGTTGTGTCTTCGCAAGTTGTGCTCCATACAAAACCTTCTGACACGCGTTCCCGAGTAATGTGTGTGTTTTTCCTCTCTCAAAAAGTTCGATCATCAATGCAGAAAACGGTTCAAGTGCAGCCATTGCCTTTTGTTTAGAAATGGTTTGTTTTGATGCCGTCTTCATCCACTGTAAATTATTTTTCTTTGGCGACTTACTTCATTTCCGGTACCGCTACATTTTAAAACAACAACCGTATTTTCTATTTATTTAGATGACAAAACAAAACTCAAATGCCGTTGATTTTCTATTAATTAGATTTTTCATTTTTTCGATTTGGGTTTTGAAAACGGAAAAACAGAAAAACCACATGCTTGTTTTGTTTCTTCGTTTTTGTTTTGAAACGAAAAAACCAAAGAACGAACCATAAACGGATTATGTAGCTATCTTAGGGCCCCTTTTATTCAATATCTACATATACCTCTATATATGCATTTTGTAGATGACATACAGCTGTATATTACGATTATACACTCAACGGCCACTTTATTAGGTACCCCATGCTAGTAACGGGTTGGACCCCCTTTTGCCTTCAGAACTGCCTCAATTCTTCATGGCATAGATTCAACAAGGTGCTGGAAGCATTCCTCAGGGAGTTTGGTCCATATTGACATGATGGCATCACACAGTTGCCGCAGATTTGTCGGCTGCACATCCATGATGCGAATCTCCCGTTCCACCACATCCCAAAGATGCTCTATTGGATTGAGGTCTGGTTACTGTGGAGGCCATTTGAGTACAGTGAACTCATTGTCATGTTCAAGAAACCAGTCTGAGATGATTCCAGCTTTATGACATGGCGCATTATCCTGCTGAAAGTAGCCATCAGAAGTTGGGTACATTGTGGTCATAAAGGGATGGACATGGTCAGCAACAATACTCGGGTAGGCTGTGGCGTTGCAACAATGCTCAATTGGTACCAAGGGGCCCAAAGAGTGCCAAGAAAATATTCCCCACACCATGACACCACCACCACCAGCCTGAACCGTTGATACAAGGCAGGATGGATCCATGCTTTCATGTTGTAGACGCCAAATTCTGACCCTACCATCCGAATGTCACGGCAGAAATTGAGACTCATCAGACCAGGCAACGTTTTTCCAATCTTCTATTGTCCAATTTCGATGAGCTTGTGCAAATTGTAGCCTCAGTTTCCTGTTCTTAGCTGAGAGGAGTGGCACCCAGTGTGGTCTTCTGCTGCTGTAGCCCATCTGCCTCAAAGTTCGACGTACTGTGCGTTCAGAGATGCTCTTCTTCCCACCTTGGTTGTAACGTTTGGTTATTTGAGTCACTGTTGCTCTTCTATCAGCTCGAACCAGTCTGGCCATTCTCCTCTGACCTCTGGCATCAACAAGGCATTTCTGCCCACAGAACTGCCGCTCACTGGATCTTTTTTCTTTTTCGAACCATTCTCTGTAAAACCTAGAGATGGTTGTGCGTGAAAATCCCAGTAGATCAGCAGTTTCTGAAATACTCAGACCAGCCCTTCTGGCACCAAGAATCATGCCACGTTCAAAGTCACTCAAATCACCTTTCTTCCCCATACTGATGCTCGGTTTGAACTGCAGGAGATTGTCTTGACCATGTCTACATGCCTAAATGCACTGAGTTGCCGCCATGTGATTGGCTGCTTAGAAATTAAGTGTTAAAGAGCAGTTGGACAAGTGTACCTAATAAAGTGGCCGGTGAGTGTATATAGAAAAAAAAAATCAACCCATTAATATGCTAACCTTTGTTTTTAATAAAAGAAAAGAAGTAATAATCTTTGGAATAACGTTAGAGCATTCAAATGTCAGCACACATCTTAAGATAAACCAGCTAAAAAACACCAATCAAAAATACGGTCGTAGTGATGGCGGGACTGGAGTGGAACACATTTTACCTGAAGGTAACTTACAGGTTAAATTCACTACATCAGTGTTGTGGTTAAGACCACCTAATCCGAGACCAAGACAAGACCAAGACCAGAGTGTATCAAGACCGAGACAAGACCAAGACTTTTAGGGTCCGAGACCGAGTCAAGACCAAGACCGAGGGAAGTCGAGACCGAGACAAGACCAAGACCAGCGCCAGTATGTGACAATAAAATGTGAAACATGATCAAAATCATTAAAATTGATCTAAAAGACCCTCATTCACATAAAAACACCTAGATATTTAACACACAGAACTGGAATAAACATAAACATCTCTATACATCTATACATCACAATATTCTGTAAAGGCTTTTATTTGAGGGTATATTTCTAAAATACTTCTCTTACGGTGCAAGTTAGGGTTGCTTGACTTTGCAGATTTATTCAAACTTTAGTGCAAATTCCCAGCATTATTCTTCGTAGCAAATCCTTTTCAGGTCAACATTCCGTTTAAACAATTATCATAGATTTCCAAACCTTCAAAGTGAAATTATGAATATTTCTCACTTCCTTCAGTTTCCTTGGACTCTCCTGCACCTGCATCACATAAAAAAATAGTAATCTTTAAGGTTTTATCACAGTTGATATGGAAAACATATTTGAACCACATCCTGAAATACTTTGAAAATCAAAATTTCAAGCCAAGGGTGTTATTGGAAGACAGGATCAGACCTTATTACTTTTTTAAAATTCATAAAATATCTATATTTTGATGCCAAAAATTAAGGTGAATGTAATAACAAGAAACAGCCCCTTACCCTAAGATATTAAGATAAATAAATAAGGAGTATGCAAGGGATCTAAATGATAACTTGCCTTATAAAGGGTTAACCAGTTTAGATATGTCAATGGCTCAATATTGAGATTGATTTCATATTTAGATAGACAGATATCAGAATTGACAACTGATGTAATCCCTCCCACTGAGCCTGCATGCAGCGACAGTTGAGAGGAAGAACTCCCTTTTAACAGGAAGAAACATCAAAGAGAACCAGGCTCAGCGTGAGCGGCCATCTGCTGAGGCCGACCGGTGTTCTAGGAGACAGAAACAGACATACAAACATAGAAGCACTGATCTATAAATACTGGCTCTGTCTGGGAAAGAAAATAGCAGATTTTGAGGCAGTTTTCATGTCAAAAAGGATAAAGGAGAGGACACACAGTAAGGGGTTAAACTGATATAATGCAGATATACTGCCGAATGGGAAAATTGATTTAGAATAATTTTTCATAAGAATTTTATATAAGAACAGAAGATTAAATGTCTAATGTCTGTGTTCTTTTGCCTATCTTAATCTTTTTCTTGTATTGGCCAGTCTCAGATATGACTTTTTCTTTGCCACTCTGCCCTGAAGCCCAGAATCCCGCAGCCGCCTCTTCACTGTAGATGTTGACAATGGTGTTTTGCGGGTATTATTTAATAAAGATGCCAGTTGGGGACCTGTGAGGCGTCTGTTTCTCAAACTAGAGACTCTAATGTACTTATCTTCTTGCTCAGTTGTGCAACTCGGCCTCCCACTTCTTTTTCTACTCTGGTTAGAGCCTGTTTGTGCTGTCCTCTGAAGGGAGTAGTACACACCGTTGTTGGAAATCTTCAATTTCTTAGCAATTTCTCGCATGGAATAGCCTTCATTTCTAAGAACTAGAATAGACTGTCGAGTTTCAGATGAAAGTTCTCTTTTTCTGGCCATTTTAGCGTTTAATTGACCCCACAAATGTGCTGCTCCAGAAACTCAATCTGCTCATAGAAAGGTCAGTTTTGTAGCTTCTGTAACGAGCTAAACTGTTTTCAGATGTGTGAACATGATTGCACAAGGGCTTTCTAATCATCAGTTAGCCTTCTGAGCCAATGAGCAAACACATTGTACCATTAGAACACTGGAGTGATAATTGCTGGAAATGGGCCTCTATACACCTATGTAGATATTGCACCAAAAACCAGACATTTTCAGCTAGAATAGTCATTTACCACATTAGCAATGAATAGAGTGTATTTCTTTAAAGTAAAGACTAGTTTAAAGTTATCTTCATTGAAAAGTACAGTGCTTTTCCCTCAAAAATAAGGACATTTCAATGTGACCCCAAACTTTTGAACAGTAGTGTGTGGTTTACCAAGTTGTTAAGATTGACAGACAGTTTGTTAAGAAAAAGTTTAATAAGAGCAACCTTAAAAGCCTGCGCCACATATCCCTCTAACAGGGATAAATTAATCATGTCTGAGACGGAGGGAATACTTCCTTAAATAACTTGGATGGACCAATAGATTTAATGCACATTTGTTTGTTCTTTTAGAAAATACTACATAGTTTAGGAAATTTATTTGTAAAATTTTGAAAGGATTTCTGCCCTGTGACAGACTGACGACCCGTTGAGGGTTGTCACTCCAGGACCCCGCCTCTCTCCCATAGACTTCCAGAGATAGGCACCAGCCCCACCGCCACCCTGATGGATCAAACAGCAGAACATGGATGCATGAAAGGGTTTTATCTTTTCTGATTTGAGGTTGATGTTAAGAATTTAGATTTAATGGATTGAATGATTTTGAAATTGCTCCGTACTTGCTGTAGGATCTGTTTTACCTATTTGACCAGCGATGAAGTTTAGGACCGATGAACATTAAACCATTTGTTTTTCCGTAAAGCTTACTGTTTTAGAGAGAAGAAGCATGCAGACATCCTTGGAGTCTGATAGCGACATCAGCCAAAGCCGTACCTAAAACTGATAGAAGGTCCTGGAGCTTATGTCCTGGATTCTGGCTCTTTATCATGGGTTTCATAAAGTGCTTTCAGGCACTTTATGAAAAAAAAAAAAAGGTTCTAAGCTTGACACCAGCTTATTTTTCCTAATCTGTGTAACTGTCCATCTCAGCTAAAAAAAAACACAAAAAATGTCCCTCAACTTCTGGGAACCATTGAATGTTGGGATCTGGAGGTCTGTCCACTTTCTCCACCAGAGGGCGTACTAGATCTCCTGGAGCCGGAGCTGATTGCTACCACCTGTCGCTCATCTGCTCATCAGGAGATCTGTATTTAAGGAGGCAGAGGACTTCTCTCCAGTGCCAGAGTGTTTGCCAGTTACGGTTAGCAAGCCTGAGCCAACCAGCCTGTCTGAACCTCTGACTCCCTGAAAGCCTGAACCTGATCTGTTTTCTCCTCTTTGCTGCCTAGATTGAGCCTGCCTGAAACCTGAAACCCTGAAGAGTTTCTCTGTCAGTAATCTGCCTGTCCGTTCTCTGAAGAACCCTGGAGAATTATTCCTGTCTAAAGATCTGTCTGCCCGCTCTCAGAAGAAATTGAAGGGGAAACTCAAATCTATTATCTGCCAACACTCAAACCAAGCTCTGCCATCGTCAAGCCCTCAGCCTGCCGACAGCCTCTGGACCCTCAAGGTTCCCCCCCTCTGCCGCTCAGTTCAACTCCAGAACAGGTACAGCCATGCACACTCTCAACCTGCAAATTACCTGGACCTCCACTACCACCTCTGTCCCCCTCTGCAGTAAACCCACTCGTGACCAGTCCTGGATCTGATAACTCTGTGTGCTTTTCAGAACCTGTTCGTGATCAGACAAATTCCCCTCTGGATCTGTTCTTTCATTGTGCTTAAACTTTACAATAAATCTTTGAACTTTTCTCCAGCCTCTGAGTGTTCTGCATGTGGGTTAGGCACCTGAAGCCAAACATGACATTGATGCTTTTTTTTTTTTTGACGTATTTCTATCTGGAAACATTTTAACCTGTAAATGTGGATGAAAAGAGGCTGGGATTCATATACAGTAAAGGTCAAACAATGTCTAACTTTTAGTATCTTGGTTTATGACCTATGGACAAAAGTTTAGATTTATTTTTGCAAATGTAAATTTGAAATGAATGTAACCCAGAAATTACATTCATAGAAACATCTTATGATCTGATTACTGAGTATAATAAAAAGCTGAGTTTGTGTATTTACTTGGACACATCCTGTGTTTAATAGAAAGCATATTGTTTCTGTAAACAATCACTGCATGTTTTGGAATTACCGCAACAGTTAAAGCACAATGTTCACAATGAATTAGGGCTCTGTTCTTCAGGGAATTGATGCAGGTTTATATGAATCCACACATGCACTTAGCTTAAAAATGAATCAATGTTGTAAAAACATATTTATCTTGTTGCAGTCTTTGTTAATGAGATGAACATTTCCAACAGAAATATGAATTAGCTTTTTTTTGTTGCAACTTTTTAAGATATCTAAACACATCCAATTAAACATTGAAAAACAAATCTATAAAGTATGTGTTTGCTCGTCTCTATCATGGCGCTCTCATGTACATGCTGGTTTTCAGGCAGCACACATACATCCACGCTGACTGTAGGGCCTTAATAGAGCCCCCAATTAATGTCTAATTATAGTTTTGTTCTCATGGCAGGAGGCAAAACTCTATCAGTCTGCTAATGGCTGTGGAGCTTTTTGTGCTCCTAGCAACCAGCTGCTCTTTTGTGTGGACTACATAGACGTCAAAGCTGCCTATGGATCACTGCTTTGTTATTTATAGAACTGCATTTATAATGGTCTACACAAAAAAAAGGTAATAAACTGGTGTCTAAAAGAAATGTTGAACAAAAAATGAAGCAGGTCCATAAATAGATAGATATATGTGGATTGATGCATTGATGGAAACATTTTTCTTATCTTTGTGTCACTTATGTGGTTCTAGTTGCAAGTCTCTGATAAACATACTGTAATAATAATGTGTATTTATGACCGAGTTTATTAAAGGTTATTTAAGTTTTTTATGAATAAAAGGAAAGCAATTATTGTTTCAAGGTTTTTCTTCAGGAGTTTGCACTAATTACTGCTCTGTTTACAGAATTTTTGTCATTCCTATGTTACCATTCCCTGATGTAACATCAATTTAGAAAAATATATGCATATAAAATATGTGAAATGTATTAATGTCAGATAGATTCAAACAATTTGCACGTCTGTCCACTCTGTCACAGGACATGCTTATCTGTATTTTGTTCGTGTTTTAAAAGGAAAATTATGATTTATATTTTCAAACAGCTGACTTTGACTTTTAAAATCCTTTTTTTAAAATGTTTTCCTAAACTAGCATACCGGTAATCTAGAAAAGATGGTTTATTCTTTTGAATTCACGATGTGATTCTGTAAAAGTTCAAAAAATATCCACAGGACTTGGTTTCCAACATTTTGAACTTTTACGGAATGACCTGGATGACTGGGAATCTTCATCAGCACAATTCATGATTTACATGCATCCCTTTAGAATTAAAAAGCTATTTAATCAAACTTTTGCTTCACTTATTATTGATTGATTTATTGGATTTAGGTTGTGTCAGGTTTTGCTAAACAAAGCCGAGTCTCTGTGGTTTTATTGAATTATTCTAAAAGAGCACCGGGAACATGGGCGACAGGCTGAAACAGGAGGACAGGACGTATCAGGGTGGACATCATTACAGAGAACCTCATCCATCTAAAATAAGGCAGCATCCAGTTATCATACCAACAGTTGAAATGTGTCCAAATCATACCTCACCCCCCAAGGTCATGCATCCTCAAAATAAACAAAGCATTTATCTGCTTGGGGGGACTTTCTGCCTGGACTTGTCAGAGGAGCGATCATAGGCAGAAGGGTTCTCCTGGCTTCAGAGCTCTCTTTGATTTCTCTTTTCTCACCATTTTGATCTTTGCACTCTCCTCCCCCTTTCACTGAGGTCTAAAACTCTTCTTTGTTATGTCCCTTCAAAACTTTCCTTTCCCTTTGGTAATTCTTCGTCTTTTGGTATCTGCGTCCTGAGCACCGCCTGTCTGAGTCCTGTAGCACCGTTCTTCGGCAGCCGACAATAGCATTCCCTGACATTCATATTTGTTGATCATCTTTTTGTGTAAACACAGTGAATGACTGAAAATTCTTATTTAATTGAAATTAAATAAGAATTCATGGAGGAAACAAACTTTTCTGGCCATTTTAAATCCATCCTATGTGTTAACCCTGTTGACAAGCATGACAAATCAACATTTTCAGCTAAAAGCAGAAATTGCTAATCCTGTAATAAAATCAAGGTAGCTCAGGTTGATCACTGAGTAATAATTGATTGCTTTTCTATCAATTCAAAAAAGATAAAATGTTATTACAAATAAGGGTAACAGGGTGCACATCAAGGCAAATCAAGTTTATTTATACAGCAAAGTTCAGTAGAAAGACGATTCAAAGTGCTTTACATGAATGAAACAGAAAAATGGAAGCAATATAAAGCTAAATAAAATCAATTAAAGATAAAAAGCAGGTAGTAAAACAAATAAAACAGTTTGACCACAGCCTTTGACTAATAATACATCTGTTTACAGTTTCACTCTAAGGCAGCTCTAAACAAATGGGTTTTTAACTTTGACTTCAAAGAACTCAGTAAGTATGAACCCACTTTTGAAAGGACCACCTTGAACCCCCCGCGGGTAAAACAATGTCCAGTCGCTTCATTGTCTTCTAGTCAGGCTTCTGTGCTCACCACAGTACAGAGACTTCCCTTATCAAGGTGCTAATTCACATCGTATATATAAAAACTTTGGAAGAACCACAGGTCTGGTATTATAGGACCATAGTGTACCATTCAATACTGTTGATCACTGCTTTTTAAGAGAGTTTATGAAAGTTAAAGGTGTGTTTACCTTTCTAATACAGCGCTGGACTGGTTTAAATTCTACTTAAAGGACAGGACCTTCTTTTGTCAGCAAGTAAGTTTAAATAATGAGACCACAAAAAATCACACATGGTGTTACCCAAGGGTCCATCTTAGTAAACTTTAATTCAACTCAACTCAATTCAATTCAGTTTATTTCTATAGCACCAATCAAAACAAAGAACCTGTAGCTCTTTAAGTGCAAGATGGCAGCTAATCTCTACGACTGATTGGTTACAAACTAAAGAATGAAAGTATTGCGCTTTGGTGAATGCTACTGAATTTGGGGAAACCTTCTTACTGTACTACTGTTTAAGATAAGAATGGATTGATACATTTGTTTAAAAATTTAGATTTTAGATTTGAAAAGGATTTCTAATTTTTAAAAAATATGTCTTTAAAATTTAACACAGAATCTATAGCTTTTTTTTTGGGTTATCACCTGTAGATAAAGAGCTGATTGTTACACTAATGCTCTAAGCAGAACAGTTTATTTCCACAGGGTTTGCATGTTACAGTAAAAACAATCTAAAAGGTAATTTACCCCAGACTACAGCAGAAACATCAGTTAACATGATAACCAAGTCAGTCATAGTCCACTGCATAGATCGGTAGGTTACTAATCGCCTCTTCTCTCCATTAGATAGAAGAAAGCTGGAATCCAACCCTCAACCTTCCAAATCATCAGTTAATGCTTCAAAGCTCTTCAGAGAGCTGCTCTGCTGCACTGTATTTGCTTGGCTAACCACTGCAGCATGTGACCTTTGGCTCGGAGACCACCGCTGTCAGCTTTTAGTCATTTGACTCAAACCGATCAATACATGCGTCAATAACAGGTGAGACGAGTCGCTGAAAGAAAGACACTTTTAAGACCCAGGAAAAATAATGGATTCTCATGTCAGGGTTCAGAGATTCGGTCACATGGACTTAGAACACTGAATCCATCCATCCTTCTTTTCCAGCTTATTCCTTCACGGTTGCACTGGGGCTGGTGTTTATCTCCCGCAGCCTGTCTCCTAACCGTCATGTTTTGGACTGTTGAAGGAAGCTGGAATACCCGGAGAGAACCCACACATACTCATGGAGAACATGCAAACTCTGTGTGGAAAGACCCCAGAACCTTCTTGCTCTAAGTGGCAGCAGAGCCACAAACGGTGCCAAAATGACTCAAAGTACCTGACTGCCTTTGCCTCCTGCAGTTTTGGAAGCGTCTCTTTGCAGTTATACCACATACTGTAGTCTAGTCACTGATTATCAAAAATCAAAAACTTTTTTCTAAGGTGTAAATGACAATGAGACAGATGTGGTGAGCTTTGGAGTAGTGTTCTCCACCCTGTAGTGACCAGAATACTGTCTCTACTATCCCAAACACCATCCTGGATCACTGAGGCTGTGATGGAGAAGGGGAGGAGAGGAGGTGGGGGGTGTCATATAGAGTATTGTTGAGGAGGGTTTTTTTTTTTTCCCTCACCCACGCTGAATGCAGTGGAGCTTCTCTACATCTCCAGGGAAGCTTCTAGTGTGCCTCGGTGTGACGGCGGCTCACTGGGTAACAGGATCGCTACGAAGTCGCCACCTAAAAGCTGCCTGTCTGGTGTCAGAGAACATCTGTGGTCAAATACCTTCTTCCACTTCCTTATCTCTGTTTCCTCCAGGAAGAAGGCTTCAGCTGCTGGTGTTCACCACACTTCGGTGACAGAGGACCAGACGTTCACTAAGATCGACATCAGAAATCGCTTCGCCTCATCGCCCAGCGTACTTTTCTTTTTCATGATTAACTGATACAAGTTATTGTTGCATTTACTAATCTATAATATCAAACGTCATGATTCCATGTTTACCATACGATAAAACTATAAAACAGGTTTTTTTTAAGAATAAATAAAGACAAAAGTTATTCAACACAGAAAATAGAAGCAGGCATTAATACAATTATAAGTTATGACAGTTTCTTTTTATCTATAAATTGCTTGATTGGAAAACAAATGAATCAGTAAAATAACTGCAAAGTTAATGTTTTTATCATAAATAGGGACAATAATATGAACTGATTTACAATTTTTCTGGAAAAGAAGCTGTAATCAGTGAAAAACTTGGTATATTGTCTCCGTTTAGAGGATCAAACATTATTAGAAGATCATGCTAATGGATATAACAGATCAAGATTATACACTACGCATAATTTTTAAAAGAGGATAAGTCATCCATCAGTTCGCCCTTAAAATGAACGTCTCCATCTAGCAGGGCTCATAGAGGCAACAAACAAAGAGGACGGCATCAAACCGGGCCTCTGCCAGACGCGCAGCACTGTATCAGTGTCTTCCCCTCCACCCTCTAAGTGAGTATAAGGTATCCACAGGCTCCAAGGTTGGCGCCAGCCTCTGTCTTTTACGCACCACACACCAGAATTAATTGCAAATCAATCGAACAAAGTACAACTGATCAGTAAACCAATTAGTAATTTTAGCTCTTTGTCATGGTTTAGTTTGCCGCAGCCAGTTTCTGGTTTCTGCTCCAAGTGGCTCCTACGCTGTGAAGAAAGTGAACCAGAGTGCCTGTAATTCATCAGCTCTCCATTAAACATTTTCAAGACAAATGTAGATTTTCTGCATGTTTTTAACCTTCAAGGTTGTTTAGTTTTCCTTTTTTTCGGGTGTCGTTCTCTCTTTTTCCATTTTGAAGGAGAAATGTTCCTCCTTCCCTCATCCTTACTTTTATCACTTCATTTACTTCTTTTCACTATTGATCCATGGAAAAGCAACATCCTTGATTACTTTCATAACATATATATATATATATATATATATATATATATATATATATATATATATATATATATATATATATATATATATATATATATATATATATATATCCTTTTTTTGTAACAAATTTGGATTTATTTCTTTTTCACTATTAGTTAAAATAAGAGTATGAGGTACCTATAATTCCATATCTTAATTCAATTCAATTAAATTCAGTTTATTTCTATGGCGACAATTCACAACACATGTCTGCTCAAGGCACTTTACAATTCAACCAGACTATACAGTCAAATTGATTTAAAGGTTTCCATCTAAAGAAAACCAGTCGATTGCATCGACTCATTGTCGAGGCAATCCCTCACACTAAGCATGCTTGTAGTGACAGTGGAGAGGAAAAACTCCCGTTTAACAGGAAGTAACCTCCAACAGAACCAGACTCAGTGTGAGCGGCCATCTGCCGAGCTGTGTTCAAGGAGACAAAAGCAGACATGCAGAAAGCAGCAGCTATACAAAAGGCAACTATCAACCAGCTCTACAGGCGACCCCGTCTAGGAAACACACAGCCAGGCGGATGAGTTCCGAGCCAGCTCCCATGTCAGAGGATGAAAGAGAGCAAATCCAGCCAGTCACAGTCAGAGAAACAGGACTACACTCAGTCAGAAGGAATCGGAGGCAATACTTCTTTAAATAACTTGGGAGGAACTGGTTCTAACATACAAGTTGAAGGAATAAGGTGGGTACAAACTGTACAATATTTTCAAGATACAGCTCTAAATGTACGACGACACCAGAGGGTTTAAAAGTTCACAGTTCACGATTTATGTTCTTACACCAGGGGTCTTCAACGTTTTCGAGGCCAAGGACCCCCAAACTATATATTGTATGAAATTGTGTTATATATCAAACTGTTCCAATAGTCACTCTATTACAGATGGAGTAATGTAACGAAAGTAATTTCACCCTGGGATTATTAAAGTATTTCTGATTCTGATTCCTGGTTGATGGGACAGGTGTTGTGAATGAAACGGTGCCCAGGTTTGAAAGTATTGTAACCTGTGTGTTGCTAAATGTGTGCATTGATGACTGAAGGACATCTTCTGCTTCCATTTATGTTTACTACAGTGCGTTGAATTCATGTTAATGTGTATTTAAAGACATTTTAATTGGTGCAAAAAATTGCAGGAGGGAATATACAAAAAAGTAACCAACCAAGACTTTCGCGACCCCCAGTACCTCCCGCGGACCCCTGTTGAAGACCTCTTACACTATGTGATCTAACTGCTCACACTGCATGTCCTTAAATCACATGTCCGACTCAGCGCCAAGAGTTGGAGCTGGTCGGACTCAATCTGATAGAAGAATTCAGTTGTTTGCACATGCGCAGTGCGCAAGGTTCAGGTAAATCGGCTCATAGACACTTGAAATTCTGCTTCAACCACAGGAGTCGTTCATGAAGAACTCACGAGGCACAACTGAATTTTAAACATGTTTGATTTTATCTGGACCCTATGCATCCTGACAGGGATGTGGTTGTGAGAGACTAATCGCCTGTCTATTCCACTGAAAGAGGGGTCGTTAAAGGAAATTGTTGGCCTGGCTGAATAGGCAAGGTCTTCTGTTCCCCTGTAAAGGGGTAGGGCTTTCATCATAACCCCAACCCCATTCCAAAGGGGTGTACATGTTTGTTTGTTTCGATTTGCATGTTTTCTATACAAAAACAAGGCTTTTTTGGGCTACTGTATAAAGCCTCGAACTCAACCCTATTTCTGATATTTTGATTTGAAAAAAGCTTCCCTGATGGGAAGCGAAACGTCTTTAACGTACCAAACAATGTCCAGTAGATAGTTTTTTTACTTTTTTGGAATTTTAAAGTAAGCCAATCAGAGTAAGATATCATTAAAGGCAGCATTTAAGCTACAACTTTCAATATCAGCATGGTTGGTGATGGTAGCATTGGTGTTAAAATCCCCCACTGACCTTGTCTTATGGTGTAAATCAGATAGGAATACGGAAAACGGATCTAATAATTCAGAGTAAGGACCTGGTAAATGATACAAGGTTACAAGCAGAAAGGTTTTGTCACTTTACAATTTGGATGTGGGAAACTCAAGTTTAAGCGTTTTTAACTGGCTTTGGACTAATCCATATGTCAGACTGCAAGATTGTTGTTGCTTCTGATCCAGAATGTCTGCATAAGTGAAAATTTAAATAACTAGAGGGAGTTGCCTCATTAATTCTCACGTAATGCTAATTGCTGCAGCCAAGTTTCTGTAAGGCAACATGAATCAATGTAATTAACACAACTCAAGTGATTAACTAACAGACTTTTTGAAGAAGGTGATCTTATTTTATTGCAAATAAACCACATTTAATTGTTTTAACATTTTCCCCAATTGGAGTCAAGTGTAAATTTGGGTAGATTATTGATTATTTGATTTTGGTCGTGGGCAAGACACTGTCTGGATGGCATACGGAAGTGGGTAACAGTAGAGAAGCTGACTATGACTCTGCTTCCTGGTCGGCACATTCAGTTGTCAGGGTTTTGGAGTAATTCATTTGGCCGTATACCTAAAGAAGAGCTGCACCATCCAAAGTGGGATGGATGCCATCTCTCTGAATTAGATCGGGGCTTTTCCCGAAAAGATTCCCAATGATCAATGTAGCCCACTCCTTTTTCAGGACACTACCTATACAACTAAAATGTCATCAGATCAAGGAGTGGACCAGAGAAAATAACGGACTCCAACATTGTTTTGGCAAACTAACAAACTGTAGCAACACTAATTTCTACTGACCTTCTTAACCAAGTGTCATTACTGCCATCGGTAAGAAAAATTTTGCTATGTTTAACCTTATCCTTAGGCAGCAGTTTGAGGTAGGATTTGACGTTAAACAAATCGGTAAACATTTGACTTTGGTCTCGTTTCTGACTATGGCGCTGCCAATTACCAGAATGGGCTTCCCAGCATCACCGAGCAGGAAAATGGACGGGTTGTTGGTGACCAATGAGCAAAGATCTAGCATTACGCTTTCACCCAGTCGTTTCCTGTCTGTTCTAGAACTGTTGGATTTATTGTCCCTTATTTATCTTCCTGTGCAAGAAGACTAAGTTCTTACCGCACTTCTTACAGCAGTTATGTGGCTTAAGATCTTACCAGATATTACCACTGTGTCCTCACTGGTTTCTATTGCTCATGTTCTCATTTGCAGTTATAGGAAGACAATATTTTATAGCCTCGTGAGACCATCCTGATCTCTCGAGCTTTCAAGATTTCACTCGCTAATCAGTCTGGAGACTCTCCGTTGAAGAAAATTTGAAGCCGTTCACCAAACGAACGTCCAATCAGCGTTGGCTTTGAGGCGGGTTGAGGTGTGATGCAACGAGAAGCGCGACAGTTCAGTCTAAAGAACATGGCGGCTTCAGCCGATGAAACTAGCGTTAGCGTGGCTATCGAGCAAGTTTTATCGGAATTACAGAGTATTTCTTCACTGAAGAAGAAGAGCAAAACACTGCTCTGGAGGCTTTTCTCAGAGGAAAAGATGATTTTGCTCTTCTCCCGACTGGTTTCGGCAAGAGTAGCCTGGCTGTTAATACGTCATATGCTTCGTTGATCTGATTGGTTTATTTGGCCCGTCTATCACCAACATAGGCCAATCAGCTAACCAGTATTTTCGCCCCTTCCCAAAATTACTTCAACAGAAGGTTTCCAGATGGATATGCAAAGCAAATCCATCTGGCGGAGTCAGGTTAAATATTTTATGCTATTGAGGTAGAATCTGCCTTGAATTAATGTCACTTAGTGGTTTTAATATCACAAGCTATAAGGTGATCAGTCACCTGGTTAAAGTTATTTGAATTGCTTTCAGGTTTTGTTTGAGTGAGAAGTATCTGGGTTAACTACAGACTGTAAGCAGTATTGTGGCATTTAGAGAACAAATTTTACTGCAGCAAAATTATATCCATGGACATGTATGTTTTGTTTGTATTTATTAAACTCTACACCTAACTACTGATGTTAAATCAGAGATAACTGCATCAATGATGACAGAGGAATTACTTCTCTGACACTATAATAAGACACCCAAGTATATTTCATGTCAGATGTTTTTGTCGACATAAGGCTTGCTTGTAACTATCAAAGTATTTATGCAATCATGTTTCAACAGAAAATCACCTCAGAGTCCTGCCTCCAACGTAATAATCCCCCAATTTTAATGTGTGCAGCATCTTGGGCTTTTATGGGCATTTACTTACCAGAGGGGTGTAATATCAACATGTTGCAAGGATAGAAGAATAAAAGGGCAGTAACATTCCTCACATGTAATTTCCACCTGACAGCTGATGGGTAATTTTCAAGTCAAAGCGGAGCTGAAACAGAGCAACAATTAGAATGGTAACTCCATGATACGACTTTTGAAAACCTGTTTTGCTGTTGGTATCCTGTAAATCCAGTTGACTGTCACTGACAGCTGTGCTGGAGAAGCAGAATATAGAAATATGGCTCTTTATGTGATGCTGTAATATCTAGGCTATTTCAGTAGCTTAACAGCTAGAAGCATCTGTTCAAATGTCAGCCTTAACTGTGAGAGATCCTGTTTTTATTCTCACTTCAATCTGTATGGAAAAGGAGTCCTAGGAAATCATATATAATCTGCCTGTCTGTCTGTCTGGCTGTCTGTCTGTCTACACTGCAAAAGCAATCTAGAAATAAGTAAAAAAAATCTTAAAATTAGTGTATTTGCCCTTTATTTTAGTAATACGCTCAAGAAAAATAGCAATTATTTTAAGAAAAAACTAATTTTCTAGATTTACATTTTTTGCATCCATCCATCCATCCATCCACCCATCCATCCATCCATCCATCATCCATTCATCATCCATCCATCCATCCATCCATCCATCCATCCATCCATCCATCCATCATCCATCGATCCATCCATCTATCCATCATTTATCCACCATCCATCCATCCATCCATCCATCCATCCATCCATCCATCCATCCATCTATCCATCATTTATCCACCATCCATCCATCCATCCATCCATCCATTCATCATCCATCCATCCATCCATCCATCATCCATCGATCCATCCATCTATCCATCATTTATCCACCATCCATCCATCCATCCATTCATCATCCATCCATCCATCCATCCATCCATCATCCATCGATCCATCCATCTATCCATCATTTATCCACCATCCATCCATCCATCATCCATTCATCATCCATCCATCCATCCATCCATCCATCCATCCATCCATCCATTCATTATCCATCCATCAATCCATCATCTATCAATCCATCATCCATCCATCCATCCATCCATCCATCATCCATCCATCCATCTATCCATCATTTATCCACCATCCATCCATCCATTCATCCATCCATCCATCATCCATCATCCATCATCCATCCATCCATCCATCCATCCATCATTTATCCATCCATCCATCCATCCATCCATCCATCCATCCATCCATCATCCATCCATCCATCCATCCATCCATCCATCATTTATCCACCATCCATCCATCCATCCATCCATTCATCATCCATCCATCCATCCATCCATCCATCCATCCATCCATCCATCCATCCATCCATCATCCATCGATCCATCCATCTATCCATCATTTATCCACCATCCATCCATCCATCATCCATTCATCATCCATCCATCCATCCATCCATTCATTATCCATCCATCAATCCATCATCCATCAATCCATCATCCATCCATCCATCCATCCATCCATCTATCCATCATTTATCCACCATCCATCCATCCATCCATCCATCATCCATCATCCATCCATCCATCATTTATCCATCCATCCATCCATCCATCATCCATCCATCCATCCATCTATCTATCCATCATTTATCCACCATCCATCCATCCATCCATCCATCCATTCATCATCCATCCATCCATCCATCCATCCATCCATCTATCCATCATTTATCCACCATCCATCCATCCATCATCCATTCATCCATCCATCCATTCATTATCCATCCATCATCCATCCATCCATCCATCCATCCATCCATCCATCCATCCATCCATCATCCATCTATCCATCATTTATCCACCATCCATCCATCCATCCATCCATCCATCCATCCATCCATCCATCCATCCATCCATCCATCCATCCATCCATCCATCCATCCATCCATCCATCCATCCATCCATCAGGGCTTTTATATTATACATATGACAGCAGTTATGCAACTACAAATTCATCTAGGTGACACTAAATAACGTGTTTCCAGTAAAGAAGTAATTATTTCTTCCATCCATCATCCCTTTTCCGTCTCACTTTATCCCAGCTGAGGTCTCCGGGTGATAGGCAGGGTAAACCCTGTATAGGTCTCCGGTCCATCGCAGAATTATTTCTTCCATAAATTATAAAAGGATACAAACATTGTATGAAATATTTATAATGATTTTACTGACAGAGTGGATATGTTTACATTCTTACATTATATTGTTTGTGAGACGTCATTATTCCTGTCAAACATCATTGCACCACATTTATCTGTACTTTTGTTTTGCCGTTCTTTTGTTTATGCATTAACTTGGCAATGCAGTCTGGATCAAGAAAGAAATGAATTCTGCCATTTCTTTATATAGTTCAACAACTCTCTGCAACACTTTCCCATGAGACAGTCACTGCACCCCTGTGTTTACAAAGTTAATTGCAGTGAAATCCAGAGATCCGGATTAACTTCATTAAATTACTCGATTGCAATCTGGGAGAAGAAAAATGTTACCCGGAAAGATCTACGGTTCTTGTTTAATTTATTTTTACATTTCAACTCATATTTTATCCATAAATATTAAGTTTACTAGCAAACGGGTTTCTCCTCACTGGTGTAAGAATTTTCTGATAATATAACGTAAAACGTTTTGGGAACTTCCTCATTTATTGATTCAGTCCTGACCATATTCTTCCCTCCGATTTCTTCTAACACTTTTCTGCTTTTATTGCCTTTTTTCTTCTTTGACCATACATGAATGGAGCTCAGCTTTTCATGAAGTTTCTTTGTGATTCCTGTCGGATTTATCTCCTAGGATTGTAAAAAGTTGATGCACCCTGGTGTGCAAATTCTAAGACCCTGGCAGAACAGAATGTGTTCCATGATACTTTATGTTTGGGCAAGCCTCATCTCAGTGAGGAAAATAACCAGAGGTCTGCTGAATAGTGTTCATCAAGTGCTGGGGTCACCAATTTTGGTGTAACACCGGTATCCACCCCTGATTCACAAATACCACAATAAAACATAGATAGGTGGTGCAATAAGCTGTTTTATGATCAGAGATGGGAAGTAACGAAGTACAAATACTTCGTTACTGTACTTAAGTAGATTTTTCTGATATTTTTACTTTACTTTACTACTTATTTTTATGGCGACTTTTTACTTCTACTCCTTACATTTTTACACAAATATCTGTACTTTCTACTCCTTACATTTTAAAAAATTGGCTCGTTACTTTAGTTTTGAATCATTTCAATGGAGTTACCGTTATTATTTTTCACGTCATCAATACCAAATTCAATCTAATTGGATGGGAATCTACGTTGCATTTGACGCACCACTACAAGATGAATCGACAGATTCGGCGGTATTCATTGGCGGCAAATCATTGCATCTTGGTGGCGGTGGCGTTAGCATAGTAGCATGGACGACGAGATGATTGAAAATGAACACAACGGAGATCTAGTCCTATTGGCAGACATCCATTTAAAATGTAGGCAACGGCATGAAAAAAGTGGTTTCTACTTTTACTTTTATACTTTAAGTAAATTTACAAGCCTGTACTTTGTTACTTTTACTTGAGTAAAGAAGTTTAATCAGTACTTCCACTTTTACCAGAGTATTTTTAACGCAAGTATCTGTACTTTTACTCAAGTACGGAAAGTGAGTACTTTTGCCATCTCTGTTTATGATCCATAGAGTAGTTTGTGCTTTTTCACAGCTACAGTAATAGAACTTTATCAATAAAGCTATAATTTTAATAAAGCAGTTTAACCAGCCATTTACCAGGTCCACTAATTTTAATGCTTTACTGATACTTAGACAGACTTTATTGTCATTTTGTACACCAAAATGTGTACCAAAAAGAAATTTTGTTCAGTGTTGCTGTCAAGACATTTTCATTTTTAAAGTGCAGCAGTGATAAAGGGTAAGCAGTGATGTTGTAAACATACAACTGTATACTAGCTACAGTTTAAGCTTTGTTTTGCATTAATTCAAGTCAGTTTATTTATATAGCGCCATTTTCCAACACACATCATCTCAAGGGACTTTACAATTCAACCAAATCATCCATTCAAATTGATTCAAAGTTTTCTATCTAAGGAAAACCAGTTGATTGCATCGACTCATTGACTCAAAGGCAATCCCTCACACTAACCATGCTTGTAGCGAGAGTGAAGAAGAAAAACTCCCTTTAAACAGGAAGAAACCTGCAGCAGAACCAGGCTCAGTGTGAGCGGCCATCTGCTGAGGCCGACTGTGGTTCAAGGAGACAGAAGCAGAGATTCAAAAAGTAACTCCACGCAGGAAGCAAACATTTAACTTGTCCTGAAGGAAAGCGACAACTCCCATTCCCTTCTTAGCCCCTTTGCTTCCTTGAGTTAGTACCAGCACTGTAGCACAAAGAACAAACCATTTCTGAGCTCTATCCTTAAGCTACCTAACCTGACTCCGCCAGATGGATTTGATGGATTTGCTCCGCATATCCATCTGGAAACCTTCCGTTGAAGTAATTTTGGGAAGGGGCGAAAATACTGGTTAGCTGATTGGCCTATGTTGGTGATAGACGGGCCAAATAAACCAATCAGATCAATGAAGTATATGACGTACTAACAGAGCGACGACGAAAACACAACCACAAGCCAGGCTACTCTTGCCCAGTCGGAAGAAGAGCAAAAAAATCTTTTCCTCTAAGAAAAGACTCCAGAGCAGTGTTTTGCTCTTCTTTCAGTGAAGAAATACTCTGTAATTCCGATAAAACTTGCTCAATAGCCACGCTAACGCTAGTTTCATCGGCTGAAGCCGCCATGTTCTTTAGACTGAACTGTCGCGCTTCTCGTTGCGTCACACCTCAACCCGCCTCAAAGCCAACGCTGATTGGACGTTCGTTTGGTGAACGCCTCCAAATTTTCTTTAAGGGAGAGTCTCCAGACTGATCTGCGAGTGAAATCTTGAAAGCTCGCGAGATTAGGATGGTCTCACGAGGCTATAAGCTACCAGGATCCGGAAGCACCAAAACTATAAACATCGCTGCAGAATCCTCCCGTGTCGGCATCATAACCTGAAGTAAATATTCACACCCTTTGGACTCATCTAATTTTATGAAACAAGGATTTTTACACCGATTTAAAAAAAAATTAAAATGATTAAATTTAGTGTTGCACCACTGTAGACCTTCAGTAGCTTTGAACTTTAACTTAACCCCCCCCCCCCAAATTTAAAACGTTCTAATGTATATTTTATTGCACAAAAGTGTTCCAAAAGTTTATGCTCAGGGTTCAAACTTTTTTGCAGTTTGAAATAATATGAGCCGTTATCATGTTGCTGAAAGGAAAGATATAGATTTAATAGTCCTACTGTCTAATCATACAAACGATAATAAAAAGAGAGGATTAAGGGATTCACATAGAGACAATTTGTTTTATAAATTATAAAAGATGGCGTGATTAACAGAAATAGCGGATAGATCATGGTTATTCTTTTTCCAAGTTGTGTTTCTTGCTCCGCTCAAATTTCTGAACATGCTGCTATATGCGATTCCACATACATGTAATGTTGTAAAACACAGACCATATCTAGTGAGCTGGACTGATTTTTATTTTTTTGCAAAAGAAAAGAACAAGAACCGTATCTGTGAGGGAAAATGACTGACTGAAGCTTATACCACGATGCACCATCATCTTAAGCCTCTAAGATCTTTTTAATGTATTCTCCTCTGTCGTCGGGGGCTGAAAGGGAAAGAGCTGAATGGATTCCATTAATTTAATTGAAGCAAGCCCTGACAAGAGATAAAACATCCTGGGCCCACATCTCTTCAGGGTTGGCGCTGGGCTCCATAGTAAACAAGCCGTGATCCGTAAACAAAGCAGAGAGAGCACTGCAACGCTCAACAGAGACTTCAAGGCCATGGAATATGTCAGAGATGGGCTTGAATGGACACTGAAGTGCACCCCCATCCAAACACACACACACAGACCTGCATGCACACACCATGCACACATACAATCAAGCATTCAGGCAGTATTCTGCCCATTGTGCCTTAGCTTGTGGATATTTTGATGCTGGTATCTGCACTAGCTATTTCAGTGACAGTAGCTGCAGTGGATCAAGCAGAAAGAGACAGGTCCACTCAAACATGAGGACTGTATCATGGATAGCGCTGTTGAATCACAAAAAAGAGGGAAAAAAAGGTCCCACTTTAATGTCTTTCTGGCACATATTGAACACCTACACAAAAATGCACTCGATGCAGTCGCTCAGTGATCGTGCCTCTATGTATGGATAACTTCCAGATTAAATATGCCCACCAGTTTCCACAGATTTATGATAGTAATGAGCAGGAATTCCCAATGCACAATACACTGGCCAGTCAGTTTATTGTTAGAAGAAATAAGCTCTATAAAGGCACTAAATATGGACTTTTAAACCAATAATTTCACTAAATTTAAAAAGCCAATTATCAAATATCTTCTACTTGGTGGTGTGAGATTTTGCAGTGTTGAAGGTCCTGTGTGTTAATGTTGACCATAGGGCTGCAACAACGAATCGATAAAATCGATAAAAATCGACTTTTAAAAGCGTTGGCAACGAATTTAATCATCGATTAGTTGTGTCGCGCGATTAATGCGTCATCCGCCGCCGCCGTCATCCGGGGGAAGAAAAAAAAATATGGCGGAGCGAGTCAGCGCCGCAGTTGCAGTGTTGCCAACTCAGCGACTTTTCAGACCCCTCCAGCGACTATTTTTCAAAAAAGCGACTAGCGACAAATCTGGCGACTTTTTACGGTGTCACTGGCGGCTTTTGCCTGCCGTGGGGCGCCTCCCCCATCCCAACGCCTTTCTCCCTCTCCCACAGGAATCCCTCTCAGCGCGGCAGTCAGAGCCGCAGGATTTTAGTGAGGAGTTTACCCTCAGCGTCCAGACTGCAAATGAAGCGCGCATGCGCCGGGATTGACGGCGCAAATTGATCACAATAATTAAAATAGCCTGCGCTTTGTAAAGTGAAAAAAGTCGTAACATGCAACTTTTGTAAAAAACAAATGAACATGGCACGGAAGCACCACTGTTATGACGCAGCACCTGAAAAGAAAACACTTTGGAGCCTTCGATGGCAGTGAAGAGAGCTGATCAGCAGGATGAGTAACCATGTTTGTTTGGTTTTAAAGTGGGGAAACGTAACGTTAGTTTCTCAGGTAGCTCATCTGATGCTTTCCTTACCTTGTTAGTAGGTTACAGACAGGGATAAGGTTGGCTACTTATTTTACTTTTAATTTCATTTACATTTGTTTAAGCAGCGTTTATATTTTCTTTATAAATAAATTAACTTGCAAATTATGAGGGCAAGGCTTTTAAAGTTTAAATCTTCTGGCAAAGATAAAGAAAAGAAGATCCTGCAATTTATGGAAGTAAAGCAGAACAAAATCCAGCAAGATCAGTAATATGTCAATTAATTATCTGCCACATTCCCATGTAAATATCTGTCTTTGGAGGATGTGTTTTTTTTACCACCCCTAGTTCTCTCATTTTTATTCCAAATACAATTTATAATTTGAATCACAGGGCCATTTTTATCTCTATGGTTCAGTATTTTCTCAAGCAGCAACTTTAACTGCTATACTTTCCTGTCTTAAAAGGCAGAACTCTTCTAGTCTAAAAAAAACTCATTTCTTGAAATGGGGGGACCTATTGTTGAACCCCTTAGGGGCTTTAAAAAACAAAAATGCCTGTCTCTTTTTGCGCTTTATGAACCAAAGTAGCCTATATTTTGTGGATGTACAGCTACATTTCTCATTTAAGTTTGCGTAGTTTTTACACAAACATTTATTTTTCATATTGCACCAGTACAGTTAATGAGCAACCTGTACTTGTGTGCTTGTTTGTTCTGTCTAAAATGTTTATTTTGGAATAAAGAGGTTAATATAAAATGTTTTTTTTTGTCCGATTCATCGATTAATCGAAAAAATAATCGGCCGATTCATCGATTTTTAAAATAATCGTTAGTTGCAGCCCTAGTTGACCAGAGGGCTTTCTGCATGGAGTTTGCATGTTGTCCTGTAACCTTTTCAGGATATCCCCTGCCTCTAGTTACTGCTAGAGAAAGAAACAGATGGAAATAGATGCATGGAGGCAAAATAAATAAGATTCCTCCTTTTCAACTAAAAGATATTATATATACACTCACTGGCCACTTTATTAGGTACCCCGTGCTAGTAACAGGTTGGACCCCCTTTTGCCTTCAGAACTGCCTCAATTCTTGGTGGCATAGATTCAACAAGGTGCTGGAAGCATTCCTCAGGGAGTTTGGTCCATATTGACATGATGGCATCACACAGTTGCCGCAAATTTGTCGGCTGCACATCCACGATGCGAATCTCCCGTTCCACCACATCCCAAAGATGCTCTATTGGATTGAGATCTGGTGACTGTGGAGGCCATTTGAGTACAGTGACCTCATTGTCATGTTCAAGAAACCAGTCTGAGATGATTCCAGCTTTATGACATGGTGCATTATCCTGCTGAAAGTAGCCATCAGAAGTTGGGTACATTGTGGTCATAAAGGGATGGACATGATCAGCAACAATACTCAGGTAGGCTGTGGCGTTGCAACGATGCTCAATTGGTACCAAGGGGCCCAAAGAGTGCCAAGAAAATATTCCCCACACCATGACACCACCACCACCAGCCTGAACCGTTGATACAAGGCAGGATGGATCCATGCTTTCATGTTGTAGACGCCAAATTCTGACCCTACCATCCGAATGTCGCAGCAGAAATCGAGACTCATCAGACCAGGCAACGTTTTTCCAATCTTCTATTGTCCAATTTCCATGAGCTCGTGCAAATTGTAGCCTCAGTTTCCTGTTCTTAGCTGAGAGGAGTGGCACCCAATGTGGTCTTCTGCTGCTGCAGCCCATCTGCCTCAAAGTTCGACGTACTGTGCGTTCAGAGATGAAATAACGGGTGGTTATTTGAGTCACTGTTGCCCTTCTATCAGCTCGAACCAGTCTGGCCATTCTGCTCTGACCTCTGGCATCAACAAGGCATTTCCGCCCACAGAACTGCCGCTCACTGGATGTTTTTTCTTTTTCGGACCATTCTCTGTAAACCCTAGAGATGGTTGTGCGTGAAAATCCCAGTAGATCAGCAGTTTCTGAAATACTCAGACCAGCCCTTCTGGCACCAACAATCATGCCACGTTCAAAGTCACTCAAATCACCTTTCTTCCCCATACTGATGCTCAGTTTGAACTGCAGGAGATTGTCTTGACCATGTCTACATGCCTAAATGCACCGAGTTGCCGCCATGTGATTGGCTGCTTAGAAATTAAGTGTTAACGAGCAGTTGGACAGGTGTACCTAATAAAGTGGCCGGTGAGTGTATAATCCAGTTAAGGTCTCCACATGTTTCTGCTTTATGTTGCATTTTATGCATTATGCATTTTATGGTTAACAATATTCCTTCCACTAAATTTCAAAACCTAAAAATATTTTGAAATATTTTTAAGATTATTTTAATGGGATTTAGAAACAGGATATTAATACTTGGAGTTAAGTTTGAAATTGTTGCCATTCCATCAAAAGTTTTGTTTCTGCACTGCAAAAAAAAATGAAATCTAAATAGGTCATTTTTTCTTAAAATAAGTGCATTTTTTCTTGAATTAAGGATTTAAGTGAGACACTTTGCCCATGGAACAAGACAATTTACACTTAAAATAAGAAAAAACCATTGCATTTTCTTATTTCAAATGCATAATATCTAGATAGCTTATTTTAAGAGTAAAGATACTCATTCCATTGGCAAATCATCTTATTTACCTGTTAAAATTAAGGGTAAATACCCTTAATTTAAGACATTTTTACTAATTTTGAGATCATTTTTGCAGTGTGGTAAGACATGAGACCAGAAGCTGGTCTCAAAAAATAACAAAACAATCAACACAAAAACAAGTTAAAAGTACCGTCAGATTTTAAAAGAGCAACATGTTTTCTACCCATATGAGTAAATATGGCATGTCAAACAGGATTTAGAACCACCTTTTGTACCAGTGGATAGATTTTTGTAGTCTTTGCAATAAACCAATTTTATAATCTCTGAGCACACTGCAAAAAAATGGTCTAGAAATAAGTCAAAATGTCTTAAATCAATCGTATTTACCATTCATTTTAGTAGGTAAATGAGATGATTTGGCAATGGAATGAGTATTTTTACTCTTAAAATAAGATAATATGCACTTGAAATAAGACAATGTGGTTGCCAATGGAACAAGACAATTTACATTTAAAATAAGAAATAGCAAAGTATCTCACTTACCTCCTCAATTCAAGAACAAATGCACTTAGTTTAAGAAAAAATGACTTATTTAGATTTCCATTTTTTGCAGTGCAGGTTCTTTGAATCTTCTCCCAGTTTTTTTCATAGTTATCTTAAAAGAGGAGCATGTTGCCTCCTATATGAAAACATATATGAAAATATGCTATATGCCAATATAGCCTATATCTATAGGATATTAAGAGATTTTTTTACTGTATTTTGCACGCAGCTTCGAACCAAATGGAAACCTTTATAATACAACTTTAAATCCTTATTTAAGGTTTATTTCAGTCTTATGTCTGTTTTTCAGCTTGGATTATAATGTTACACTTATTTATCACACTGCTAATGAGTTCTGACAAAAAAAATTTACTCAGATAGTTAATTTATAACGACTCTTTAAAGTTAACTATCTGTGGAAACCCATTTGATTCCATCTAGTCATTAACTTTTACGGATCTGCTCCTTCTGGATGAGCACACTTCAGACTGTGATTGGTTTAAAGAAAAAAGCAGATTGAGGTTTATGTGGGTTTTATTTCAATCAATACTAAAGGAGTCTAACCTGTTCCTTATGTATGACTATATAGAGCTCACTGTTTGAAGCATGTTGTCATGCGGAGTCTGTTTTTGAGGAACAATCTAGTAACGGAGTAGAAAATGCAACAGAATCCAGGGATGTGTTATTTAAGTGATGAACTCAGAGTGGTTCATATGACATCAGTAAGAGACCTGAGGCGGCTGAGAACCATTTCTCAAATGCACTTTGTCTTATTTTGAACAAGATCTTCTTGGTTTTTATTACCTCATCTGATCCTAGCACTTTGGTGAGTTTGGCCTGAGCCTGCCATTATGTGAAGGAATATGCTTACTGCATTTCAGCTGAAGATGGCTTCCTGGAACTCAGACCCAAACCAGAAGGTTGTATTTTTAAACACTTTTAGAGATGTCCTCGGTATGTAATAGGAGACGTTTGAATGAAGCCATGCAAGCTCAGACGTCGGACAGACCTAAAGGTTTCCTGACAGATGTTGAGGGAGCAGAAAGTTCTGACAACAGGCAGACTTACAATGATGAGAAATTGATCACCTCCTTTTTAGCTGTAATTTTACAATCAATATTCATAGTAAATATTTAAATAAGTGTAGAAAAACCTTGCCGTATGCCCTAAGAAGGAGAGAAAAAAAAATAAGATGTGATGATTATATAATTGATAGTTAATACAATGGATGAAAGGTTGAACCGAGTTAACTAATAATGTTTAGATAGCACTGTAAAAAGCCACACTAAACAAATACCGTAAATCCTCTAACATAGGACGGGGCCTTTATTTCACTCAGGTACATCTTGGTCCAGGCCATTATTGGAAGGAGGCCAGAATTAGAGGCAGGTCTCTGTTTCCATTTGAAAACTCTTCAGTGCCTCTTTATAGCAGTTTTAAAGCTTGTATCACTTTTGTTTCTTGGGGTGGAGTGGCCCAATATCAATGTCTTTCATTGGGCCCCAAGTCCCTGGCAGAGCGCATGACACATGGGTTGTTCATATGGCAGGAGAAGAAGTCCAAATAATGATATTTGGGGGTCCCTGTGAGAGATGAGGTGCAGCTGATTTCTGCTGAATTTACCACTTGCCCTGTGTCAGTATCCCACTGCTACTTTGATATTATCTTCACCATCATCACCATGGTGATGGTTGGTCATTATCACTATCACTGCCATCTGCACCTCTTGCTAAAGTTTCAACAGATACAACTTTAGGTTCCAGTTCCTTTTCTCAGGTTATCCAACGGGTTCATGGATGAACTGTCTCATATTCCTGTTCTCAAGCCTCCAGTATTGCAGTCCAGGTCCATTTAGCTTAAGTTCCAATTCCTGATTTCCTTAAAGTGGGAGGGACTTCCTGGGTCATTCGTGTTTTTATGATCCCGTGTTCTTAGAAGCTGCAGTCTAGGGAAAGTCTACAGGGCCACATGTTTGGATAGGGGTCTGTTTTAATTTGCTGGTGGTAAAAAACATTCTAGATAAATGTCATAATCTTTGGACTGATGGTTGGCTTTTTCCATCCGCCCTGTTTACCCGTCTAATTGGTCCTGCGGCTGATTACCGATCTGATTCACCTGGTCCCCGCAGCCATTTATGCTGTTTGCTTTCCTGTCATCAGCACTGAAATATTCAAGCTGTTTCGGTGTGATTAACTCTAGCGTTAAAGTAATTTTGTCTTTTTTTATTCTGATTTATTTTCTTTCTATAGATATTCAGGATTTTCTTTTTTTTTTTTTTTTGCCTTTTCCCTTTCTTCCCTGCTCAGTGTTATTTTTGGTCTGACTTCCTGGATTTTGCTGGTTACCGGACTTGGACAGTGTTAGTGGATTATCCCTCACAGACACTGTTGTTTGCACGGTGTCAGCAAACAACAGTGTTAACGACCACAAGCGGCGGACAATCTCCCCCCCTCCTCTCTCTTTGAATCGGACAGTACTCTCCACCAGGTCAGTGACTTTTTCTAGTCTCTTTCAGCTTAACATTCTTGTCACTGACCTGAGTCTCCTGTCTCTGCAGAGAATCCGATAACCCGCCCTGAGGAAGTCCCACAGCTCTCTTTTTGTTTACCTTAAATAAACTTGTTTTGAACTTTCTAGTTTGTCTGCTGAATATTGGGTCCAGGGTTCTGCGGTCATTTCAATAAATGCCCTGAAAATCCTTTTATTTTCTACTTGAGGATGTTGAGACAGAAACATTTAAACCTTTTAAATAAATAAACCTTCATTATTTTAAGCTATGTTAATTTGTTACATTATATTTTAGTTAACTACTCCTTATACTTCTATAGTTGTAATGGAATTGTGAGTTATATTATATGTGTTTACAGAGGTACCCTGTAATGTGATCTAGTGTAGAACCTATGATGTTAGAGTAAAGATTCATTATCTGCACGCTTTTAAACAAACTATTTGGGTGTATCTTGTTTTGCTCACATGGGAATTGTAATGTTTGCTGGTGAATATTTACACTTTAGGTTTCATAATTTGGCTGCATCCTTAGTAGCTTGGAGTTGCTACTTCAACTATTTATTTTTTAAGCTTGCATCATGAAAATAACATATATAAATCCTGTTACCGTATACTTCCTACTATCACTGTATTTGTTGTAGTAGTTATTTTTTATGTACTGGTGCAGCCTAATTAGAAGCTTATGCTCCCCTGCGGTGCCTTCAAAGGAACAGAGAAGCTGAAGACCTTAGTGAGCTTATTCAATTACTGGGAGTGCTGGACTTTGATTAAGACCACTGCATCGATCAATAAAGTTCTCAAGCTCCCATACATCATTTCTGGACACTCTAAATATCACAGATAACTGTGCCAAACATTCCTATTTTTGCACACACACTATATAAACCAATGAAGCGTATTTCTGTGGTTCAAAGCTTTTGTTTTTATTAAAATAGAGAAATAACTCCAGAATTTACAAATTGTTCAATATGAATTAGTGTTCTATTACTATAGAAAGATGATTATCAGTCAGCTGATCAGTTTAATAAACATATAGAGATAAAAACGTAATAACAAATATTCTACACAGATCTTCATTTAAACGTTTCCTCCTGAACATGTGTTCAGGAGAAAACACACACGTGTCAGAAAAAAAAAAAAGTATTGACATTGTGTCCATCTTAAGACTGACAGCAAAATGTTGCATTTAATTGCTCAAAAATCATGAATTATTTTCAAAGAGATGCCAGCTTTTTATTTTTTTTACTGAGACTGTGGTCTGTGGCCTAAAGGAACAGATTATATTGCTGTTATATTCAATAAAAATAACAAATAGGAGATTCTGTTTCTGATACTTGGCAATGTTTCATCATTTGATGTCAAATTTTGTAGTTAAATGATCCCTAATAAAAGTTGTGTTTGAATTTGAAATAAATGAAATTTACTGCCTGTTTTGATGATGGCTAAACAGCAGTTAGAGCACAAGATGGACGCTGTGCTTAAAACCTTGAAAGAATCCAAGGCCGTTTCTCAATATGCGTTCTTGAGCGTTCTCGTGTGCTCGTGTACTCATGACACGTCATCAGCCTCAGCCCGAGTACCGTTCCAATTCTCGAGAACGCCAGATCGAGAACGCACCAAATCCCCGGATGTTGTTCTCACCCCACCCTCTTTATCGAGCATGCATCAGAGCAGACTTGTGCGTTCTTCAGACTGACCGCTTCCCCAGAATGCCCCGTGGCCGCAGCTTGATTCCAGACAGCGCTCACAGTGTTAAGTTAAACATTCCCTTTTCTGCGGCTGTTGTTCTTCAAAAGTACGTTTTGAAATCGTTTGAGGCGATAACATTATACATTTAAGCCTCCCTGTGTGGCCTGTTTACAGAGTTAGTGCAAATTTTTTTTAAAAAGTCCGACGTTGAGCGTACCAGAGTGACCAGCAGACCTCCGAGGGTAACCGCAGCCAGGGCTAATGTTACCCCGTCTGTAGTGCACTTCTCTCGGACTAGTTATGTGTGAACTACCGCTCGTTCTGATGGTTCTTTTTTGCTTTAATTCGGCCAAATGTCCATTTGTTTTGTGATTATCTGACTGCGGTAATTTAAAAAAAATGTTTTTTAAGCTTTAGAAATTAAAAATATTGTTTTCAAAATGTTTTGTGTAGGGAATAAATAGTTTTGACTGTTAAAGAAATGCTAAAGAACGTTGCATGTGATGACGTCACGAGTACGCTTCTGTTCCAATACACATACGTGCTTGCGTGCTCGCGTTCTCGTCAAGTCCGATCTTCCTGCGTTCTCGCCAAGAACGGACTTGACGAGAACACGAGTACGTACTCGCGTTCTCGTCAAGACTAGTTGAACAGGTTATTTACAGTACTATTAACTTAAAAGTAGCCATTTCTGATACATAAGAACTTACATAACAACCCACGTGTTCAAATCACTACCTCTTCTCTGACTGTAAGTGGAGCCCTCTCTGTTCTGTCTCCTATATATACTCCTTTTGTGCAGTTTCTCAGTGTTGGTTTCTCCTCATTGCTTCCATCCTCATGTGTGTTCCCCCCAGGCATCTCCTAGTTTTGATTTTTTTATGTGTTTCTGCCGCCATCAGCATTCCAAATAAATATGCAGGAACTAATCTCGGCCTCCTCATCTTTGCTGTTGGGTCCTCAACCAACTTCCACCCAACCCTGATATAATCTGGGGTTGTCCTGGTATATTCTTCAAATAAAATGATAATCTTTGTTAATTATTTGACTTATTTCCTCAGCCAATGAAATGTCAAAAAAGTCACCCTTTTTTTCCTGCCTGAATCATTATTTGGAGTTAGGGCCCTGTCACAGCATGTCGATTTAGACAGCTTTATACGGTGGACCAAAAGCAAAGCCTTGTTTTGGCTTAGAAAATTCTATTTCTAAATTGAAATAGAAATTTCAATTCAATTTCCATGTTTACTAAGCCAAAATAAGGCTTTGATTTTGGTACAAAGTAAACAACATGCAAGTGAAAACTGTTGCCGTAGATTCATCCAGGAGGGTTAGACTGGATGCATCAACTGATTTTCCAAACAATCTGACAGAATTGTCTCTGCTCTGTAAAGTGAGAATTGCAACAGAAGAGAAAAAAAATGTAATGCTTAATCTTTCAGAATATTATTCCAGGTTCATCCAATCTAATTCTAGAATCTGTTGAGGTATGATTGACTCTTCAAAACAGCTGCTGATAAAAGAAACGCTTGTCTATTGGGCTTGACGGGTCGGCTTTTACAGTTGCCTTTTGCATCTCTGCTTGTGTCTCCTTGAACCCCAGTCGGCCTCAGCAGATGGCCGCTCACACTGAGCCTGGTTCTGCTGGAGGTTTCTTCCTGTTAAAAGGGAGTTTTTCCTCTCCACTGTCGCTATAAGCATGCTTAGTGTGAGGGATTGTATTTGAGTCAATGAGTCAATGCAATCAACTGGTTTTCTTTAGACGGAAAACTTTGAATCAATTTGATTTAATGATCTGGTGAACTGTAAAGTTGCTTTGAGATGACGTGTGAATTGATGCTATATAAATAAACTGGATTGAATTTTTCATGGTTACCATATTAAGAATTGATTTGCTATTTTTTGTCATCAGAAGCTAAAATTCGGAATAATAATAGTTCTGCGGACAGCTTTTGTTGTGGACAGTTGTTCCAAATCAAGGACTGTCTCCAGACAACAGAGACTGTTCACCATAACTTTGTAGCATAGCTCTATATCTGGATTAGCATCTCCAAGCTGCAGATAAACAAGCACCAGCTATTGGTTGTCCTCATCTTCATCATCACCTGTGATTTCTACATTCTCATCAATCTCAATGCACTCCAGTTCAAACAGAAATGGTTTAATTAATGTTACCTGGATGTTGCTAGGGCCACAGGACTTAGCATGTATAATTTACCCAAAATGCATTGCAGCATAATACTTTATGGCAATGTTAATCTATAAATATTTAATATATATTTATTAAAACTAAAAAGTATTTTACTGTATTTTATTAACATCCAAAATTATTATTCCGCAAGAAGAATCTGTTGTGAAAACTAATTTTGGATTCCTTTAAAACAGCTGACCCAACCACAGCATGAGGGTAGGAACTAAAGGCAGGTACTGATAACAGCACTGACCTCCCTGATAGTTTGTTTAAAAGGAAACATCTGTCACTAGCCATAGTCCACTTGTCAATTTTTGGTTACACATCTGATAACAGCAACAACTGAGGAAGATGAGAGTGCTGTTTATATATCTTTAGACAGGATGGAGGAGGACATACCTTTCACTCACAGGTCCCTGAAGCTGTGATGACTGCGGTGAATGATGTGAGAGCTGCAGGAAGTTAGTGGGCAGCCTTCCTGGTCTGTGGTTAGAAAATAGTGATAGTGTTCAACCAGGTTTTCAAATAAAAAAAAATTATTGTAACTTTTGCGGTTCTCCTGGGACCTGGATGCAGCCAAAAACCATAGACAAACAAGGGAGCATTGAAACAGCTGATGTGTGGAAGTCAACCCAAGAAAGGCCACAGGCCCCGATAACATACCTGTGCAGGTGTTTAAGGAGTGTGGGGGTCAGCTGGCCACCTTCATCATAGATATTTTTAACACTTTGCTGGACCAAGCCATAGTACCAGCATGCTTTAGTCTGCCACCATCATTTTGGTCCAAAAGAAGCCTCAGGTCACTGATTTTCAATGATTACCCGCCTCCCTCACTGATTCCCATCATGATGAAGTGCTACGAAAGGCTGGTTAAAGAACACATAGAGAACACTCCAGTCTCCCCCCAACATTCAACCCATTCTAGTTCACCTACAGACGGAACCGCTCCACTGAGGACGTCATCTCCTCCGATTTTCGCCTGAGGCTAACATACCTGGAGGAGAAGAACACCCACGTGCGGATGTTGTTCCTGGACTTCAGTTCAGCTTTTATCCCACAACATCTGATAGGAAACCTGGAACAGCTGGGATTCAATACACCCCTCTGCTATTGGCTGCTAGACTTCCTCACCAACAGACGTCAGTCAGTCCGGGTCGGACAGAACACCTCTGATGTCATCAGTCTAAGAATCAGAATCAGAAATACTTTAATAATCCCAGAGGGAAATTACTTTTGTTACACGCTCCTAAATATCTAAAGGGAGCAAAGGCTCTCCTCAGGGCTGCGTCCTGAGCTCCCTGCTGTTCACTCTGATGATGCAAGACTGCGTCCCCAGGTTCACCACCAATCACATCGGGAAGTTTGCAGACGACACCACGGTGGTGGGCCTCATCAGAGACAACAACGACCTGGACTACAGAGAGGAGGTGGAGCAGCTGGTGGTGCAAAGATAACAGCCTGATCCTGAACGTGGAGAAGATGAAGGACATCAATTTGGACTAGAGACTGACATTTTTTCGGGAATCCCACGGGTCACGGGATTCCCGTGGGATTCCCATGGGATTCCCGTGGGATGGGAGTCAGTATTAGTAACGATCACGTGATTGGGACGGTACAGGATTAAACATTAACGGGAGCAGACGGGAGCGGAAGCAAACCAATAGTAACTAAAAAAAACTAGGATCGATGCCAAAAAATAAAATAAAATAGAAAGAAAAAAAATCCAGTACTGGCACCGCCATTTTGTAGTTTTTTCTTCCTTGAAGCCAACACTATAATGCGAATCAAAAAAACTACATGACCCAAAAACCAACAGTGCTTCCGCTCTGAGTTTTTCACCCACGCTCAAAAACAACAATGGAGGGACCTACAGTTAGTGGCGAACTCGACTTCAAAAAGTTTGATTTGCAACGCAAGCTGAATGGGAGCGGGACAGGATTTAAATTTCCACTCTGGCCCGGGATCGGGACTGGACACAATTTTTTGGAGTGGGACGGGACAGGAGAGAAAATCCACTCCCGTGTCAGTCTCTATTTTGGACTTCAGGAAGAACCGGTCTAACCACGCTCCACTGCTCATCAACAACTCAGCTGTAGAGGTGGTCAACAGCACCAAATTCATCACAGACACCCTCACCTGGACTGGAAACACCTCCTCACTGGTCAAAAGGACCCAGAAGCGCTTGGACTTCCTGCAGAGAATGAGGAGAGCCCACCTGCCCCCACCCATCCTCCCCACCTTCTCCAGAAGCACCATAGAGAGTGTTCTGACCAGCTGTCTCACTGTGTGCTGTGGAGGCTGCAGCGCCTCAGACTGGAAGAAAATGAAACGTAAAACTGCTTTTTGTTTTTCTTCTCCGAGAATGCACATTCTATTATTTTATTAAAATGATTGAAAAAAGAATATTTAAAATGTAAATAAAAAAGAATCCAGGCAAACAGATGTCAAATTTGTGCTTTAAATCGCATTAGCAGAAATACTTTTTGATTTAAAGCCAAAAGGCAATTATTTTAACTCCTACATAAAATTAGCAACAGATTATCTAAACTGTTTTTTTTCATTTTCTTGTCCAAGTCTACTTATTGTGTGACAGAACTTAAGAGAAAACTAAGAGGGAATTGCTTTTTTGTTTTCATTCCCACCCCTCAAAAATGGGAATCTGCAATTCCAAGTTGTGCTGGAAACATTCGTGTTAAACCATTTTATTTTTTATTTTGCTTCCATACATGCAATGGTGGCTGAGATACCTGCCATCTGTAATATTTGCCTCATTATTCCTGACGCTTTATTGCATTTGTTGTTGTTAAAGGTGTTACAGCCAGTGATTAGGTATCGGGGACTTTTAAACAAAGGGCCATGAAGGCTTATTTGACCTCATAATAAACATTTTTCTTCATAGTTTGTTTTTCTAAACTTTTTTCAAATATTCTTTTTCATTTGATGATCCTGAATACACCTAACGTCTCTGTGAGTCTTTATATACATTTAAAAAGATGTATTGTTAAAAAATCATATTGATTAGTAAAACTTCTATTGAAGTCTATTTTTTGTTTTATCCTAAATAAGTGAAACTATACGGTTCTCCGTTTTTGAATATAAGTAAGAAATTATATTCTTTAGATTTTGTTAAGGTTTGTGGAAGAACGGATATTTAATTTGTGTAACCAGGTAAATTTAGTCCTGAGATATTCCAGATAATGAACCCTTTCTCATTTAGTCAATCAAATAGCTCAAACAAACATCAAACACCCAGTAATGACCCCTCAGCTTTGTCCTCCTTTATTAAAGCTCTCACACTGTCCATAAAAACACTAATCCCTTTAAATAATCCTAATCCTGTTCAAAAGGAGAAAAACAATAAAAATCCAGAATAAATCCTTGGATAAAGATGCATCTGTCAGTGGTTTATAGGGGTGTAGCTATTTAAATAAAGCTGCCATGGAGATGGATACATGCCACCCTGCGTAACAAATGGTGAACAAGTCCCTCATGGCCCATTTTCAACTTGAAAGCCATGTGGTCAAACAAAGCCTGCCCGTCCTGCTGCCGACCTCCTCGGGGTCTCCTAGCAGCGCATTGTTCACTCCACAGGCCGTGGTTCTGACTTTGTGACCCTACTGTTGAGCCGAGCTGCAGCTGATGTGGGACAACCTGTAGGCCTGTTCAGTAGAAGCGGCGGAAATGTCTTCTCCTTTAACAATTACCCACCAGCGTTACGCTTGATTCAGAACGAGGTCACATTCAAGTCTGAGTACATCTATTTAAAACAAAGCTTTTCAGGGTTAAAAAGGCTGAGAGCAAAAGGATGACAAAGCGAGTATCTGGCCTGATGGAGGCGACTCCGCTGCACTTTCAGCCGGGAACTGTTGTTTATTCTAATTTTACTCTGTACTACTTGTGCTAAGCGTAAAATGAAACCTTCTTTCTTTCTCTTTTACATGTTTAAATTTATAATCTGATGTTTTATCTTAATTATTAAAGAGCATTGTAAATAATGAAAAGTGCTTTCACGGAGGAACCTAATTTCTCTGGCTGTCAGGTCTGGTTTTACTCTGCCACTCATCGAGGTCCCTGGGAAACCCCTAATTAGTTCCAACAACTTCTGTATCTATGCTGACCTCTGGGGTGAAGCATCAATCTATCAAAGTGTCACATATCCCATACCCATTCATGCTTTGTGTCTCTCTCTCACTTTGGCTAATCCGGCTCCCAGACTACATTTAATCTAAAGGAGATATCTAAACGACCTGTTTGGAAAAAAAAATTATTTAAAAAAAAGGTTCAACTGTGATTTTCCTCCAACCAAAAAAAACCCCCATAATGACAAGCAATGTTGTCATGAGAGGAAACAATTTTTGCATTTCAGGGAGGTATTATTGATTGAATGATGGCTGACCTGAGGTCAGATATCTGAAGAAGGATCGTTGCTCTAAATATTTGCCTTCCTTTGATATGAATCTAATCATCATGTTCACAGAGTTAAACCTGGAGCTGCAGATTTCCAACAGGAAAAACACTGAACACATATGAGGCAAAACCAGTTAAACCAGTCCATGTACTGAAGTCTGTATTGATCAGCATGTTCACATCACTATTATAACTAGAGAGCTTAGCAGGGCCGGACCAAGGCAAGGTGAGCTAAGCGACTGCTTGGCAACTAGGAAGCCATGAGAACAATTAATTGGTTGTTTTTTTATTGAAAATTATTTCAATATAAGTAATGTAAAAAAACAACAACAAAAAAACACAATTTAATCATAAAAATATAATTTTTTTCCAACAACTTTAACCAAAAAGAAATCATGAAAAGTTGTTTGTGGCCAGATTGATGCAGAAACAAGGAAACCAGTGTGAACATCTCCAAGATAAACTTATATTTAGCAAACAAAGATAAGCTGGATTTTTTTCTATTTCATTCATGTATGTTTGTTTATGTACCATTTACAAATTATTTGTATTTATCAAGGCTATTTTAGTTCTCTAAACACTATAAAACAAAAACAAACTTTTACTGTGAAGAAACTGCTGACTGGTTTATTTTATTACTTTTAGTTACACTAGATGATGCGTAAATCTGAACAAAACAGCGGAACCCAAAATTAAATTTTGCTTAGGGTCCATTTGAGGCAAAAGTTGTCCCTGCTGCTTACCTTAAAGTAATAACACTTTCCATCTCTAAATGTTCTTATATTTTTTTTATAAATTCATATAAAATAAGTCAATAATGCAGAGAGTGAAATTACTAAAATCTTGTTTCTTTTTGCTCCATCTCTGTTTTGAACGTTCTTCTACAAATCATGTTTGAAGAAGTAGATTTAAATATAACGACACCAGGATAAGATACCAGTGACACCACTGCTCCCAGCAGCCAGCTACCCATGAATCAAAGGGTCTTTAGGCAGGATAACAACCCCCCACACACACGCAGAGAGAGAAAATGCCCCACGCTTAGAGTGGGGGCTGCACAGTGACGTGGTGTTTTTCCAGTTTCCAGTCCTATTGTCTGCTGCAGCCTCTCTGTGAGGTCTGCGTTTTGGTTGGTTCCTCTCCAAGTTCTCCTCTTGCTTTCCAAGGTCTAACTAAAATGCTCCAGTTCGTCCGAATCCCTCAAATCTGAGCCGGAATAAGCTGGTAAAAAAAAGAAAATAATAATCCAGAAAAATGAAAAATATGGAAAGTTGATATAAAGAGAGAAATAAAAGAGTGTGCTGAAATAAAGTGAAAGCGCTTCTAATAGAACTGAGAAAAGATATAAGGGCGGCATAAAGAAGCACCACTGATCCTCTAGACTAGTTGCTCATTTCAATAATGCTTCTGGATGTATTAGAAGGTTCTAGTGTTGGTGTGGGAGTTAATGCACGTCCAGCCCACATGGGAGCCACTGAGTTCCAGGGCTGATTCCTGGCCGGGTTCCAGCAGAGTTAAAGCACAGAGCAGCACAGATGGCTGCAGAGAGACTAACCTGCTGCGGCCAAACTGCTGTGCTCAGAGGCAGCAATGATAAATGGTTGCATCTTTGACAGAGATTGGTGAGGTGGGACTGGGCCTGGTTTGATGAACCAGAAAATGAAATTATTACTGTTGAGGTTCCATTGACTGCACTGCTGGTGACACTCTGGCTTCATCCCAAAGGTTAATTGGACTTGAACCCAGAAAATCAAGAGGTTAAGCAGGGTCACAGTGACAGCAGGGCCTTCTGGGAACAGCCCTCTCAAATGGCTGCTAATCAGATTTGTCAAGGGGCTTTCTTCATGATAAAACACACAGTGAATCTTGTGAAAGTCTGCTCCTGCAGCTGAACACAATAGTATTGATTTTCATATTACAATATCCTTCCAAAAGCGGGAGGGCAATCGAGTCGACTCATAGTTAGTCATGAGTAAATGCAAGCATGTCTGACACACAAGTCAAAGTCAGGCAAACATTTATATGCTAGTGTGTCGAGGGGACGGGTCGCCAGTTCATCACAGTGACAAACAACCTTGCACACACACACATACAGCCACTCATAGCCAAGGACAGCTCAGAGAGAGCACTTCTGGACAAAATAAGGGTGGAGTACCCAGAGAGAGCCTTCAAATGCACAAGGAGAAAATGCAAAGTCACAGAAGAACCTCAGGCTGGGATTCAAACCAAGAACCTTGTTGCTGCAAGGCATCGGTGCTTCGACAGGCAGCCTATGATTGCTTAGATTAATTTCAATCTGCCATATTCGACAAGACTTTTTTTTATCTAAGTTTAAAAAGTCATTAGGAAGCAAAGGTTTAAATTAAGTAAATTGAACCATTAATTAAAAAAAAAATGTCTTTACTGATTTTACATTGGAGAAATGTACCTCTGCGTTAACCCATCCCCTTGGGGAGCAGTGGGCTGTGATCATGGGAACCGGGGAGCAGTGGGGGGTTAAGGGTCCCACCCAGGAACCCAGAGTGGCACTCTGTGGGAGTGGGGCTCGAACTTCAGAACTTCAACCTCAGAATTCCAAGCTCTACGCCCTAACCACAGAAATACTGTTATGATGTCACCTGATGCAAACACCAGCATATAACCCTGAACATCCTGAAACAGAAAACATTTGTCAGAAAATGTCTTTATTTTTGTCTTAACTGATCATTCTAAATAAAAAACAGTTATAAACAACATAAGTTTGCATATAAGAGTATTAATTTCTATAATTTTTTTGCACTCTACACATTTGAGTGGACTTTATTTTGCTTTTTCTGTTCATTCATATGTCTGATTGTATTTATCAATATTTTCAGAAGTCTCGCAAATTCCTGTATCAAGTATAAAACACTTGGAACCTGAGATTCAGAATAAGCAGCGTTTAGTTGCAATTGTAATTTTCTTAGTTTGTGCATAAGTGACCTTATCGATTGTGATCCACATAGAAGCTGTGCAAATACTAATAAAAGAAAACACATTTACTTTCAAGTTTTAAAAGGAGTACATGTGAGTGTTTTTTTTAAAGAACAAACACTGAAAACAAAAGTAAAAATAAATGATGAAAACAGATGAGCTCCCCAACCCAGTTACTCAGTAAATCATGTTGGATTATTTTTTTCCAGTCTTTTTTTAAACTAATGTTGCTCTATTATTTTTATTTCTGGGGGCCAAAATATGTCGATATGTTCATGAAATAGCTCTTGATTCTCTAGCAATGTACCAAAGCTTCCTTTAGACCACAATGACTACAGTTTGCTGTGATTTTATGCCTGCCTTTCAGAAGTACTAAAAAAATTACTTTGGCTGCAGTTGAGTCTGAGATTTGGAAATGGCTTTGGTAAATGTTTACATTTGCATTTCCCCCACCCAAGTTTGTTTTACAGTATATGACCTGTATGGTAATGAGTCTACAGAGGGAAAAATGATTTGCACACTGTCTCCTGAAATGAAAACGAAAATCCCTTTTCACCGTCTTTGAGAATCTGCCTTACAAAAAAACAAATTTGAAACGTTTGAAACCTGAAGATCAAGACTTTCTTCCAGACTCCAGACTATCAGCTTTAACCAGTGATCAAAGGACTAAGAATAGAATAGAATAGAATAGAATAGAATAGAATGGAATAAAATATAATACAATCGAATGCAATAGAACAGAATACTATGGAATACAATCAAATAGAATAGAATAGGTTACAATAGAATACAATTGAATTGAATAGAACAGAATAGAACAGGATACATTAGAATAAAATCGACTACAATCAAATAGAATAGCATAGAATAGAACAGAATAGAGTAGAAGACAATACAATACTGTAAAATACAATAGAGTAAATTAGAACAGAATACAATAGAACAGAATAGAATAGAATGGAAAACAACAACAACAAAAAAATACAACAGACTACTACTAAATGGGGAATGTGTTAACAGTATTAAATTCAAGTAAAGTTTTACAAAAAATTATTAGTAAATTGATGTTTAATGTAATAATTTTAATATTTAATTAAAACAAAACCAGCAGATGGTAAACATGACTTCTAGAAGAGCTAAAGTAATCAATCCTAATATATGTACAAATGAAGGCATTGCTGAACAAAAACAAAATTTAAGCAGATTAGAAACTGCGAATAACAGCATGTATAGGGACAAAAAACAATTTTTAATCAGATCAAGAACCAGTGAAACCAGTAGCATGGTTGAAAACATGTATTTAACCCTCTTTATATCCATTGACTCTGCTGCTTTGTTTAGGTAGGGCTGAACTGATCAGCTGGTTTCTGTGAGGATTCGTCTTTTTACAGGAATGGAAATCAGGCTCAGACGCGCCGTACAGTAGATTTCATCAAAGCACTGTTTGTTATCCGTTACTCTGTTTTTAATTCAACTCACTTTAATGAAATGAATACTGACTGATACCAAAGGGAGAATAAATGTTGTATTAAATCACATTATACTAATGTTATAAAGATTTTTAGATGTTGATGGCCGTTGGCAGGAAACTGATTGTCTTACGGCGGATCTGTAGGACCGTCTGATGAAGACATGGATGAAGATGATTTTTATGGTTCATTTGTTTTTTTTCCCAACAAAACAAACAATAAGCCAACAAAAAGGGTGTGGTGTACTTGATAAACAGATTTTGCAGTTTCATATGTTTAATCAGTAAAAAAAAAAAAAAAATTATTAAAAAAGAAAAAAAATATATTTATAAATATATTTATATATTGGCCATCTTCCGGCAGTGACGTCACGGTGCGGTAAGCCTAGCACCATTCTCCCCGCTTTACAAGCTAAATCAATGGGAACTACTAGACACATCTGCAATCAACAACAATTATTGAAGATTTCCAGAGGACTTCACCATTGAAATTCACCAGAGCTATAGTGAAAATGACAATGCCCACGTGCATGGCAGCTGGATGTTGGAATACATCGGATAAAAGTGAAAAAAAGACTAGTTTGCCATCGAACTTCTGGCCGGAGAAAAAACACGTAAAATGTAGTCAACGTTTGGAAGAAGAATGTTTTCAAGATGACTTGGATAATAGCGCGTTGTGACAAACACCAGATACAGCACTGGGACTTGATCAACAGCCGATACCGCACCGTGACGTCACAAACCAGTAGGTGGCAGTAGTGTTCTTTGACAAACATGGATGCCTCCAGGAATAAATCCAAATTTCTTGCATCAAGTGTATTTAACCTTAATTTAAGTAGGTAAATACGATGATCTACCAATGGAATGAGTACTTTTATTCTTAAGATAATTAGATAATATGCACTTAAAATAAGAAAAAGGCAATTATTTTTTTCTCATTTTAAATGTAAATAGTCTTGTTTCATTGGCAAAGTGTCCCATTACCTTCATGAAAAAATTCACTTATTTTAAGAAAATATGACTTATTTAGATTTCTATTTTTTGCAGTGCAAGGAATATTCAATCTATTGTTATTTATACCTCAAACAAATACGTTTGTAGTGATTTAATGAATTTAGCGTTGATCAGTAAAAAAAAATATTAAAACAATATTTTTCGTCGCGATCACTGAGTCCCTGAGCGGCCATTTTTGCCCAAATATAGTAACCCCTCCCTCCTGCCATCTTCCAGCAGTGACGTCACGGTGCGATAAGCCTAGCGCCATTCTCCCCGCTTTACAAGCTAAATCAATGGGAACTACTGGACACATCTGCAATCAACAACAATTATTGAAGATTTCCAGAGGACTTCACCATTGAAATTCACCAGAGCTATAGTGAAACTGACAATGCCCACGTGCATGGCAGCTGGATGCTGGAATACATCGGATAAAAGTGAAAAAAAGACTAGTTTGCCATCGAACTTCTGGCCAGAGAAAAAACAGGTAATATGTAGAAAAACATTTGGAAGAAGAATGTTTTCAAGATGACTTGGATAATAGCGCGTTGTGACAAACACCAGATACAGCACTGGGACTTGATCAACAGCCGATACCGCACCGTGACGTCACACACCAGTAGGTGGCAGTAGTGTTCTTTGACAAACATGGATGCCTCCAGTAAAGCACATTTAAAAGAAAATTACTCCGAATTTAAAACACTTCTCATTTATTGAACAGTATGTCATAATTTCATACTTAAAGTACTTTCAGAAGTTTGTATTCTGAATGTGACCAGACTTTTCCTTTATGGTGTAGAATGAAGAACAACAGCCAAATAACTCAGCTGGGTCACAAGTGTTAGGAAACAAAACATTATTTATTTAATAGTTACATAGGGGAAGTGGTAACTACACAACGATTATATAATCCAGCAGCCTGCTTGGTCAGACCTAAACCCTGATGGATGTGAAAGGTTCAACAACTGTGTCACTTTCACAAAATATATATTCAAAGGTTTCTAAGGTTTTTCTGTCACTTTATAAAAAACACAATTGTGTTTTCAGTGCCTGGCAGCAAAATCCTCCAAGATGTACAAGGAGAAAGTAAGGCTCCTTGACTCCTCCCAGTGGGGGAGAGGAGATTAATGGGGAGTGTCAGCACAAAAAAGACAGCTTGATGCCAGAGAGTCCAGCCAAAGATGGATGTTTCACTGAGTCATTCATCATAATCACTTCTGTTATTGAAGGGGAGGATTTCCTGCAAGCTCACGTTCATTCCTTTACAGAAAAAAGATGAGCTACACACACACACATCTACCTACAGCTGTCATCCTCTTTAATCCTGCCTCTTTATCCATTTAAAGAGTTCTGTCCACATACTGCAGCTGATGTTTGAACTGTTCAGTACAATCTGAGTGACTCAAGTCATAAAAGTTAATTGTGAATCTGATTTTGAGTAGAACAACTGAATCCATAAGAGAGAGACTGATATCATCTGGGGTATACCTGCTATGTGTCTGGTAATAATTAAAACTGTGTTTTCTAAGCAGGGTCATCCTTACTGGAGATGAAAATTGAACACGGTTTATTGTTATCAGCTTTGACAGCCGTGCAGAAAATGTCTTTTTCAGAAAAGTTCAATGGCACCTATAGGATTTATTTAAAGATGTTCAATTCAGTTCAATTTAGTTTAATTATATAGCACCGATGCACAACACATCATCTCAAGGCACTTTACAAAGACACTTCAACCAGATCATCCAGTCAGATGGTTCAAACTTTCTATCTAAGGAAAACCAGCGGATTGCATCAACTAATTGACTTGAAAGCAATTCTTCAAACCAAGCATGCTTATAGCGATAGTGGGTGTCAGGACTCCTGTTTTTGTGTTTGTGTTTCTGTGTTTGTCTCCCTTCATCCACCAGGAGGCGCCTGGTTCTGGTCCGCCTCCTCACACACCTGCTGTTGGTCTCCTTGTTAAACGAAGTGTTCTTAAGCTGCTGACTGCCACTACTTCCACGCCAGAGTGTTTACTCTAGCCAAGCTGAGTTTTTGCTGAGTCACGCTGAGCTTTTTGTCAACCTAAGTTTAAATTTGTTTTTGTCTTTGCCTCTCGGCAGGAAGTCATCCTGCAAACTGGATTTCTCTGACCTTAACTCCCTGGAAGGATCAACTGAGCTAGGATTCAAACAGGAGGTTTGGATCCACTTTCCCCAAGAGATCGTTTGAGCTTCACACTGAGAAAGGGATTAATCTCCCCTACGACCCATTCAAGTACCGCAGGAAATCTAAGTGGCAGTCAGTTTCTCCGTTCACCAACTTTCAACCGCATTCTGGATAAAACCTGTTCTGCCCTTCACCGAATCAGACAAACACTGGAACCACGGCATACAGACAAGAGTCAAGGATTCAACAACTTCTCTGGAAACGTGAGTCGGCAACCAAATCCTCTTCCCCAAATTCATGAATCAAATTCCCCACTGAGCCTGAACTAACCGCTGTGTCTTCCCCTCGCTTTTCAGTTCCGGTTGAGCAGTGTTCAGAGCAACACTTCTCCCTCTGCTAAACTTCTTCAATAAAACCTGTTAAACCTTTTCCCTGGTCTCTCTGTTCGGTTTTCTGCATTTGGATCTGAACTTTGTAACATCATGACAGTGGGGAGGAAAAATCACTTTTGACAGGAAACATCCTCCAGCCAAACCTAGGCTCAGTGTGAAGCAGATAATGACATAAATAAAATGAGTTATTTGGCGCTCTGGCCCCGGCAGAAGACTTTGATGCTGTGAATCAACACTAGCTTAGATGAGTAATCTATGGTGAAGGAATAAGCCAGAGGTTGAATGGGACTGAGAAAAGTCTGAGTGAGGGAGAAAAGGGAGTGGAGTCGGGTGAAGGTTTTCTTGTGTGCGGGAGAGAGAAGCTAGGCCAGAAGATAAATGAAGGGATCATGCTAGATGATTGGCTTGGGAGAAGGTGTGGCCCTGAGTTGATTGACTGGAGCTGAACAAGAGACATCGCAGGTGGTTCAGATGAAACTACAGTATAAGAGCCTTCGTATAGATAACGAAAATGTCAGTAAGGTAACAAAGTATTTATACTTCTTCACTTGTCACCTCTGGATAGAAGGTTTATTTTCTTTCTGTAGCAACATTCTCTTATGTGGGGTGGAAATACTGCAGTGTTAATGTGGACAATGTGCGTCCAGGTGTGTTATGTTCCCGTTTGGTCTCAGCAAAAATCATTTATAAGAATAACTCAGTTTCTCCTTTTCTTGGGTTTTTATGTTCCTTCGTTCCTAAAGATCATATCATGATTTAACTGGCACTAGTGCTGGTCTGATCCAGGATTCAACACACCTGTAAGCTCTGCCCTGTTCCCAATCAGCCTCCTTCCGATTCACCTGCTCACCTGACTATATAACCAGCTCTCAGACCAGTTATTAGTGTCAGATTTTTATGAGCCACCAGAGAATTTTATCCAGCATTCTTTAACCCGTCTGCCTGATTCTGACCTGATTCTGCCTCCTGCTTCTTTGATCAGTGTTCTGTAAGATCAGCGTACACCGTCAGACCAGCATACCCCATCAGACCAGCAAACCCATAGTCAATACGAGTATATCCCTTTAGTTTTGTATGAAAAATACACTTTAAACTACCTCAACGGGCGTGTATCCCTTTAGTCATGTACAAAAAAATGAATTACTTACTTTTTGGTGTTTTCTTTTGAGCGTATGGCGAGCTGACCTTAAATATTTTTTTTGTACATGACTAAAGGCATACATGCCCACTGAGGTAGTTTAAAGTGTATTGATTCGTACAAAACTAAAAGGCTAAACGGGGATAAACTAAAGGGATAAACGGGACTAGCATACGCATATGCAATGTAACGTCTTGCGGATGTATGGGTATGCTGATCTGACGGGGTATGCTGATCTGACAGAACATTGACCTTAACCCTACCGGGCCTGTCATGGTGTGTTTTTGGATATCTAAACCTGTTTTCAGTGCCCTGACCTCTTGAATTTTCCCCTGGATTGCCTTTGGCTCTGGGATAACCTGGCTTTGACTCTGGACCGATTCTTGAATTCCGTACCCTGGTTTGTTCCCTTGATCATTTTACTACCTCTTCTCTAACGGATCTGATTGTGTGCATTCCCCTGGACCAAGGATTCCTCCAAATCAACCTGGACGGACTTAGGAATCCTCTGTGGTTTATCAGTGACGTCACACTCCAACTGGCATCTTCAGGAACTCTCAAAGTTTGTCCTCAAACTCTGTGAAAGTTAGTGAACCAGAATTCAACATTGGAAACATTGCCCCATGTTTTTGTCTGGTCACTCAACTGTCAAATATCCTTCCAAAAGATTCGGTTGCTGACTGTAGTAAATCCTTCCCGACCTGCGGTAGTTTAAAAGGCTCTCATTGTATTATTGATTTCTGGGTCTTCCATTTTCTGGGCATTACATCTTCCAACTTGTGTAAATCTACAGTTTTCCTTTTCAGACTTCCTTGAGGTTTTCCGTTGTCATGTTTTATCAAATCCTTACCTTCTGTACTCCTCCTTCTTACTTCAGACTTAAGAAACATCAGCTTGACTACTTAAAGATGTTGCTGTCTGTCTGTTACATCAATAGACAAATAAAAAAATCAATAGTTTTATCTACAAAGCATCATTACAAAACGTGTGTTTCACTCTGTGGGAACAAAAAACTCTATGTTCTCCTCATCCATCAGAAATACTGGCTCTTCATCCTCCTTCAATAAGCATAAGGTAGCCTAGTTCTTTAGAAAAGTAGGAATATTCATTGTTTTTGCTTGTATACAAAGGAAGTAGAAAAATGAAACATTTTGACAGCACTTTAAACTCCTCCAGGCCACTAGGTGGCACATTAGCCTGCTCTTGATCCGACCTTCAACTGTAATGTTTTTCAGATCCAACAAACATCTGAGGTGTATGACAAATATCCACTATTTTGTGGTATATTGATTGCTAACTCATATTTAATCACACACCTCTTGTGCCATTAATCCTTGAAACAATCTGCTTGATTCTAGGAAGGATTAAAAGCAGAGGACTAATTTCCAAATTTGAATCAATGAAGGACATTAATTAATAAGCAGCTGATCCAGTGTTGACAGCAAACTGAAAACCCATCTGAATCATTTCACTCTAACTCACTCAGAGAAGCACACAGCAAACCTGCAGCAGAATGCAGCAAAAAAAAGAAGAAGAGAATTGAATAGAATATGAAGAACTAAATTTTTCTTGAAAGAAGTGTGTTTTCCCTTGACTCAAGTGGGTAAGTAGGACATGCTAATGGAATAAGATGATTAATGTTTAGAATAAGAAAAAAATATATATATCTTAATTAAATGCATAATATTTAATTATATTATTTTAAAGCTACAGTGTGTAATAATTACAGGGATATACTGTCAGAAATTTAATATATTATACATAACTATGTTATTTATCATCATCTATGAGCTCAGCCTCTTAACCTTAATATTTGCATTGCCTTAGAATTCGTTATTTATAATTACATAGGAGCTGGTCTCGCAGCCATGGAGGCAGACATCTTTGCGCTACGGCAGTGCAGAGCCAACAAACTAGCGATTGCGAGATCGCCCATTACGCTCGAAAGTAACTACGGCAAGTTGAGAGAGATGAACTGAGACGGTACTGAACAATAGATGGCAGTATTATGCCTGAGAATACTATCTGTAAAATTATCTATGTAAACAAACCTCATCACTTGAGAAGGTAGGTGATGCGGACGTTGTGGAAGACATTTTGTCCCGTAACGCTCGCCGTACTGTTGGGGGGGAGAAGCGGTGGGGGGGAGATGTTCATGTTGCTGCGGTCTGCAGTATGGACGTTATACGTCGCTAAAAATTACACACTGTAGCTTTAAAGGCAAAGATAATTTTAAGATAATTTTTTGCAGTGCAGGCCTTACGGTACCAGCCTGACCTTTCATTAGCATTAGCAAACATTCAACTTACAAGTCCTCAATGAAAGCAGTAAACCTCCACATCTCATCAGAGCTATTAGGGAGCTACTAGGATCAAAGCCTGAGCTCCATCTCATCTGACTTCAACCTTCTATTCCTATTAGTACAAAATCCTTTTGTGTTGTCGTTGGTTTATTTATACATATTGGGCCAATCAAAAATGGATAAAACAATGATATAAATCCTTTCTTTTTCATTAAAATCTATACTTCTATCAGCTCCACACTAGATGTCCTGCAGATGTTTTTAGGTTTGTTTTTGATGAAACGATTGTAGCTATGTAGCTACGTAAAAAATGTTAAAAAAAAAATTGAAGTAATTCTATGACCAAATATTTTTTTGAGCCATAGGACATATTTACAGTGATGGACGAAGTACTCAAAAGTATTATTTGAGTGAAAGTACAAATCTTAATCAGCTACAAGTAATGATCTTGGCACTAATATCTGTTCTGTTTACTCATTTATATCCCCTGTCTATCTCTGCTCAGTTCTCAATACCGTTTATCAACCTGCTTCTGCTTCTATTTAACAAGCCTTCAAACCAGTCATCAGTGCCAGATTATTCGAGCTTGTGGTGAAAGTTCTCTATGTTGATGTTGGAATACATCGGGTAAAAGTGAAAAAAAGAGTTATTGCACCTTTTTGATTCATGATCCTCCACGGACGGGTTTGTCGTACTCGTACTCGTCGTCTCCCGCTTTATCCGGAACCTTGTTGCGGGGGCAGCAGACTAAGCAGAGACTCCCAGACTTCCCTCTCTGCTGACACCTTCTCCAGCTCTGTTGGGGGAAGCCCTAGGCGCTCCCAGGCTAGTCGAGAGATATAGGCCGTTTCTCAATATGCGTTCTTGAGCGTTCTCGTGTGCTCGTGACACGTCATCAGCCTCAGCCCGAGTACCGTTCCAATTCTCAAGAGTGCCAGATCGAGAACGCATCAAATCCCCCGATGTTGTCCTCGCCCCGCCCTCTTTATCGAGCATGCATCAGAGCAGTCTTGTGCGTTCTTCAGACTGACCGCTTCCCCAGAATGCTCCGCGGCCGCAGCTTGATTCGAGACAGCGCTCACAGTGGTAAGTTAAACATTCCCTTTTCTGCTGCTGTTGTTCTTCAAAAGTACGTTTTGATATCGTTTGAGGCGATAACATTATACATTTAAGCCTCCCTGTGTGGTCTGTTTACAGAGTTAGTGGGAAATAAAAAAAAAAAAGTCCGACATTGAGCGGACCAGAATGACCAGCAGACCTCCGAGGGTAACCGCAGCCAGGGCTAAATTTACCCCGTCTGTAGTGCACTTCTCTCTGTCTAGTTATGTGTGAACTACCGCTCGTTCTGATGGCGGTTTTTTGCGGTTCGGTAATTTGTTTTTAATGTTTTTTAAGCTTTAGAAATTAAGAATATTGTTTTCAAAGTGTTTTGTGTAGGGAATAAATAGTTTTGACTGTTAAAGAAATGCTAAACAACGTTGCCTGTGATGACATCACGAGTACGCTTCTGCTCCAATACACATACGGGCTTGCGTGCTCGCGTTCTCGTCAAGTCCGATCTTCCTGCGTTCTCGCCAAGAACGGACTTGACGAGAACGCGAGTACGTACTCACGTTCTCGTGAATTGAGAAACGCCTATAGTCTCTCCAGCGTGTCATAGGTCCCTTTGACCTAGGTCGTCCCCTGGGCCTCCTCCCGGTGGGACGTGCCTGGAACACCTCCTGAGGGAGGCTTTCCGGGGGGCATCCGAAGATGTCCGAGCCACCTCAACTGGCTCCTCTCGATGTGGAGGAGAACCGGCTCTACACTGAGCCTCTCCCGAATGACTGGGTTCCACGGACGGGTTCGCTGTTGGATTGCCAAATTGAAGATAAAGGATTTGCTATCGAACTTCTGGCCAGAAAAAAAAACATGTCATATGTGGCCAACATTTCGAAAAAGAATATTGTTAAGATAACTTGGATAATAGCTTGTTGTAACAAACTCCAGATACAGCATTGGGACATGCATGCATGTGTGTGTCTGAATGTGTAAATTCAAGTTTTGTAAGGTATCTCCTTTAAATCTCAACTATGACTCCTGTATTGTAATTCTACTGTCTCACCTCTCCTTGTTACTTTTAGTAGAAACATACCAGAGACGTTTTAGACAAAATAGAAACGTAAATGAGGAACTCAAACATGTCTCATGAGCTATAGAAGTGCAACCTTTGAGCGGTAAAATTTTCCTCTGGAAAATATTTGTAAGTGCAGTCCTGTAGAGAGGTTATGATCAGTAAAATATTGCCTGAGCACTTAGAGTATTTACTTGATGAAACAGAGATTAGTTTTCCAGCTTATCGGCTCGTCAAAGGGAGTCCTGACAGGCGGATTTTTACCATCTTAAAGCAGCTCCAATCTCAAAAAGACCATAGTGATTTGTGTGGTCATCATTTTATTGATATTAATAATCTCTTTTTCATCAGATAATTACTCCAGACAGACGTGCCTAAAATGATCCTTTTTCATAAGGTCTTTCAGACGAGAAGGTCAGATTTTAAACTGTGACCTACTGTAGTGGTTAACATCTGTCCTTCCAACAATCTGTTAATTATACTCATCTGATTTCTGTTGTGTTGAAGTCTAGTTTTTTAATTCCCTAATTCAGTTCAATTCATTTTTCAATTCAGTTTATTTCTATAGCGCCAATTCACAATACATGTAATCTCAAGGCACTTTACAATTCAACTAGATCATCCAGTCAAATTGATTCAAAGTTTTCTATCTAAGGATCTATCTCATTGTCTGGTCCTCTGCTGACATTATATTATAACCCCTGGATTTCAACTGGTGAATTTGTTGTTATTAAAGTACAGGTGCTGGTCATAAAATTAGAATATCATGAAAAAGTAGATTGATTTCAGTAATTCCATTTAAAAAGTGAAACTTGTATATTATATTCATACATTACATACAAACTCATATATTTCAGATGTTTATTTTGTTTAATTTTGATGATTACAAATGACAACAAATGAAAATCTCAAATTCATCATATCAGAAAATTAGAATATTACTGAAGACCAATAAAAGCAAAGGATTTATAGAAATGTTGGCCAACTGAAAAGTATGAACATGAAAAGTATGAGCATGTACAGCACTCAGTATTTAGTTGGGCCTCCTTTGGCCTGTATTACTGCAGCAATGCGGCGTGGCATGGAGTCGATCAGTCTGTGGCACTGCTCAGGTGTTATGATAGCCCAGGTTGCTCTAATAGTGGCTTTTAGCTCTTCTGAATTGTTGGGTCTGGTGTATTGCATCTTCTTCTTCACAATACCCCATAGATTTTCTATGGGGTTAAGGTCAGGAGAGTTTGCTGGCCAATTAAGAACAGGGATACCATGGTCCTTCAACCAGGTACTGGTAGCTTTGGCACTGTGTGCAGGTGCCAAGTCCTGTTGGAAAATGAAATCTGCATCTCCAAAAAGTTGGTCAGCTGCAGGAAGCATGAAGTGCTCTAAAACTTCCTGGTATGTGGCTGCGTTGACCCTGGACCTCAGAAAACACAATGGACCAACACCAGCAGATGACATGGCACCCCAAACCATCACTGACTGTGGAAACTTCACACTGGACTTCAAGCAACGTGGATGAAGTGCCTCTCTTCTTTTCCTCCAGACTCTGGGACCTTGATTTCCAAAGGAAATGCAAAATTTACTTTCATCAGAGAACATGACTTTGGACCACTCACCAGCAGTCCAGTCCTGTTTCTCTTTAGCCCAGGCAAGACGCTTCTGACGCTGTCTGTGGTTCAAGAGTGGCTTGACACAAGGAATGCGACAGCAGAAACCCATGTCTTTCATACGTCTGTGTGTGGTGGTTCTTGAAGCACTCACTCCAGCTGCAGTCCACTCTTTGTGAATCTCCCCCACATTTTTGAATGGGTTTTGTTTCACAATCCTCTCCAGGGTGCGGTTATCTCTCTTGCTTGTACACTTTTTTCGACCACATCTTTTCCTTCCCTTCGCCTCTCTATTAATGTGCTTGGACACTGAGCTCTGTGAACAGCCAGCCTCTTTAGCGATGACCTTTTGTGTCTTGCCCTCCTTGTGCAAGGTGTCGATGGTCGTCTTTTGGACAACTGTCAAGTCAGCAGTCTTCCCCATGATTGTGTAGCCTATAGAACTAGACTGAAAGACCATTTAAAGGCTTTTGCAGGTGGTTTGAGTTAATTAGCTGATTAGAGTGTGGCACCAGGGGCCATCAATTTTGAACCTTTTCACAATATTCTAATTTTCTGATATGATGAATTTGAGATTTTCATTTGTTGTCATTTGTAATCATCAAAATTAAACAAAATAAACATCTGAAATATATGAGTTTGTATGTAATGTATGAATATAATATACAAGTTTCACTTTTTAAATGGAATTACTGAAATCAATCTACTTTTTCATGATATTCTAATTTTATGACCAGCACCTGTACATCCATTTAAGATATGCTGCCAATGTTCAATGCCATTTCAGTCCTACATCGCCTAAAATCATGACAAAAGGACCAAACCATCAGAAGGACGAGGTAACAGCCATCCAGGTCGTAATGCTTCACCTCGGACTTCAACTATTGCTCTGAGTCCTGCCACCTCCAGAAGTTTTCTGATGACTCAGCAATTGTTAGCTGCATTGAAAAGGGTGAGGAGAGTGAATACAGTTGTGGGTAACTTTGTCACTTGGAGTGAGCTGAACCACCTGCAGCTCAACGTGACAAAGACTAAGGAGCTAATAGTGGATCTGAGGAGGACAAAAACACCTGGGACCCCTGTTTCCATCCAGGGGGTTCCTGTTGACATTGTGAAAGAGTATAAGTACCTGGGAGTGTACTTTAACAAAAAGTTGGACTGGACTAGAAACACCGAGGCGGTCTACAAAAAAGGCCAAAGCCGACTATTCTTCCTGAGGAGGCTGAAATCCTTTAACATCTGTGGGGCGATGCTAAGGATGTTTTCTGAGTCTGTTGTTGCTAGCACGCTCTTCTTTGCTGTCACATGCTGGGGCAGTGGGCTGAGGGTCGCTGAAAACTACAGACTGAACAAACTGATCAAGAGGGCCGGTGATGTTGTGGGGGAGCAGCTGTACACCCTGACCACCGTAGCAGAGAGGAGGATGCTGTCCAGGTTTCAGTCCATCTTAGACAATGACTCACATCCTCTCCACAACACACTGGTCCAGCAGACGAGCTCCTTCAGCAGAAGACTCCTCCTACCCAGATGCACAACAGAGCGCCACAGGAAATAATTCCTACCTGTGGTCTATATAACGCCTCCCTCAAGTGATTCAGACCCCCCCCCCCCGTAATTGACATTTATGCACTATTTTTGCACGCCACGTATCACTTTACTTGGATTTATCACTTTAGTTGGATATTCACTTTATTTGGATTTAGATTTTACAAATGCATAGATATACATACATATATATATATATATTTACAGAAGAGCTATATGTGTATATATTTTATCTCTTTTTATTCTTATTTTTTTTATCTTTATTATATTGTGTAGTTGGATGTGTATATATATATATATATATATATATATATATATATATATATATATATATATATATATATATATATATATAAAACTGTAACTGGGATTATTAAAGTATTTCTGATTCTGATTCTAAAGCTTTTTGAGTACCTTCATTGGCAGGTAGAGGAGGGGTTGAACCTGGAGAGGGATGATGAAGGGGAGCAGCGGCCACCGATCTGGTGCTTGAGTTTTGCCATATTCCAGGTGAACGATGCTTGTGACCATGAAAGTTTTTTTCCCTAAACACAGAACAGAACGCCATTCGGTCGAGGATGACGTTGGTATAAAAAGTGTGCCATACTGAAAGATTTGTTGTCTGACAACATGCATCTCTTGTGCAAGTGTTGGCCAAGAACTGAGCTGACTGGTTTACAGACTGCTCCATTCCTCCAGGTCCAAGAGCCCACGGCATCCCCCCTAGCAGCAGCGGAGCTTGTTTCTTACAACCTGACAGTGGCTGCGGTCTGTACGCCTTCTACTATTGAAGTATTTGAGGACAAACTGCTTCACCATCCTACTCCAAAGAGTTGGGGGAAGAAACAATTTTTCTACATGTTCCTGCACCATAAATCTCCAGCATTTTTGCTTCTGTGCTCCCTATTGGGCACCTATATGAGCTCCTTCATGGTCTCCAGCCTTTTTCTCAAGAGCATTTGTTTTCTCCTGCTGCCAACCCATACCTTAAGAAAAGGCTCTCCATTGGGCTTCTGCACAACTGCCTCCGGTCAACTGGACACTTAAAGGAACAAGTTATTATTACAATATATTGTTAAAATACATCGCTTGAAGATTTTCTTCTGACGTTTTGTTGCCTCTTCAGTGCTTTGCCAGTCACAGAAAATGACTCAATGCATCCATCAATCTGTTTGTCTTACCCATGAATTAATCACTGACTAATTTGTGCTGTACTAAACTAAGTCAGCACCATTTCCTGTAAGCACTACATGGCCAATCAGTCCTCAGCAGCATTTCTATTTGTCCTCTAAGTTGACTTGGACAATCTTGAGTTATCCCAGGTAAAAATTAGATTGGAGCTCAAGCTGTTAGCTTTAGCTTAACGTAAAATATCCCTTAGCTTAAAGCAGGGTTAGCAAGTCGGTCCTGGTGTGCCACTGTCCCTGAGCTTTTGCATGCATCCCTACTCCAACGGAAGCAAAATGATCTCCTTGGCATATTAGCTAGATTAGTAACGGCTCGGCCATTAACCCCTAATTTGTTTCAGGTGTGTTGGAGCAGGGTTGCATCTAAAAGCTAATGGACAGTGGCCTTCAGGGATCAACGTTCTCTACCGTTAGCTTAGAGTACCAGATTCTGTTGTGCGATTCACACCTGAAGTACCACCAGGGGCAGACTGAATAAATTTGGGGCCCTAGGCAAAGACAGGCAGGGGCCCCTGTGAATTGAGAAAACAACACATAAAACAGACACATTATACAGATAGAGAAATGTTAATAGAATAGACATCCATTATCTGTTCTAGATTTTGTCCCTCTCTTCTTGTCCCCTTTCGTGTTGTTTTCCTCTCTATGTTTTGTACTCAGCTGACTTTTCATGCTGTCTCTAAAGCAGAGATGGTAAGTAACGAAGTACAAATACTTCGTTTCTGTACTCAAGTAGATTTTTCTGATATTTTTACTTTACTTTACTGCTTATTTTTATGGCGACTTTTTACTTCTGCTCCTTACATTTTTACACAAATATCTGTACTTTCTACTCCTTAAATTTAAAAAAATTGGCTCGTTACTTCAGTTTTGAATCATTTCAGTGGAGTTACCGTTATTATTTTTCACGTAATCAATACCAAATTCAATCTAATTGGATGGGAATCTACGTTGCATTTGACGCACCACTACAAGATGAATCGACAGATTCGGCGGTATTCATTGGCGGCAAATCATTGCAGCTTGGTGGCGGTGGCGTTAGCATAGTAGCATGGACGACAAGATGATTGAAAATGAACACAACGGAGATCTAGTCCTATTGGCAGACATCCATTTAAAATGTAGGCAACGGCATGAAAAAAGTGGTTTCTACTTTTACTTTTATACTTTAAGTAAATTTACAAGCCTGTATTTTGTTACTTTTACTTGAGTAAAGAAGTTTAATCAGTACTTCCACTTTTACCAGAGTATTTTTTAACACAAGTATTTGTACTTTTACTCAAGTACGGAAAGTGAGTACTTTTGCCATCTCTGCTCTAAAGGAATTAGCTGATTGGTCCTTCCTGTGTTTCCAAAAAGGCGACGGCAAAAGTAAATAAGCCAGTCCTTCTTTTTACTGTAGACAAGCCAAGATCTGCTGGTGCTGAGACACACTTCATATTATAAGCATCCTGACGGCATCAAGATTTTTATCAAAAACGTAATTGGGCGTGCTTTGGTGGTTAGCGCAGATGACCCATGTACATAGGCCTTAGTCATCGAGGTGGCCGACATGGGTTCGAATCCAGTCTGTGGCTCCTGTCTCTCCCCCTCTCTCATACCCCCTTTCCTGTCAGCTACTGTCCAAAAAAAAGAGCCAATAGGGCTGAACCCCCCACCAACCCCCCAAAAAATGTATGTATACAAATAAGGAATAGTTGTATTAACCATACATGTAAACAGAGTTTTATGGGGCCCCCAGAAACGTGGGGCCCTAGTATTGCCTAATGGTAAATCCTCCTCCAAGTTCCATTCCAGGCTGGCTTTTGCTGATGTATTAACTAATAAAAGTGATTCTGTTCAGTTCACTCAAACAAGTGAATTTTTCCTTTTAAGTCCGAATTCATGAACGTCACAATGGCACATCAAGCAGCCTTAGGTGAGTTAGACAATCTATCACAATCACAGCCAGTGGTGTCCAAATAAAACATGCTACTGTCCCCCCTGTGCTAGACCTTCCAGCTGGCAGTGTTGAAGGCTACCTGGTGAGGACTCTCTGACTTGGTGAGGTCAGGGGACCTTTTTTATGTGAACACTAGCCTTACTTTCATCAAAGGCAGAACTGAACCTGCCTCCAAACCTTACAAAATCACAACATACAATAAAATCAAAGATAAGGATAAAAAGACGCTGCCTGACCAGAGCCCAGAACATCACCTCCTTCATCCCAAGAAGACCTGAGTAAATAAAGAAGGATGAAGTAATCTATAGAGCTGGGTTATGACAAGGTGAAGCTCTGCAGGTCAGGTGGAGTTAAGTCTCTCTCAAGGCGACTGTGTCAATGGAGGTGGGGAGCCAGTGACAGTCAGATACTCATTTCTTTTAAAAGCAGCAGCCAAACAACTGATGAACCAAAAGATCTCAGACTCAAGCTTTTTTCCTCTAACTTCTTCAACTAATTCCTGAAATTGATGTTTGCAGTTAGATGACACGGCCACCAGATGACACTGTGAGCTAGCCTCCTGTTTAAATAGTCTCATAAATTATAATTGATTCATAATGAAATTATAATTATCTATATTTGTTGTGCACTGTAGGGGTCAGATGTAGGGGTGAGATAACCTACAGACCAGGGAGAAGAAAACCTCCCACCTTTTAGTCTTAAACTTTGTGATATTGAAAAGGGGAAGAAAAAAAAAATCAGAAGCAAACCGAATCTGTTGATTTAAAAATATATAAAAATGGCGGCTCTATTTTCCTCTGGTTCTGCTGTCCAGCACTAAGAAAAAGAGCAGAACCGTTTTGTTCCTGCATCTGTTATACTGAGATAATATCAGGCATCCTCCTAATGGCACAACTACATGCCGAGCTGTACTTCACAGCTACTTCACTGTCTTTTTGTTTTTCAAGAATACTTCATCTGTTATTTCCGCCTGAAGTGACAGCATTATATCCTCCCTGTTTCAATGATTTAGTCTTCTCTGAAAAAAAAACAGGATTTGTTCAATTTAGTAATGAAACAACTAAAGAAGTTTCCATGGTTTCCTACATTTTACCATGTACAACACAGCTTTTTTTCCCTTACTGTACATTTTGTTATTATAGATTTTAATCTAAATTAAGAATTTAACTTGAGTTTGACTCAATATCAGTTCATAAACATTAATTGGTGGAGTGATAAAAAGCTTCCTTAACTTTGATAGAATGCAAATAAAACCACTGACCAGCAAAAAACCTGATAAAAAAAAAAACTAAAAAACATTGGAAACAATATTTTATCCCTGTAATAATTATGATCTCAATACAGGGGATATTTTTATCAAGGATATTTCAAGTGAACTCCACTCTTCCTGTAACAAGATGTGATCTACAGAAGCCAAGTCAAGCAGATCTCACTGTCACAAGAGGGTTAATATTCATTGTTCTGAAATACGGAGCTAGAAAAAAGGTTATATCTGATAAAGCAGCATATTTATGCAGGAATTTGTGCATGCAGGGTGCTTCAGGCGCTTAAGCTCTCCCAATCCCTTTTCCATTCTCTAAATGTGCTTGCATATAAAGCAATCCATTAGTCTTAGCTTTGCCAGAGATTTTAAGTGGACACCTGTCCATTAAGACCATCGTTTTAGCAGCGGCTCATCTCAAATTATTTGCCCTGAATTAAATTCTTTCAAATGTAATGGAATGCATATTTATAGTGTTTTTTCCTCATTACTCCCATCCTCTGCTGCCCATCTTGTGCCTTTTCTTTTTCAAATGAGGACCTTGTGGGCTCAGTAGATGTTTGCAACTTTCCAAAGGGTCAGCGGCACCCGGAGCTGTTCAGATGTGAGCTTATACAAGCCAAACAGTGCATTTATTATTAGGCCAGCACCTCATATTTCACATATGTGAGAAGTTAATGACTCTAAAGGTTTGCTAACTAATGCATCTTGTCATGTAAATCTAAAGCCTGAAAATATTGAGAAATTTAGCATCAATTAAACAAATTCTGCCTCATTAAATCTATCTGGTATAGCATACATTTCTTAAAACATTTAATGTTGTAACAAAAGAACCGAAATAAATATGAATTTCATGTTTTTTTTGTCTTCTTAAACTGTTCCACAATTATCCATAATAACTGTATAAATATGATATCTCAAGAAAGCAATAAAGTGAAGCCAAAGTCTGTGTTCCTGCATCTGGATGGGTGTAGATCAATTAAGACTCCACATATCAATCAATTAAATACACAAAACATACTGTAGACACCCCTAACCTCCGCAGCGCAGATGTCACCTTAGCAGGGTCTAAATCATGAAGGAGTGGTCATGGCAGTGATAAGATCGAAGACCTGCTGCTTCATCCTCTCTCTGCTGGGTTTTCTTCAGAGCACATTATGGCAATGAGTTTGAGGCTTAAAGGGCCGGCGTGTCAGCCCGGTGCCAAAGGCATAAGCCCCCGTCATTCCATCAAGCCTGAAATTAATTAAACAAAGCCTTGCCTCAATCATGAGAGTGCTGGCCAGCGGGGAAAGGAAGGGAACAGAAACCAGGTTGTGTTGTTTCTCTGTATTCTTCCTTTCTTTTTCTTCCTTTTTTTTTTATGGGACAACACTGGGTTTTGCTGATTTTTACTCTAAAACACCTCGTTTAACCTTTGGAGAGGCTTTCTACTGTATGTAAGCTGCAGTTTGTGGATAACTTCTGGGTAAAATAAAACAGGAGGATGGAAAATATAAATATAAATATAATTAGAGAGATCGGGAGTTAAACATAGAGACATTCTCTCCATACTCTAGACATCACAGTTTGATTCTATTCACTTCATATTTTATGCTGTACATATCTGGACTATAGCTGTTCATATTCATAGATGGAGAGCTGCGAACCAATCCAGGTATAATTAACAGCAGTTATTTAATGGAGTAGCTGCTGCCAACAGGAAGCGGAGGGAGGGGGCTCAGACTGGCTGCTCTGGGAGGGACTGCAGCTTTGTAGCCACTGCAGGATTTGTTTCACTCCTTTGTCTGCAAAGCCCAAGTAGCCTGTCAGGCAAAATGTCCACCAAGCTGCTATTGTTAGCAGGATGAGACGGACTTAGTCCAGTTACCATGCAAACCACATCATGGTCCGAATGCTTCACTTCTTCACTGTTTGAGTTAAATCAGAGAAGAAATCACAAACTAAAGCTTTTTTTTTGTCATCCTGTCAGTAGCAGAACAGGAAGCGTCACCATCAATTAGTTTTCTCTTCAAATGCTGTTCATAAATGAACAGGTTAGTGCTGTTTGATAATTATATCTAGCTGTTAGAAAGACAGTCATTGGGTTTTCCTGTAGTTTAAAATACAGTCTGACACCTAGAAGTTACAGACATTTAAATGATTTCTGACTGAGAGTTACAGCTAAGACAGCCTGGCTGGTATTTAAAAGGCAAAGTCCTCGACTTAATCAATGGCATTGTGGGATTATTATTATTTTTTTTTTAGAGCTGTGCTAATGCGGGATTTTGAAGTTGAACACTTATACTATTAGCAAAAACAGTGGCGATGGATAGCGGAGAACCACTTGTACCTTCGGTGCCACCTCACACTGTGAACACTTCAGAGGTTACAATAGAAGCAAATACTACATCTAACAATTACAATCAAAAGCCTCTGAGACGATATGAAACTCTGCATTTAGAAATATGAGCCAAAGAACGGCTCATCTATTTAAAGCTAAGAACAACTTTCCTTTATTTCTATCCGCTGTCAAAACCCAAAAGAAGCAGCTTTTGGTTTAACTCCCATGATTCCCGTTTCCTCCTTCTCTCTTGTTCATATTTACCCTTCATTCATGTGTTTGTTGCTTCCAAACGTATGTTGGTGACTGTTCAGTCTGTCAGCTGGTGGGATTATCATGCAGAAAACAATCCTTTATCTGTCAGGGGGAGAGATAGGACTGCTTCAGGTTACACCACTTTCAGCTTCAGTTTAGATCCATGATTACCTCACCTGCACAATCAAAGTAGTTACAATGAAAATGCAACAAATCACTATAGAGCTCCCCAGCCTTTTGTGTGCTTCACCCTCCACCTTCCACCCTAACCTCCACCTAGAAGAAAGGCACTGACATTTCAGCCAGAGAGCCGAGGACGGATAGAGGCAGTTTGAAATGCGTGCAGCCTTCGCCTTTTCTTTCTCTGCTTGTAGTAGTACTTAAGTGTCATGTTAAACTGAAGGTAGGGAAGAATCTCAATGACCTGCTGTGGCTCTTTCTGGGTGTTTACTGTAGCTGCTGGTGACTAAAGCGCCAGCAGAGGCCCGTTCCTTATCAGCAAATAAGGTCAAGCAGATTGGAGACTCAAATTTCCCCTTTTAGCCAATGTTGCTTCACTATTGTCTATGCCGGACAATAGTTTCACATAACCTAAAGCTTGAGTTTCTCTCCCCTTTATTTTGAGGCATTTTACTCTCTCTATGAGTGCCGGGTATTTGCAAGCTAATAAAGGAGTTGCCACAACAAGGGGGTTAGAGCTGTGTGTGTGTGTGTGTGTGTGTGTGTGTGTGTCGGTAGTGTCAGGAGGCAGGTGCCAGGGATGCCCCCCTGTCAGGAGGCAATAGAACATAAAATTAGTTTAAGCAGCAGAGAGGAGCTCTGACTGCAGCTCCATTTTATTCAGGTTGATTTTTTAACATTTTTTTTGACCACAAGTCATTTTGTTGCATGAAGAAAGTTAATTTTACCCTCAAAGATTCTAAGGTTGTCGTTGGATGGTAAATCCATGACAAGGTTTTACCTTTTCATGTTAGGTGGAAATTAACTAGATTTTAATACTTTTGTTAACAGCAGTGAATAAAACATGAAAATACCCCAAATATTGTGAGCATGGCAGTGTGAGCACATGCCAGGAAGCTCTGCTGATTCACAACAGAATATTGCAACAAGAAAACAGCACAAATTAATTACTTAAATCTAACTTTATAACATCATAATGAACTTATTTTGTTCAAAAATGATTTTGTGTTATAAATTATAATTGTGCAGCCCTGTTGGACAGAGAGACTAAATGTTGGAAGTCAGGGAGGATGGTGGGGATTTTATAACACTGCTGCCTTGCTGCACAGAGATCTGTTTGATTTCAGCCGCAAGCTTTGACAATGTTTAAGTTTGTCATAAGGTTACATATTTTTTATAGCTATTGAAATTAGACTTTAGTAATAAAATTTGAGTAAATTTAAAAAATAGAGCTGAATGCAAATTGTTGGGTAAATTGACCTTAACAATAAAATGTAACTCCTGAATCATCTGAAGAAAAGATGTTCAGGGAGCTGATATGATCAGTCGGTCGATTGGTTGGTTGGGAGATTCTGTCTGATCTCTCTCAACAAAGTATGCAGTGAATTTTGCACCAAAATTATTGTGCAAATCATAAATTTTGCAAATGGAAATTTGGGGGAAAAAAATGCAGTTCAAATAAAAAGCTTTGAAAAAAACCGTCTTGATAATAAAAAAAAAAAAAGCATCATAGTAACTTTGCTGTTTTCTCAGATTTTATATGTTCAACTTTTTCTTTTTTTTTAACAGATTTTTTATTCTTAATTTTTTGGCAAATTTCTCTTTTTCAGGTTAAGCTTAACAGATTGCAATCAGATTTGATTCTGTTTGCTTCAAGCTTAATCCAAATGCTCTGTCCCGACTCCTGACACAAACATTTACCAATAAAATGTTGTTAACATCCAGCAGACCAATAGAAATGTTTCTCTGCCTCTCACTGCAGAGGAAAGCCTCCTCCGTCTCCCCAGAAGAGAAAAAGAATGTAATTCATAAAACTCAATCTGAAAAATAGGGGGAAAAAAGATTAAATAGAACGAAATAGCTCTTTTCTAATTATATGTTAAAAGTTCCTCTTCTGGATTAATTTTTTATTTTTTCAAATTTCTATTTACAAAATAACATCTTTGCTTGCAACAATAATGAAACACAATTCACTTCATAACAGTGCAGATTTTAACATCTTGAAGTTCTAAATTACAGGAAAAAAATGAAACAGAACCTGTTGAATGTATGTTATAATGACTTTTCTGCTACTTTAATCTAAAGAGATAGACATTATCATTGTTCTGTTTGATTCTCAGCAGGTTTACCTCCTCCACACAGCAGGTGCAGTAGTTCTGAGAATATCTAGGGGGAGCTGTAACAGGAAACACCGCTGGGAGAAATATAGTCTGGTTAAAAGCAGAGATGGCAAAAGTACTCACTTTCCGTACTTGAGTAAAAGTACAGATACTTGTGTTAAAAAATACTCTGGTAAAAGTGGAAGTACTGATTAAACTTCTTTACTCAAGTAAAAGTAACAAAGTACAGGCTTGTAAATTTACTTAAAGTATAAAAGTAAAAGTAGAAACCACTTTTTTCATGCCGTTGCCTACATTTTAAATGGATGTCTGCCAATAGGATTAGATCTCCGTTATGTTCATTTTCAATCATCTCGTTGTCCATACTACTATGCTAACACCACCGCCACCAAGCTGCAATGATTTGCCACGAATGAATACTGCCGAATCTGTCGATTCATCTTGTAGCGGTGCGTCAAATGCAACGTAGATTCCCATCCAATTAGATTGAATTTGGTATTGATGACGTAAAAAATATTAATGGTAACTCCATTGAAATGATTCAAAACTAAAGTAACGAGCCAATTTTTTAAAATGTAAGGAGTAGAAAGTACAGATATTTGTGTAAAAATGTAAGGAGTAGAAGTAAAAAGTCGCCATAAAAATAAGTAGTAAAGTAAAGTAAAAATATCAGAAAAATCTACTTGAGTACAGTAACGAAGTATTTGTACTTCATTACTTCCCATCTCTGGTTAAAAGGGACTAAAATATGAAAAAAAATTTCACTCTTTTCTACAAACAGAGTTTAAATGTATTCATCTTGCAGATGACATCAGAATGTATTAGTAGATTTATTCGAACAGTTTCAGTATTTTTTTTTCAGGGTATATATATATATATATATATATATATATATATATATATATATATATATATATATATATATATATATATATATATATATATATATATATATATATATATATATACGAAAAGTAATAGCAGCAAAATGAATGGGACTGGCAGTATATAAATATGCACAAGGGTAAAGAAATATATAAAAATAAATAGAAGGAACGACATTCAGTTAGATAAATATAAAAACATATAATATTTAAACAAAAACGGGGGGGTTCTTTTGGTCAGTTTGTTTTGGATTCAATGTTCCTGTGCTGTTCTCTTAACAGGTTATAAACTGAACACACTATTGACAAGAACCTTAAAAACTGCAGGGCTGTATAAACAACTGTGTTTGCTGGGAGAACTGATTGTTATAAAGTCTAACATCAGCTGAGAGAAGGGATCTGCGGTTACGCTCCTTTATGCATCTAGAACACAGCAGGCTATCACTGAAGAAGCTCTTCAGCTTGGAAACAGCTTTACGTATGCACTCACTCCTATACTATTACCTTTTTTTTTCTTTACTGCCCTTCTTTCTCCATCACCTGCACTGGGTCCAGGGGTCATCCCAGGACAGAGCTGGCCCTTTGTCTGCTGAACATAAGCTGCTGCTCCATCAAATTAGCCCATAGAAAATAGCTGATGCCACCACAGAGTTAGAAAAGGTCTTCAGGCGTCTGTGCAGTTAAAGAGCTCTGATACTACGTTCTGACCACACATGATTGAAGCAGCAAAAGTAGCTGGTTTACATGCAGAGTCTATGAAGGAGCATCAAAAGATCCAGCAGCGCATCTTGACGCACTGAAGCAGCGCTTCATGAGCATCTGACGCACATGACTTGCTTTACCAGCAGCAGCTGCTGGAGTTGGAAAAATTGAAAATTTGCTACAAAACACGTCACATCAACCAATCAGAGAAGCCGATCTGGAAGCTGGCAGGGAGACAGACACAGCACTGCTGATGCAGAGAGCTATGATCACTGAAACAGTTTATTAACGCCTAAATTAACTTAAAATGTTGAAACCTGCAGGCAAAACATGTTCGCTTTTATTATTCTGGTGCCTGCAGTTTGGATTACATACCTGAAAACCTCTAACATCTACTTCCAGCCGCGGAAAGAGGTGACCTGAGGCCTGAGGCAGCTGTTGCTGGGGATTTCCAGTGACATGCCACTGCTGGTGTATGGTGGACTCGTGGTGGTCCGACAACGAAATAATATTATGGCGGATTTTTGATGAACCGACTGCAAGATGGTGTTTTAAGGTGGACTTTCTCAAATCAAAACAGATCTGCTGATGAAGACTCTCAGTCATCCAGGTCATTCCATAAAAGTTTAAAAAACAATCCACTGGACCTGGTTTCCAAGATTTGAAGACGTTTCGCTACTCCTCCAGGAAGCTTTCTCCATACAAATGTCTGGATCCGCAGTGAGTTTGAGTCTTTATATAGACAAGGCCTTGTATTGCTTGGAAACATGCAAATGGAAACCGGCGAGTGGGTCGTTTTGTTCCATTGTTAGCCTGTAATATCTGAAACCTGTCTATGACAAGATTCAGATATTCTATATAAAGACTCAAACTCACTGCGGATCCAGACATTTTAATTGAGAAAGCTTCCTGGAGGGGTAGTGAAGCGTCTTCAAATCTTGGAAACCAGGTCCAGTGGATTGTTTTTTAAACTTTTACGGAATAAAAACAGATCTACTTTTTACCCATGTATAACAGCAAATACAGCAAAGCCGCTCCCTGCCATTGAATGCAGGAGCAGCAGGAGCTGCAGGAGCATCGAACACATCTTGATTTACTTTGCTTGATGCACTTCAGGATCCTCTTGAGGTGCGTCAGATCTTAATGTGTACAAGCATCAAAAATGAAGCAGCAGGCTTATTTTGCTGCTTCCGTTGATCATGGTCTGAACGTAGCATAAGTTTCATCAGCAGGTGGAATTTGCTCTGACCATTCCTGTAAAGACCATCAGCGTTGTTATCACAATCCAATTTATTGTTTTTAAAGTAGATACTTTAGATCTGTGACTCCAGAAATTCCCCCCCAGCTCTTCCGTTTTCCCAACATTTAACATAAAATGGTTCTGAAAGCATCAGGCTCCAGAGTCTTAAGTCTACTGTACTGTGAGTCTTCCCGACCTGGAATTATGCAGATGGAGTCATTGGAGAACTTTTGAAGGTGGCAGCCTGGTAGTAGACTGAGCACCAGCTCTTCCCCCCAAAGGTCCCGGCTGAAGAAATCAAAGAGCCTGATTGTCACGGAGCTTTCCTGTTTCTCCACAGAGGTCAGAGGTTGGCTCAGCACTGAGATGATGCAATTATCTATCCCGAGACAAGGCTGGTAGGTAAACCACATTTGATCAGATCCTTTTCCATTAAAGGATCATGGGATTGTTCTCAGTGTCACATAATTTTTCTCATGTGTGTGAATGTATCGTCTATTAAAACATCCTATAACATACTCTAGCTATTGTGATAAACTGTAGGGACCATGGCATGCCCAAAGTTAGTCCTCAGGGCTGCTGTCCTGCAGGTTTTAGAGGTTTCTCTGCTACAGCACAGCTGATTTTCATTGATAGCTGATTAACAGGCGTTTGCTGAACTGCAATCATAAAAATCAGCTGTGCTAAAGCAGAGAAACCTCTAAACCCTGCAGGACTGTTTCCTGTAAATATTTAAATATTTTAGTTAGCAACTTCGTTACATTTAGGTCTTGATTATCATGGCATTACAAGGCAATTATGTAGGTTATCTCTATATTTCTTTTTATATCATAACCCTATGAATTTAGATCTTATTTGACCCCTGAGCTGTGGTAACCAAGGGGCAAATTGAAGAAATAAAGCCAAAATTCCCAAAGTAGAAAGAAGAATGTTTTTGTTCTTTGCTTTTTTGGATCAATGAAGATTTTATTGATCTGGCATGGAAACATTTTATGCTGAAATCATTCCTTTATTGTACATTTTGTTAGCTTCTCTATCTACTATATTTACCAATATGATGAGTTGAACTAGATCTGCTATTTTCACATTTTTGTGAGATACTTCTGTATAAAGTAGGGCATTAAGTCATAAAAAAATCTTTATTTAAATTCTATAAATCAAAGTTGTAAGGATGGCAGCATTCTATACCCAGCAGTTATTGTATCTAGGCAAGTGCTGTCAGTCTGGTAAATAATCTGGTTGTTATTCGAAATTGTAAAGGTTTTTTTGCAACATAAAACTGACCAAAACTAGAGTAAAACGTTTTTAAGTTTTAGTCGACTAAAACCGACTAAAACCATCACATATCCTAATGACTAAAATGCGACTAAGACTAATAATAGTTTAAAAGACTATAGCCCCATTTCCACTACCCTCTGAAAACCGATCTGTGCCAAGCTCGGTTCCTTATGACCGTTTACACACCACACTTGCGTGGTTCCTCGCCTCCTAGTGGCGATTTACAATACTGCTGCTCTCTAGAGGGAAACAAGCAGTGTTGGGCACATTACTTTGAAAAAGTAATTAGTTATAGTTACTAGTTACTTCTCCCAAAAAGTAACTGAGTAGGTAACTGAGTTACTCCACAATAAAAGTAACTAGTTACTAGTAAAAGTAACTATTGCGTTACTTTTGCAAGTGTATGAAATTAATAACTGGGGATGTCTAATTCTGAAATCCTGTGTTTGGGTTGTTATAGATACTGCAACATGTAGCTATATCTATCTATCTATTCCATCCATCCATCCATCCATCCATCCATCCATCCATCCATCCATCCATCCATCCATCCATCCATCCATCCATCCATATTTCTCCCTTTCTCCATATAGGCTATCATTTGATCGTTCACGCTCTCCGTAGTTCTCCTGTGGCGCGAGCACAGGGCGGCTGTTACGCGCCTTTAGCGAGCATGCGCGTTTCCTGTCGCTTGCGCGGTGAATCGTGCCGCCGCGCTGTGCGGAGATGCAGGGGAAACCGTATCTGATGGGGAAACGCAGCTCGACGTAACACCGGTATTTCCATCTGGAAAGCACTGTTTTGCCCCTGGAGTCCTCCTCACTCTCCATCCTCCCCTCTTTCATGACGCGCGCACGAGTCCTATCATGAAAAAAGGTTAATTGTGCGACCTGAGTAACGTGCAGTAACGGGGTGTCGGCAATTGTAACTGCGTTATAGTTACAGTAAGAGTAATCAGTTTGATAACTCGTTACTTAAAAAGGTAGCGGCGTTAGTAACGCCGTTACTTTCAACGCCGTTACTCCCATCACTGGAAACAAGGAAACAAACATGGCGGTGCTCGTAACATTCAGGAAGTTTGCGGAGAGTCAGGCGAAGAAGGCAGCCTTTGGTGAATTTACTTGACAGAGCCAGCTTTTGGGAAGTGGATACGACAAACGATAGTCTAATCAGGGCTTACAGACGTTGACGTTCATCAAACTGCTAAGCAGAATCATCACTGGAAATCATGTGGCACGGTAGGGAAGCTAGTATTTATATGAATGTCTGAAATTTCATGATTATGGAGGCTGACTGTGAGGAGATGATGCGGTCTGCTCATTCACTCTTTGTTATCTGAGAAACGAGCCAGAACTGAACTGCTCCCAACCCTACTGGTGAACTAGTACCATAATGGTGCGGATCGGTTGTGTCTGGCACGGTCTGGTTCAGTTTTGCGATCCGTTTACACTCAACAGTTATTTTGGTTACCATTTTCGGACTGATTTTGGCACAGTTTCAAAAGGGTACTGCAAATGGGGCTAATGTGACAGTTAGTGTAGTCAAGCAACTTTTCTGTCCTCCCACTGGACCGGCTCCTCTGTAACAGCTATTAATTGCTGTTATTTTTCACAGAAGTCAGACCCTTTGGTGACTGAGGTTGATCTCTTCCCTCTGGATTAGAAAGAATAAGCCAAAGTAATACCAGCGTCTGGTCGAGATCTAATCACTATTAATGTAAAGTTAATTACTCATTGTTATGACTTAGACACACTTTATTGTTATCTTGTATATACAGAGGGTCAACAAAATGATATTTCCATGCATACAGTATTTCAACAGTGAATGAACATTTATAAAGTGCAGCAGTGATCAGAATGTAAACATTGTAGGAGAAAAGGAAAAAGCAGTTAAAAACATTGCGTAAAAGGCATAGATATAGAAAGGTTCAGTGCAGTGCAAAATAGATAAATATGGTGCAAAGTGCAGCAGAACATTGAGTTGTGTTCTATCTAAAGGGATTAAGAAAAAAAAATCTTCCATGTAGTGCAAATGATGATTACAAGTGTGATGCAGGGTCCAGTTTAGAGTTCAACAGTCTGATGGCAGCAGTGAAAAAGCTGTTGCAGAGTCTGCCGGCCCTGCATTGAATGCTGTGAAGCCTCTTCCAAGAGGGCAGCAGGGAGAAATGTCCATGGTGGGGGGTCACTGATGATGTTACAGGCTCGGGACACGCAGCGCTGGGATGAAGTGTTTTTAATGGGGGGAAGAGGAACCCCGATGATCTTCTGTGCTGTTCTCACCACTCTCCTCACCTTCTTCCAGTCTGAGGAGCTGCAGCCTCCACACCACACAGTGAGACAGCTGGTCAGAACGCTCTCTATGCTGCTTCTGTAGAAGGTGGTGAGGATGGGTGGGGGCAGGTGGGCTCTCGTCATCCTCCGCAGGAAGTAAATGCGCTTCTGTGCCCTTTTGACCACTGAGGTGGTGTTTACAGTCCAGGAATTTGGTGCTGTTGACCACCTCTAGAGCAGAGCAGTGGAGCAGGTTAGGACGGTTCTTCCTGAAGTCAACGATGATCTCCTTCATCCAATCCATGTTCAGGATCAGGCTGTTATCTTTGCACCAGTCCACCAGCTGCTCCAACTCCTCTCTGTAGTTCTAGTCGTTGTCATCACTGAGCACAGTGTACTTTTAAGGCTTATGTTTCTTTCTTTTAACACAAACCTTATATTTTTTCCTTCCAGTGTGCGAAATACCTGTCAATATTTGGGGGGGTCCCCATCTCCCCCATCTAATGACCGATGTTAATGGTGTCTGTTAGACCGTGGTATAACGACCGTTCATTTCCTACAAGTTCAATAACTGTTTTGTCTAAAATCTTTACGAAAGTATTTTTTTAAGATGTTCCATGTGTTCTCCTCTGACTTCAGATCTTAATAAAAATAATTAAATAAGTTGACAATTTGTTTGTTGTCTTGTTAAATAGCAGAGCTCAGTTTTAGAAGGCAGTACTTTCCTTCAAGACATACAATGATTGTTTATTACTTTTGGCTACTTTAGATCGCCAATGAAATGTAAAATAATAGTAAATATATGTAATAATATGTTGAAACTCCAAAAGAGATTTGATCCTTAAGAAACGCGTGCAATACAGTTTGTCTGAGTGGATTTGCCATATTTGATGTCATAAGAAGGGACGGGGCCCCGAGCAAATCTGGTACCGACATCGGTACAGCTCGGGTAGCGACAGTAGAACTGCTGGTCTGTTGTACTGTTTGCCATAATAAGTGCCGTAAAACCTGACATTATCCAATGAAAATTGTTATCAAATGAAGGTGAACATTGTGTGTCTTGCTCTTTATTCTCAGAGTGAACGTCGCTCTTGTTCACGATCATTATTTCAAAAGTGGTCGGTTCAGTTCACTAAAAATAGGAACGTATTCAGTGAACGCCGTTCATTGAACGCATTCATGAACAACACTGACTGTATGCCACTTTCTCTCAGCCTGTAAGGAGAAATATTCTAGTGTTTTACATTCTTCCAATCCTTGATCTTAAACTTGTTCCTGTAGTTTTTACTTCAAATTCTTTTACTTTCTCTTCAGCCTCTGTCTCTGTCCGGCTTTTCTCACCATTCTCATGTGGCTTCCATAACAGCTTCTTCTTCCTCTTTCCTTGTTTGTCCTCATCTCATTGGCTGATTATGTCTTCCTCTGAGATACACGGCAGCTAATTCATGAAAGCCCCGGTATATTAACAAGTTATTGCACAGTGCTTAAATAAAAAAAAAAAAAAACAAAAAAAACAGAAATAATGCCAAATGACCAAGGACCTATTTGTACAGCGTCTGTGAAGACTGACACTGTTCACCATCATTTGCTCTTGACAGTTTGTTTTCTAATGTTTCCTTTTATTTCAAAATCATGTCTGAAAGTTGCTGTATCAGAAATCTATAATTCGCAATAAATTTAAAGAATTCAGCAGAGGGCCTTAGTTGATGTTTTGTACTTTCCTAATAATTGAAGGGATTTTTAACACAGCTTAATGTGAAGACGGCATGACAAACGGCCCAACTTTGCAAAAATGCTGGAAGCAGAAAAGAAATGCCAGAGTCTAAGGAAAGACATCCCTAGCCTCGTGAGACCATCCTGATCTCGCGAGCTTTCAAAGTTTCACTCGCAGATCAGTCTGGAGACTCTCCGTTAAAGAAAATTTGGAGCCGTTCACCAAACGAACGTCCAATCAGCGTTGGCTTTGAGGCGGGTTGAGGTGTGACGCAACGAGAAGCGCGACAGCTCAGTCTAAAGAACATGGCGGCTTCAGCCGATGAAACTAGCGTTAGCATGGCTATCGAGCAAGTTTTATCGGAATTACAGAGTATTTCTTCACTGGAAGAAGAGCAAAACACTGCTCTGGAGGCTTTTCTCAGAGGAAAATATGGTTTTGCTCTTCTCCCGACTGGTTTCGGCAAGAGTAGCCTGGCTTGTGGTTGTGTTTTCGTCGTCGCTCTGTTAGTACGTCATATGCTTCGTTGATCTGATTGGTTTATTTGGCCCATCTATCACCAACATAGGCCAATCAGCTAACCAGTATTTTCGCCCCTTGCCAAAATTACTTCAACGGAAGGTTTCCAGATGGATCAAATCCATCTGGCGGAGTCAGGTTAAGACATCCCAGCACCAGTTTTTATTGCTAACATGTTTTGTTTTATATAAAAGCTTCAGTTTGAATACTGGCAGTTTTACAGCCACCAGTTTTTCTTGGTGTGAAGCCCTGACGTTGTAAATTACTTTGCAAACAGAATTGTTTATTTTGGTTTTCAGACTGACCTGACTGCATATTCAGCATGCACACATGAATCTGATCTGATCCCAGCTGGTGGTTAAACCTCCCCAAGGTCAAGTTTTTCTTTTTTTTTTGCATTTATTTGACTAAATGTGATCCGCCCTGTAACTTTATGACCGTGTGCAGTGTAATCTTATAATAATCTTTATTTACAATTTGCAAAGGATAAAAGCCTTAGGCAGCAGCAGTGCAGGAAAGGTGCAGAACCAATAGGCTGCCCTAAATATGAACAAAATGAAGGATCCAGGATAAAATCCGAAAAAAAAAAAAACTTTATTTTGTTTTAAAAAGGGCACAAAGGATGCATAGCATGTGAAATGTAAAATAGAAATATTTTAGATAGCACAAAAAATAAAAACTGCTGTTGAATTTTTGTGACGACCGGACCAGGGAAACTTCTGTCACCCGTCTTTCACTGGCTCATAACTTTCTTCAGTTGTTCTTTAGGAGAAGGAAAGGAGGAAACGAGGTACAAAGCAGTGAGCAGGAAGTCAGCGGCTTTGATGGATCCCAAGCTTCAACACAATGCAGGTCCAGCATCTAATCACACTGCTCCATAAACAACTAATTAGCCCTCCAATGTCCCCTAACGATGTGATGACAAACATATGATGCAAAACACTTGTTCTGATAAACAGCAGAACGAGCTAACAATGTATTTAAGCTCTTATCTGCTGGTGAGACAAAGGCTTGATTAGAAACAGTTCTGTAGAGCAAAGTCAACAGTTTAAGAGAGGCAACAAGTGGCTTCTTAAAATACCGACTCTAATATTAGAGACTCCCTGTCTATACTGTTCTCACCTCAAGTATGGAAACAAACTCTTTTTGGCTATATGTTAATAAGGGTAATGTTCAAGGTTCAAGTTTATTGATAATGTCTTTACTTGGTCTTATAAATTTCTAAATCAGTGCAGTCCTTTCAGGATGAGACGGCTGTGCCATTTACAGTTAATAGAAATAAAGCTTTTTTTAAATTAAAGTTGTCCTTTTAGCATGAAATGTATTTAATCTTGTCTTTGCAAACAGGGAGGACGTTTCATTTATATTCTAATTTACTGATTTTGTCTGTGAACTTCTAAAGGTTGATGAATAGGATACAAACTATAAGAAGGGAAAAGAAATGAAAGTTCAATTTAATTCAGTTTATTTGACCTGCATCAGATTGTATCGAGTCGTTGACTTCCAGAAGATTGTATTAAGTCATAAGTAATCTGAATAAACATTCAGTTGGACAGAAAATGTGAACTAAAAGGCATAAAGACTATTATCAAATGTAGCAACCCCTTACTTTAACCTAAACATCATTTTCATCTTATTCCTAAATCTGACTGTCAGCAAAGAAAAAAGTAAGACCAGTAAAATGTCATTTCAGCACAAATGGGTCTACATTTGATGGTGAAATAAATCTTCACTCTGATGCCAAGATGGAAGCGCTCACACAAACACACCCATTTCCTGGATTTAGCATCGACTGCTATTCATTTCTAAGGCCTAACCCCGACCCTCATCCAAACTGTATTACCAGCACATACCGAACCCAAACTCAATTCACATGTTAGGTCCTAAATCCAGAGGTGTCAAAACTATTATTGTTTATTACTCAAGTAAAAGTATAAATCCCACTGTTTAAAAACACTTTTGTAGAAGTGAAAGTATCAACCTAAGCTTTATACTCAAGTAAAAGTGTAAAAGTACCATTTTTAAAACTACTAAAAGTATAAAAGTTAAAGCAATGCAGAAAAAAAATGTTAAGGACAGAAGCTTTATTGCACCACCCTATAAAAGGAACATTTTTAATTCCGAATGAAAACTTCCTTAATTTTCTTAGTATTATAAGTACTGGTAACAGTGTAAAATATAACTTTTCATTATCGTGAAAAAACACACATTTTTGCTTGTGTCGAACAAGAAGTGCAAGACAAAGTAAATGTCTGGATGAAACAAATTATTTTGATGTTTTTTTTTATATACCAACAGGCCATAATGAAAATGAGCTTACATGAAACAAAACTAACTATCTTTTTTTGAAACATAAGGAGTAGAAAGTAGAGATAATTGCAAAAAAAAATTAAAGAGTAGAATTAAAAAGTTTTTAAAAGATAATTACTAAAGTATGGAGGGCCAACATTTCTACTTAAGTAAGATAACAAAGTATTTGTACTTCTAACCCTCACCCCAAGCAGAGAATCTTTCCTCATATGGAGCGGTTATTAGTCCTGATAAGTTCCTACAGAAAATCCTATTCCTGAGAAATTGTCTTTACTCTCTCCCCACAAGTTGCACTGCCAAAAATGTTAATATAAGTCATTTTTTCTCAAAATAAGTAAATTTTTTCTAGAATTAAGCAGGTAAGGGAGACTCCTTGTAAACGAAATTACATCTGAAATAAGAAAAAACAATTGCTTTGTCTTATTTCACTTCTATAATATCTAATTATAGCTCTGTTCGAAATCCTTCCAAGTCCATGAAAATAAGGAGACCGGAAGAGTTTTGGCCGTGAATTCGAACAGGTCTAACCTTCGGCGGGTTTTACCGCCGTAGGCTCTGTTGCTTAGCAACCATGAAAGTTTACACACAAAGCAGGAAAAGAATAAATACCGAAGTTTTCAAAACTGTTTGTTTATTATTTATTTTTTATTGTAAAGTGAACAAAGACTACATTAACAAGAATCCAGAGTGGAATAAAGGTTCCAACCACCGGGAGCAGGAACAAATAAAATCAAATGTAATGATAGAAACCTTAGTCAGTTAAATAACATGCTGCTGTCATTCTGCACATCTCTGATGTTGCTGCTATTTTCAAATATCCATTACTGTAAAAATGTCCATAGCTGCATATTGGTTAATTATTCTACAGTTTTATATTGTTAAAACACTTTACAGTATTTTATTGTTGATATTTTAACTCTTCCCTATTATGTTATTCTTATATATTTTTCTATGGTCCACATTTGTGTGACCATTTTCAATAATCTTTCTGCTGCTGTAAATTTACCCATTGTGGGACAATAAAGGGATTTTCTATTCTATAAAAGGGGTAGAAAGATATAAGTAAATCTAAACAATGTATGTATTAAGATATATCTGCAAAATCTCTAATATTCAACAACAAAATACACTAACCGGCCACTTTATTAGGTACCCCATGCTAGTAACGGGTTGGACCCCCTTTTGCCTTCAGAACTGCCTCAATTCTTCGTGGCATAGATTCAACAAGGTGCTGGAAGCATTCCTCAGGGAGTTTGGTCCATATTGACATGATTGCATCACACAGTTGCCGCAGATTTGTCGGCTGCACATCCATGATGCGAATCTCCCGTTCCACCACATCCCAAAGATGCTCTATTGGATTGAGATCTGGTGACTGTGGAGGTCATTTCAGTACAGTGAACTCATTGTCATGTTCAAGAAACCAGTCTGAGACGATGCCAGCTTAATGACATGGCGCATTATCCTGCTGAAAGTAGCCATCAGAAGTTGGGTACATTGTGGTCATAAAAGGATGGACATGGTCAGCAACAATACTTAGGTAGGCTGTGTCGTTGCAACAATGCTCAATTGGTACCAAGGGGCCCAAAGAGTGCCAAGAAAATATTCCCCACACCATGACACCACCACCAACAGCCTGAACCGTTGATAAAAGGCATGATGGATCCATGCTTTCATGTTGTAGACGCCAAATTCTGACCCTACCATCCGAATGTCGCAGCAGAAATCGAGACTCATCAGACCAGGCAACGTTTTTCCAATCTTCTATTGTCCAATTTCGATGATGACCTCTGGCATCAACAAGGCATTTCCACCCACAGAACTGCCGCTCACTGGATGTTTTTTCTTTTTCGGACCATTCTCTGTAAACCCTAGAGATGGTTGTGCGTGAAAATCCCTGTAGATCAGCAGTTTCTGAAATACTCAGACCAGCCCTTCTGGCACCAACAATCATGCCATGTTCAAAGTCACTCAAATCACCTTTCTTCCCCATACTGATGCTCGGTTTGAAATGCAGGAGATTGTCTTGACCATGTCTACATGCCTAAATGCACTGAGTTGCCGCCATGTGATTGGCTGCTTAGAAATTAAGTGTTAACGAGCAGTTGGACAGGTGTACCTAATAAAGTGGCCGGTGAGTGTATACTTAATTAAGCATATTGTGTAAAACAGTAATAAAAAAATTAAACTCCTATCAGATTTATAGTCCCCACTCTGCAGATATATTAGAATCTGTCCTTAAATTACAGCCAAACCCATTAAAACAGTAACAGATAAAAACCTTTAGATAAATCAAACATTACCGCCACATATCTGACTCAATAACCATTAAAACAACTATTTTCATTCATTTCAGACGGAAATATTCACAGACTGGATTATATTAAACTGAACTTCCAATTTTCATCACTGTTCGGCGCCAAGTAACCTTTCCTCTGATCACGGCTTGCTTGGTCTCGCAATGAATCCTGGGATATCCAAGGATACCGAGGATACATCGGACCCGTCCTTCAAATCGGGCTAAAAGAAGGACGCATTTTAAGGCCGCATAACAAGGACGCTTGGAATCCGACCAGACCTCGGCGCCGCGCTATGACGTCATCGTCCTTCAAATCTGGCCTTCTAAGGGGGTTTTCGAACAGAGCATTAATTATTTTAAGTGTAAAAATACTAATTCCATTGGTTCAATTAAATTCAGTAATTCAATTCATGTTATTTACCTAGTCAAATTATGGTTAAATACACTTATTTTAAGAAATTTCTACTTATTATTAGATAGTTTCTGCAGTGTAAGAACAATGTGGCCACTCACACAAACACCCAAATTAATGTGTCAGGGAAATCTGGTGTCCTCATTCTTGTCCAAGGGCACCCTGACAGTGGTTGCTACAGGCACCCGCACGTCTTCATGTGAAGGTCATATTTTACTTTGCAGCATCACCATGAGGAGAGAATTTCACGGCACAGTAGAACTTTTCCTTCCCTTCTGTGTTCTTATATAAAGATGTAATTTTGACAAGACATTTGGAGCAGTTCTATCCACCTTTGGCTTACAACAACAGGGTCATTGGTTTGAATTCCAGGTATTAAATCCCACTAGGAGTTTGAATCCGGTCTCTGAGGTTCCCACACAGTCAACAAGCATAACGGTTGGATTAATTAGATATTCCAGATTTCTCATACAGTAGGTGTCCTTTGTGCCTCTTATGCCCTATGATAGACTGGTGACCTTCAATTTGTGTAGTTTATTTTAAGAGCTTATCATCTGCTTCCTTTTAGGTTTAGTTTATTTGCTTTAGATATTCTTGCTGGGTTTCTGTTAGTGTTTCAGGTTCTGTGGATGCTCTGTCATCAATTTCAGAATCAGTTGTGCCAAAATCCATATAGCTTTCAGAAATGATGTACTTTGCTTTATTATCATTCAAAAATAGATCAGTTTGCTATTTCTGAGCTGGTGGGAATGACCACATAAATTAAAGTGGCTTCTATTTGCAACTAACAGAAAAGTGAATGGATGACAAAGTCTGAGTGGGTGCTGTCTCTGCTCCATCTGTTCCGCCTGATTTGAACCAATCAGTCATGCTTGTTTTCATCTTCCTAACCTCATCATCTGCTTCATACACTCTCCACGGGTTAATAATGTTTGCAATACACATTCTCCCATTTATTTTAAGTTTGGAAATGTTTCATAATTTATTATTAGGACTTTTCAGTCTCACAGTCACCGCTGCTTACCTTTTCTGCAATTGGGTCAATAAACCAAAGGGATGAAGAGAATCCAGCTAACAGTAACTGCAGGAAAGAAGTACATATGACCAACAGAACAATAAATTGAGGAATCAGTGTTAATTGGGAGCAGGTGTGGCCAGCAGGATCTAGAAGGGAGCGAGGGGAAAGGAGACTGGCCCAAGGAGATTAAACAAGAGATATAACAGTGCTTAAATAAAACTAGAAGATTACTTGGATGGCACTAAATGGAAATAAGAAATACTAAGAAAACACATACTGACATAAATCAAAGTGGAACTGAAAACTTAAAGAGAAAGAGATCTTAAACAAAACCAAAAAGTCCAGAAAGGGCAGAATCATGACAAAATCTTAACTCCATGATATGGTTTTCTTTTCCCAGACCGTCCTGTTGTTATCTGGATGTTTCCCAGTTCACTCTCTTCTTCAATGTTGCTGTTAATATTTTTCCCTTTATCACAAACTATGTTTGCACTGAACTTCCTCTTCCCATGAAAAGCTAATTTTTTATTGCATTACTCCACCTCTTTACCTGTAGCCCTCAATGATAAGTGGGAAAAGATGATGGATTCTTAGGTAATTAACCTTAAAACTGAGTTTAGAATGTTTTTTTGATAGATCTCTGTCTGTGATGAAGGTAAAATATTTGCTTCCATAAATTCATCAAATTTAAATCTAAGATTAAACAATAAATTGTAACCAATTGACGTTGAATGCAATTTGACTACCAATGAGAACTTTCCAATATGCTTCCTGCTTTTGATGGATATTGATGAGACAGTTTCAAGATTTTATAACATGGCAAATTGAAATTTGTATTTTTTATTTGCAACAGGATCTTAATGCTGTGAGCCAACAAGCTAACTGGAGCTAGCATTGTTGTTCGTCCTACTCTAGGGGCTATATGTAGAGCTCCCACTACAGGCAATAAGTAATAATAATAATAATTGAACTTTATTGACCTCCCATTAGAGAAATTCACTCTCTGCATTTAATCTATCTGATTGGGGAGCAGTGGGCTGCCACTGTGCGGCGCCCGGGGAGCAGTGTGAGATTAAAGGTCTTGCTCAGGAATCCAGAGTGGAGGCTGTGGGGATCGAACCAGGTACTTGCAGCCTTCTGAGAGCACAAGAGCACTGCTCTAACCCACTAGGCCAGCAGTCCCCCAAAGGTTTAAAAAAATTAAAATAAAAAAATTGATAAAGTTTTTTCAAAAAATGTACTGAGGTGCACACTATAGTCGGGAAAATACATTACTGGGTGTGATTAAAGCATATTTTACGGTGGCCCTGAAGTGCAAACTGCAACTACAAATCTAAAAGCGCAACTACATTAAGAAAAACAAAACTACATAAAGCAAAGTGCAACTACATTAAGAAAAACACGATTACATTAAGTTACCGGAAAAGGTAGGTACCAGTGGGAAACATGAGACATCGCTGATTGGACGATGGCGCCGTTGGACCCTTGAACCGGAAGTTGCGTCATCTGAACAGCCCAGCTTCTTTTAAGTGTGTCTTCAGTGTACGCAAACTAACAGAAATTTCGTGATTAGTCTTGAGCATATCCAGTATCACCTCGTTCGTATGTCCTGATTCAAAATATTCCTGGATAACGGCAGCTATGTTTGGGGCGCCGACAATATCCATGTTTTTAAAAGCCGCGGCAGGCAGAATGACTTCCGGTTCAAGGGTCAAACGGCCCCGTCGTCCAATCAGCGATGTCTCATGTTTCCCACTGGTACCTACCTTTTCCGGTAGGTTAATGTAATTGTGTTTTCCTTAATGTAGTTGTGCTTTGCTTTATGTAGTTTTGTTTTTCTTAGGCCCCGTCCACACGAAGCCGAACCCTGGCCTAAACACACAATTTTTTCACCAAACCAGCCTCTCATCCATACGAAGCCGGCGTTTCGGGGGTCTGTAAATGATCTTTTTTATTAAGCCCTCAGAGTGGGAAGATTTTGAAACACCGTTTTCGCGTTTCCATCTTTAAGCTCTAACCGCATTTTTTTTCTTACATGCATGCGTCATAGCGTCGCCTCTAAACACGCATGCGCGACACAGTATCACAACAACAATGGCGCCGTACTGTGTTGAATGGTTGCTGCTCATGCTATTCACCCTGCTGTCGGGCTTACAACAGAATCTTCTTCTTCTGGAATATCTCCAGGAAGAACAGAGCAATATAGACGACATAGTTCATCACCTCAATTTGACTGAACCACGAAAATGGACCCGCAGGGCCATTTTCCGGTTTTCCTGTTTGGTTGTTGTATAAATATTACTGCGCATGCCCAACATTTCGTTGCCTGTTTTCGCCTATTTTTGCTTTGGCACCACAGCGCCACTTACGTAATATTTACCTGTTAGCTCCTACTCATTCAATGTCCGGACCTAAGCCCATGTGAGTATTTGTGATAAGACGTGAAAACTGCAGTTCACAGATACTCTCCATCCAATCTAAAAGACTTTTAGAGCTTATTTACGGTAAATAAGATTTGGTAGAAATATCACTACGTAGATGTACAAAAATTTCCCCCCCAAAACCTTTAATTGGAGCATTACCGTAGGTTGCTCTGTAAAGTTCTGACTCAGAGCTACTGACTGCTAATGCTGTCTAATAAGTTTTGAGAAAAAAAAAAATGTCTGCATCATAAATTCCTACCTTGTGTTTGTCTGTCACACAAAATTCAGCAAACTGAGGATGTGTTTTACGAATGTAAAGAAATCCAGGTTTATGTATTTCAGTGTGCGGTGGTTATTCAAACAATCTAAAATCTGACTCGTCTCCAGGTCATTTTTTTACTTACTCCACCAGCAGAAGGAGAACGATGTTTGATTTATACTAATGGTAATAGCTGCACAAAGTGTCTTTTCTCTTCCCTGGGGGTCAGGTGCCTTTCTACGTCGCCAAAGCATGACGACTGCAGGGTGAAATGAAACCCTCACAGAAACAAAAATAAGAGATTAATCTCATACAAAACACAGACCAGAAAGCTGCTGTATGTCTGAGCAGAAACGGACGTTTCTTCCCTGTTTTAAAGGTGGACCAAAGATGGAGGGATGGAGATCCTCCATACAGGGAAGCTACATATGTCCCCTTCCCTCTGATTGCTGCTCTCTAATGAGCATTGCGAATCGTGAATCTTTTCAGAGTAAATTGTTGGAGACATCTGGCCAAGCTTTCTCTCTGATGCAACTGAAATGTCCCTCTAGATGGGGTTGGCATGGCAACCTCTAACTGCTATTCAGGCGCATTGTGGGTTGAAAGGTTTAGGGTCCATAGTTGAAAATCCATTTGGGCCTCTAGCAGAGTGCTCTGCACCACACTCCCTAGACTTGAGGTGCAATAAAATACTTCATCACACGAGGAAAAATAGATGCTGTTTATGAATGGACCGCATTGGCGGCTCCGACATGTCATGTTGTTCGTTTTGTTACATGGGTCTTATTAGCGCTGATGAAATCAAGTGGCTCGTCTGGAAATATGACGGCAAACTGTAACATTTTGACAATATTTCCACTCTTTTTTTTTTTTTAAAGGCTTATTTTTTCTGTCTTCTTACAAATAAATATAGCTGTAAAAAGGCAAATAACCTTAGCAATCAGATCCTGCAGGAAAAAAACCCTCCATATGTGGAGCTAGACATCGGGGGTGGGGAACTTAGGTCCATCCCAGCAGTTAGCTCCCCACAACAACACTTAATGACCCCTGTACTTCAGCTGAGATGGGACACTCCATCCTCTGAATTATCTCAAGGGTGCTATGTTTGAGAAAATTATCCCATCCTCAGGGACAAAATTGCGGGGAATTTATCATCACAATTAGCATACTTTGGTCTTCAGACCGTATCTAAGTCGTGGAATCGCATGAATGAGGATTGGACTGTTTCTGCTGTTTTGATTCATGCAGAAGGCTGATTAGCAGGTTTCAGACTCCCCTAAATGCTACGCAGTAAAACCACAGACACTATGAGGTTACACAATTTCTCTGTGTTTAGGTTTAATGAGTTTTATCCACTGGAGACTATCTGAGCACCAGGAGTTTACATTTTAAATGAGGCACAGGGTCACAGGAGAATAAGTGATTAAATTTATGTAAACACAAACAAAGGGATCCTATTAGTGTCCCAGCCCAAACATTATTGACATAATTTGTAACAATTTCATATGTGAGAATTTACTTTGTGTTTACAATAGATTTTCTTTTTTATTATTGATAACAGTGCAACCTCTTCAACATCAACTGATGACTTTGCAATTTGTCACAAAACAAAAATCAGAACCATCATATGAATCAATGTAAACACTGGAGAAGTAAGTGTTTCAGTAATATTAATGTTCTCCTGCAGCTCTCAGTTTCTGGTTAACGAGATCTAAAATACAGAACCCCTTGAACCACTTTACAGTTTTCCTTTTTTTTTATTGAGAACCTTCCAGATAAGTGAAAATATCCCTTAGCTTCCCCCTTTATTTCTCTGTTTAAATGCAGCTCCAGAATGATTCCTAACCTAATGTCAAACTTCTCTGTAAAATATAAATAAAATAGGATAGAAATTATACCCAATTTGAAAAATAATTGTTCTGAAATAAATGATGCTTCAATGAAAAACATGGTTTAATATAAATGCATTATTGAAATTAATTACAGGTTTGTTTAAGTAATAAGAAACAGACATGAAAATTGAAATTTAAGACCAGAATATTGCAGAATGTCCTCACTGTGAGACGATAAACGTTTTTTGTGTTTTTTTTCCAAAAAAGCAAAAAGACTGAAGTCAATAGCATTCACTGTTTGGCCCTTTTATAGCTATATTCATTTAAAGCTTGCTTAGTTGTTTTTAATAGTTTTTGCTATTAATTTCCTATCAGACAGTAGGTCGATTAAAAAGTATTTTGAACCACCATCTGGAAGCGGTTTGAATATTTTTTGCTTACCTTTATGTATGCATTGTCAGTTTGAAGATAGATTAAATAAATAAAGCACATTTTAATACTGGCAATCAGGATCTGATGTTAAAGCTGAAGGGATTGATTTTTCCTGCAATGCAAACCTGTTAAACATGTACAATATTTACTGTTATGCGTTGAAAAGGTTTATTGACGAATTTATTAAAGCTGATCTGTTTGTTATCATGCTGGAGACATTTAAAAGCTTCAGGTTTTAATATTCACTCTGGATTTCCATTATTTTTCTCTACATTTGCAGGTCAGTTGCTATAGCAACATAAGCAAAGGAAGACTAGTGCTTAATTGATCCACTAATGCATTTAGCTGTACACTCATCACAAGTTGCTTTTGTTACCGGGTCACATTTTAGGGACAGGCATTTACATAAAAGCATTTACTGATGCCAGAACCAATCATTATCAGCAGTTTTCACTTTTGTCTATTGGCAACAAATGTGGTGTAAACACTGCCTATTATAGGCTACAAAATTGCTTCATCAGGGAATTATTATAATATTGACTCTAGTGGGAAACTAGTTTGGCAGGGATATTTTTTTTGTAAGTAATGTGAAATATGCTAATTATTAGTTGCATTACAAACAAAAGCAGGAGTCAGTCATTATTATTAATTATGAGTGAGTAGGGGTCTTTTTCAAGCTCCGGGTTTGTTTTTGGAAAAATACCAATAGAGTTAATTTTACAAACACACATTTTTTTTTTTTCAAAGCAAAGGATTTCTGTACCACTGAATGAATTTCTCAGCAAAATGTTTCCTTATGGAACAAAGCAAAATCAAGCCCATTTTTATTTATAAATAAGAAAGGAACATCTCAACAAAAAAATTAAAAGAGTAGCAGTTTATATGAGATATGTTTCATTGGACAAAATGAATGGGAAAGCAGTTTGCTTCCTTCTAAACAGTAAAAGAAATAAACTTTTTTTGACATTACAGAAATCAGAAACGAACCAGAAAAACTGTTTTGGCTGTTTTGACCAACACCCTAATCTTTACCACACTAAATCTGCCAGGTATGAATAATTATGACCTTTATGGTTTCAGTCATTGTACTTTGCAAGATTATGAAAGAAAGTTGCATAAATTTGCTGTTTCAATATCAAACTAAAAATCAGAACAATGATATAAAGACAAGAGCTTACAGTTATATTCTAGAAGTTAATGGGAATTTAAATGCACAAAAAACAACAATTTATAATGATAAATGAAAATTTTTCAAGATGGTATTTTCTGTAACTATAAATGTGGTTATATTTGGTTAAATTAGAAACAAGGGACATTTTTGTTGCTTTAAAAGCTGTTTTTTATTGTTGGATGTCAGCATGATATTGAAAATATAATAATAATAAAAACATCTTTATTATTTAATAATCAAAACAGCAAATCTTTATAGATTTGCTGTTTTCTTATTGTTTCGTTTTTTTTAAGATATTGCTATATTTTAACAGTGGTAACACAAGAGTTGAAGCTGTTCTAGCTGCAAACGGGAACCATGTCATATTGAACTCTTATGGATCAGGAGTAGGATGTGTCTGAAGCTCAAATGTGAGGTAGGGCAGCTGAGCGAATACTATTTGAATATAGTATATATTAAATGGGATGTTTAAGATGTTTATGATTACTTTTTACAGAAGTGAACAATTACATCCACATAAAAACAACAACATCTGGTATGGTGGCCAATGTTTGGCTGAGAGTAGCCATAACTTTCCTTAGCATGCATAGCATAAAATAAATTAAACATTTTCTTTCTTCACTAATGCATTAGCAACAAACATCAACCATTAAGAATAGGTGGGAAAAAGAAAGCTGAAGGAGAGTTTAAACCTTCTTTTCAGAGTCATATCATATTACCCTATTTTAGAATCAGGTGAGTGAGAAATTTGTTATGATTGTTGGTTTAGTAAATCAAATCTGTTTCATGCAACAGTTGCAAACATCAAATAAAGATTTGATGGGCTTATTTAAAATTATTTCTTACATGTACAAAATACAGCATAACTTTCAAACTAAAAATTAAAGATTGGAAGTAATTATAAACTTTGTGGCTTAAAAAAAATGTGAGCACTTAGACTCAACCCCCAAAGCTCACCTATGACAAAGATCCCAGAATATTTATATTAAATATTAACTCCACGTTACTTAAATAGCACATAGCGTTTCCATAATGATACACAATAAGATAAACATATAAGTCATGGAAAGCAATAAGTGATAACTACAAAAAAATAAACTAAGAACAAAAAAATTATATATATATAGATATATATACAATAAGAGACACAGAGGACCATACAACTCACGCTGACTTTTCTATTATACTGCCACCTGTGGCCAAAACATAGAACTGCAGCACTCCTCTGCTCGTTCCCGCTCTTGTGCTCTTACTTTTTTTACCTTACCTGGAGTTTCCTTTGGTACCTGAGTTTAGCTGGACAGAGATCACTTCTGGGTATCCACAAAATTCATGTTAAATATAATGCTACAATTATTTGCTAGGTCGGACACGTTAACATAGGCCCATTCACGTCATATCCACTAATCAGCACAGGAACTTCCAGCCCAAAGTAAATTCAGGAAAATAGCCTACAGGCCTATGGATGCATCGATGCTGAACTACTGAGGTGTCTTGCTCATGTTAAATTAAAATTGGATTATATGCTCCTCTAACTTTAAGCGAGGGAAAGCATTTCTTGGCATATTGATGGCCCACACTTTACGCTCCCAAACCAATGATTACAGGGGAAAACATGGAAACACTAAATCAAGAAGATTTAAAAAAAAAAATTATTGTAATATTTTTTATATAATAATTTTTAATAATTTTGTTTTTATTTTAATATGCATTTTTATCAGGGTTAAAAACAACTAGAGCAGTCCTATATGTTTCAGGGGCAAAATAAGAACAAGCTAATGTTTTGCTATACACAGATACTTTTTTCCTGCTAGCTTATATATAAATAGGGTGACCAGATTTGGGTTTCTAAAAAGGAGGACACTTTTGCAAAGGGGGCTGGACCAGGCACTGCTGGGCACTGCTGGGCCGGACCAGGCACTCGAACCGAGCCGTCAGCTCGGGGGCTGGTCCGGGAACCCCGGAGGACGGGGGCAGGGAGCCAGCTGTGGACGGAGTGAACGAACCTGACATGGTGACGATGAGCTTCCACCTGCCTGCCTTACCGATCAAAAGAGTCCAAACACATTATTATCCTTACACACAATTCAGGGTCTATAGTTACCTCGCATGCTGCTTCACCTTCTGGAGATTAATCAATTCTATTTAGAGGAGTGAAAATCATCTTATTTCTGATAAAATCAATCGAATTTATAAAGAATTCTATAAAATTATTAATACTAAGGGCAGGGGGGAGGGACAGTTTAAAAGCGCTATGGGTCAGGGTGAGGTTGGCAACTTTGTTGAAAAGAAATCTAAGATTACTTTTATTCTCTTCTATTAATGACAAGAAATATGCTGCTCTAGTTTTTCAGAGGGTCATTTTATTTTTAGTTTTTCCAGTTTAAGTTGATTCCTGTAGATGCATGAAGTGTCATTTTCCTATCAGGTTCCTCGCATTATGCTTTAAAGGACACAGCTCTAACTTCATGTCAATAACAGAATAAGGACCTACTAAACCCGGCAATCACTGTACGATGTTTTGCCCTCGTACAGTTTGAGCTGTAGCTTTGTGCAACCAGAGTGTGAAACACGGGGGGGGTCCGGAGGGGCTCGACCCCCCCGATTAACCCATGAGACCCCCTGAAAGCCTCAAAAGCCAAATTTAAAGGGGGTCTTAAATTGTGTCAAAAAAAAATTTAAATAAAATATTTTTTGTCACTAATTGTCAGGAAGAGGTGTTTGTTTGGAGGACCCAAATGCAGAGACGAGTGGGCAGAGGTGAATTTAAGTGGTTTAATTAGGTTCACAGGCACTGAGGCAGGAATAAAAAAATCCAACCAAAAACAACTAACAAACAAGAACCAAGGTGACATCAGGGGAAAATCAAAATCTAGGAACAAGGGAGAGACGAGGAAGGCAGACAGACGATGACGAGAGGTTAGACGAGGATCCAGGAAACAGGAACTGAAGAGGAAGGGCTTTTAAAGGGGACAGAGACAGGGAGAGGGCTAATGAGGGAATTGAAAACAGGTGAGAGCTGACGTGTCCAGTATTTAAAATTCAAAACATTTAATCACAAATATGTTCTGTTTTTTGCCAAGTGGAGCCAGCCAATCCTGCTCGCGTATGCAAATTAGCCATGTGCGCGCCAAACAGAAGAAAGACGTAACATTGACAACAAATAATACTAAAAATGGGGGAGGCTGTGGAGCAGTTTCGAGACTGGAAACTACAGGGCACTGCACCAGGGAAAGCATTGGAAAGCAAGTTGCACGTATCATCCCACTTCAGCTGAGTGCAAACGAGGCCTTTCTGCAGTTAATAACACGGGCAACCAGACTTGGAACAGATTGCGTGAAGACAGCAGGTCTTCACTCCTGTTTGTGGACCTCAACAGACCTCCTCTGGACAAATTTGACCCAGTTCCATTCATCAGAAGCTGGATTAAAGCAGGACATCGCCTCTCTTCTTCCTGGAAACTAGGACGGCAACCACAAGAAGTCGAGCCGAGGCATCTTTGGTCAATTCTAACTTAGAGGCTATTTTATAAATTGTCCTGTATGTAGGCCTTGTGTTTGGTTGTGGTCTTAGTGGCGCAGCCTAACCTTGGAGTTGGAGAGTGATTGAATATGTGCGTGCATGCGTGTGTGTGTGTGAAAGAGAGAGACAGGCAGAGAGACAGACAGAAAGTCTGTGTGTGTGTGTTGTCATGTAATAGACTGACTGTCTGTTCAGGCTCTTGCCCGCTCCACCAGATTCACAAAAAGCTTCTTCCACCAAGCTGTCAGGAAGCTAATCACACCCCCACCCCACCCCCACCCCCAAAAAAAACCTGCAACTACAACTCTAAAAGCGCAACTACATTAAGGAAAACACAACTACATAAAGCAAAGCGCAACTACATTAAGGAAAACAAAACTACATTAACCTACCGGAAAAGGTAGGTACCAGTGGGAAACATGAGACATCGCTGATTGGACGACGGCGCCGTTTGACCCTTGAACCGGAAGTTGCGTCGTCTGAACAGTCCAGCTTCTTTTAAGTGTGTCTTCAGTGTACGCAAACTAACTGAAATTTCGTGATTAGTCTTGAGCATATCCAGTATCACCTCGTACGTATGTCCTGATTCAAAATATTCCTGGATAACGGCAGCTATGTTTGGGGCGCCGACAAAATATCAATGTTTTCAAAAGCCGCTGCAGGCAGACTGACTTCCGGTTCAAGGGTCAAACGGCGCTGTCGTCCAATCAGCAATGTCTCATGTTTCCCACTAGTACCTACCTTTTCCGGTAGGTTAATGTAATTGTGTTTTCCTTAATGTAGTTGCACTTTGCTTTATGTAGTTTTGTTTTTCTTAATGTAGTTGCGCTTTTAGATTTGTAGTTGCAGTTTGCACTTCAGGGCCACCGTACTGTTACAAATATATCTTACATAACTGGTAATAATAATAATAATAATTTTTCTGCTGCCATTACCATCTGCCTTTTTGCAGATGGTAATGGCAGTATTTTATATTTTATATTATTGTACATTTTATATTCTATTGTGAAATGAAATGTTTAAATTTTAGTATTAGGAACTGATCTTATCTGTTGTGCTTGTGCACTTTATCGTTTTCACTGTTGGGGAATGAGAAACATCCTCTCCAGTCCTTGTATGTCTGGTGAATCTGAAGAATTGACATTAAAGCTGACTTTGCATTGTAATGTTATAGGCCTACTGCATATTGAGAAAATTTAGATCGGTATTGCGCAACAATCGGGAGATGGGGACCCCCCCAAATATTGACAGGAATTTTGCACACTGTGTGCAACGATTGAAAATATTGCACATTATATGACCGGCATTAGGAACAGTTAAAGAAAGTGAAACCTTTAAATTAATACCTCTTTTTTTGTGTGTGTTTTTTGTTTTTATGTTAATTTAAAGTCGTTTCATAAATTCACTATACCGATTAAGGAAACAAGCTAAAAGCCTTTACATTATAAATGTGTGACGTATGTTCTGAGCAGCACTGAATGCAGTGGAAAGTTCCTCCATCGTACAATCACTCTGTGTTTTGTCCAGAGGCATGCTTCAGCTTCAGATGCTGTGATCAGCTGCTGAATCTTCATGATTCATGATTTAAGGGAGCATACTCCTTCTTTTTTTTTCTAGGTTACATGGGTGAATGGGATGCCATGGCTGAAGGGTTCTATGGCTGATTGCTCCGGGTTTGATTGATTCTCCTTCTTTTCTCACAATAGAAATAAATTCATGAGATGACAGGTACCAGGGAGGGAATGGCTGTATTGTCCAGAAGATGGTAACCAAATGGGTGAAAAGGGGCTTGTGATTTATTGTTCATAGAGAGCCAGTGATTGTAGGGACTTGTGGATCTTTCCAAGTGTGTTTTTATCTCCTGGGTTCTTTTATGAAGTCGCCGCCTTACAGTAGCACAGAGCAGGATGAGACAGGTCAGGAAAATAAAAGAATGGCTCTCAGGTCCTCCTTCTTTTCATCTTTTTCCTTATTTTTCTTGTTTTAGAGAACAGAGCATTTAGGTTTTAGTTTTGGTTGGTAACTTTTCAGCTTTTATGAAGACCAATCAATTCACTAGTAGCTTTTTAGATTGAATCATATTCCTCTGTAAAAGTTTCTTCAGTTCTTGTGTTGACATTTTAGTGATATGTTAGGACTGACTGATTTATTTTCTTTAGAGACAAATAATCAGAATCAGGATTACTTTATCAATCCCTGGTGGGAAATTATTTTCTTGCATCCATTTACCGAAGAGAAAAAAAAATATATTGCACGTACAATAGAGCAAAATAAAATATGAGATAATGAGGCAGAATATACAACAATAAAGATATAAGAATAAAATAAGATAAAGATCTCAGTAGGGCTGAAACAATTAATCAGATTAAGCGATTATTTAAATAATCTTCAACTAAGGTAGTAAAAGATTAATCGTTAGTATAGAGACTCTAAAACATGCCTATAGCCAACAGAGCGACTCACTTAGAGTAGTTATTATACCAAGATTGTAAGAAAATATATAAGCATTTTGCAATTAAGATTTAAAAATAAATATTTTCTATCCAGAATTCCTCACCACCTGGTTTAATTTCATTAAATAAATCGTCTTTAAGGAACCTTTGGCTATCACATTATTAATCAATTAATCAAAAACATAATCAACAGAATCATCGATTTACAAAATAATCCTTGTTTGCAGCCCCAGATCTCAGTATATACAATTTACAATGCTACTCAGTACCTAAAGTATTATTATTGCCCATGACTGTGTTACTGTGCATAGAGAAGTAAAGAAATAAATAAATATTAAGTAATGAACTTAAATAAAATCAGAGAGATGAATCATGCAGTTTCATGGCCACGGATGGGAATGACTTCCTGTGGCGCTCTGTGCAGCAGCGTGATGAAATGAGTCTCTGACTGAAGGTGTTTCTGCAGGTGACCAGCACATCATGAAGAGGATGTGCAGAACGTTCTGCAGTCAGAGAGTCCAGCTCCTCTCCAACAACGTGACTGGCCTTAAAGGAATAGTACACCCAAAACATGATTAGCCTTCATTTTCTACTCACCCCCATGCTGAACAACACTCTGGAGTACTTTTTTGATATCTCAAATGCATCTGGAGATCTGGGAGGCTTCTTGCTGTCTGCTGACATTCAAATAATGGAGGTCTATGGCGCCCGAGGCAGAAAGGTCCATAAAAGTCCCAAAAAACGTGTCAATATTCCTCCATACTGCTCGTCCAATGTATTCCAAGTGTCCTGAGTGGGTAGCGTCCATAATTTACTCGAAACAAAGTCATTTAGAATGTTTTTAGAGCATAAACAGTAGTGTATAGGATTTCCTGAAAGCGCGTTCACGACGCTTTTTCTTTCGTTGTTTCTTTCTTTGCACAGGTAAACAGCACATTTCTTCTTCTACGCTTGCATTATCGGCAGAGCAGACGCTGAATGCGCACTTTCATCTGGTTTGGTCTGCCGGCTTCCGTAGTGTCGTGAGCGCGCATGTGCGCGCTTTTAGGAAATCCTATACACTACTGTTTATGCTCTAAAAACATTCTAAATGACTTTGTTTCGAGTAAATTATGGACGCTACCCACTCAGGACACTTGGAATACATTGGACGAGCAGTATGGAGGAATATTGAAACGTTTTTTGTGGACTTTTATGGACCTTTCTGCCTCGGGCACCGTAGACCTCCATTATTTGAATGTCAGCAGACAGCAAGAAGCCTCCCAGATCTCCAGATGCATTTGAGATATCAAAAAAGTACTCAAGAGTGTTGTTCAGCATGGGGGTGAGTAGAAAATGAAGGCTAATCATGTTTTGGGTGTACTATTCCTTTAAGGATGAGTTTGTTAAATCTGTTGGCATCCTTCACCTTCAGGCTTCTCCAGCATACTGCAGCATAAAGGATGGCACTGGCTCCTGCAGACTCATAAAACATCTGCAACATTGTTCGGCAAATGTTAAAGGACCTCAGCCGCCCCAGTCAAACAACCATGTCTTTTCCAAAGTTTTTTTTATACGATATCACTTAGTTTTAAAGCTAATAAATATAACAAATAATTATTTTGTCTTTGACTCTGAGCTGCCATCCACTCTTCCTTGATCGAGGTTTAGATAATTAGACACATCCTGTGATGGTACAGTAGGACCTTTTATAGTGGCTGCTACAGTCGCTTAGTAACCAGGGGTGGTTTTAGGAAATTTGGGGCCCTAGGCAGAGACAGGCAGGGGGCCCTCTGAATTGAGAAGACAACACATAAAACAGCCCCATTCTACATATACACACCAGGTTCCTGGTGTGTATCTGCATGCCTCAGATAATGAACTCAAGCCTACATTACCGTGTTAACATGCTTTTCAATCCTTCCTGCACATTCTTTTCAAACTAAACTTTGCTTTAAACTGTTGTGTGCTTGGAAAAAATATAAATTGTAATGTTAAAAATCTAAAAAAAAACTTGACAGGTTAAAAACTTAACATAAATCACAAGACAGAAGTCAATGTCACAAATGAATAACTTTTATTTTAGAGTCACGGTATGTTTATACAAGATAATACTATTAATATAATGTGACTTTTCTAGAGAATCATTATACATAGTTATTTTATACAGGGTTTCCACAGTCTGACATCATTTCAGAATTCCCTGACTTTTAACTGACTCAGGATTAGTTTTCCCTGACAAAATAAATGCAGCAACAAGACAATAATAATAACATAACAGGTCACCAATTTAACATGTTTAGCTCTATAACATTTAAATGCACCTCTCCAACGTCTGAGAGAAAAACAATTAATGAACATTTTTTAATGTATGACCTGCATCACTGTACAGAAGACTGCCATATGATAGCGCTTTCTAGCTTGTTTGTCATTTTGGTAACTACATCAAAATTACTGCTAGGTGTCATGATCTGGCCTGTTTGCTCTCAAAACAAGTAATGATCTAGCACTGAATGCTCAGGCTGAACTGAATATAAACCAGAGGAAACAGGTGAGAGGAATAAATTATAATTGAGGCTGGGAAGGAAGAGGGCAGGAGAGAGGAATTACTAATTAGGGGAGAGCAAACAGGCCAGATCATGACAGCTAGGTGGACAAAAATCACGACATCTGGCGGAAAATCTCGCGTTTTTTTTCAAATCACGCGAGAATGTGTACAACAAAAAAACAAAAAATGGCGCCGGCTGGATCGTTTTCAGCTAATGTCGGTGATTTTAAAGTAATTTTGAGTGATAAATATACTTTTTTGTGATCACTGCACTCGCCCGGCGAGCAAATGCAATGAAATTTGTACTCTCCCAACAATAAAAAGTACTTGCCCCGGGAGATTGGGCGATGGTTAACATCGAGCCCTGTGGTAGGTGAAATCGGTTTAACTTTCTAGTATTTTAATTATTGAAGTAGTACATGGTCCTGTTTTACCTGTCAGTCCATGAGTTGGTGACATGGATGCTTCCTTTTCATCATGATGGCTCCTGGTTAAATAAAAGCTGCTAGAGTTGATGGAATCAACAACATCATTTTTTCCTGTTCTACGTTCCCTTTGAAGGTTTGAATTGTTCTTATCCCTCCTAATAATAAACCACATTCTCAAAGAGCAGAACAGGGATTGGTACGCTGCAGTTCTCTGCTGTGAATGCTCTTTTTAATCAGTACATCTGCGTGTCTGGTTGATTACAGCACTATTTGTTTGTGTCTGTGGAATTAAAGAGAGGCTTCATTTGCATGTGACATTAAGGGTTTTAGTGCTTCAAATGGGATCTCCCTTGAATTAGCATGCATACAAGCTGGTCTGTTTGAATGTGGCTGTTCTGTTAGCTCCAGCCTCTGCTTTGTGTCAGGGCAAGAGGTTATGTAGAGACTAGAGCCAGCCCTCCTCTCATCTCAACACTTACCTGCTTCTTTTGTACATAAGAATTGATGCACTCGATAGTACGGGTTTTCTTTTAATCCTCCTGAATTTATGCAACTTCTTTTTTTCGTACATCTTCGTTCTGTGTTCAGAATGGATGCACTTAAGAGCGAGGCTTCTTTTCATATCTTCAATGAAATTTCAAGCGAGAGACTTTTTTGAAAAACAAATGCTTTTTTACAAGACGTGAAATCAAGTTTGTATTCTTTGCTTCACAATAATAAAATTTATAAGATCTTGTTTTTATTTGCTCTAAACACAAAATATTTTATTTTCTATTTATACAATTCTGTTTAAAAAATTGTTTACGTTCTGGATCAAATTTAAAGTGGAAAATAATTCTTAAAAAAACGATTGTTACCTTAGATTTAATTAAGATTATCTACCTGCTTGGTTTGTTTTTCTGCTTGCATCTCTCTGTCTTCCACTTTCAGCAGCTTAATGCCCTAAACATTTTCTTAAAGTTGAAAACCTTTGCATTTTACTTTAGTTAGAAATATGTTTTGAGCTTCAGGATAACCTTGATTTATGTATTTTTTTGTGCATTTTTGAAATGCCAACATAACAAGAGGAACAATTTGGAACGACACAAATGCTATGTGCACATGCTAACAATTTAACATTACACATGCAATATATTACCGCACCTTATGCCCCTGTCGAACCTTGACAATTTAATCCAGTGCATGCCTGATGTACGAAAAGTATTGCAAAAACTATGTTGGATAAGTTATGGGTACTTTGCATAAGTTATGAGTACGCTGAAGCACGCTGAAACACGCTGGCACATGTCGACATACGGCAAGTATTTCGAGAAATTTTGAGCATACATAACTTACAGGTAAGTTATGTGATCGTTGACATACATTAAGTGTAAGTTACTCTTTAGTCATGGCGTCTAGCTTATCCTAAACCTTTGAGTAACTTGTGCATAACTTCTGCGTAACTTATCTAGAACTTCTCTCCAACGTACTGTATATCAACGTATATCTGACATGTTCCAGACGAGCTCTAAACGTGTTTCTAACTTCCAGCTACTGTATAATGGCGTATTGGCAGCGTTTTGGTATAAAGGGGGTTCACATGAGGAAACCGTCAGTTTTCCTCCAGACTTCATCCCCATCATAGGGTGAGTCAGAAGGTGAGTGTGATGGATCCTCCCTGTGTTTTAGACCACTGCTGCAATTGCAAAACTTCTTTCTTTCGTTTTCTTTTTTCTTTTTACTTTTTTTTTTTTTGGCAATTGGTAAATAGCAGTTAGGTTAATACCTCGATCAAATACATCTTTGTATGCAGAAGGGGCATATATATATATAAATATATATATATATATATATATATATATATATATATATATATATATATACATACATATATATGTATATATGTATTTATATATGTACATATATAAATACATATATACATATATATGTATGTATATATATATATATATATATATATATATATATATATATATACATATGTATGTATGTATATATATATATATATATATATATATATATATATATATATATATATATATGTATTTATATATGTACATATATATAAACACAAATATACATATATATATGCATATATACATACATATATATATATATATATATATATATATATATATATATATATATATATATATATATATATATATATATATATATATATATATATATATATATATATATATATATATATATATATATATATATATATGTACTGTATATATTAGAACAAACTTATGTATGTGAAAAAGTGCTATTTTTTTTACCATTTACTATACAGTTTTACATTATATGATTTTAAGTGCAGGTCAAAAAGGAGCCAGGAAACCAGGAAATCTGCAACAGACAATATTTAGAATAGAATAGAACAGAGTAGAATAGAATAGAATAGAATAGAATAGAATAGAATAGAATAGAATAGAATAGAATAGAATAGAATAGAATAGAATAGAATAGAAAATCCCTTCATTGTCCCATGTTGGGGAGATTAGGATGATACAGTAGAAAAAGTATTATATCAAACGTGCTGACACAAATGTGGACCTTAAAAAGTGTATAAAAATAACAGAATAAGTGGTAGAGTTAAAAAAATGAACCAATAAAATACTGTACTGTAAAGTCTTTTTACAAATAGAAATACTGTGCAGTCAGTATTTAGCAGAGAATGATAGAAGCCAACATGCTGAGCTTTGGGTGGTATGATTATTAAATTGAACCTAAATCAATCTTATTAGCAGAGTTCCTGTTCGCTGTGAGGGGAGCACACAGAGGAAATTAAACTGAGACTGAGAAAAAAATCCACATAGGATAAGAGTGGAAATGGAGGAAGAAGAAAGGTAACAAAGAAATATGGAAACATCCTGCAGCAACAGGAACCTACAGAGAAATCTTCCTGGAAGCAAGTCTGAAGGGTCTATAAGAAGGATGTAGACTGGTAGATAGGAAAAAGGCAAGGCCACTTACATCATCATCCTCCTACAGAGGATGTGTGTGTGTGTGTGTGTGTGTGTGTGTGTGTGTGTGTGGGGGGTGTGAATATCTAACTAAAGAATCCCTTTTTTTAAAGGCATCCAGCCTATTTATAGTCCTTTAGAATAAGACTTGACTTTATAGCCTCTAGTCCAAACGTTTAGTTTGGCACAAGAACAATCAGCATATCTGCCATGAAACATGCTGGTATGATATTTGTTACATACTTGGACTAATAATCATACCTACTTTAGTGAGAAATTATTCTATATATTATATAATCAGCTGTAAAACACTAAGCACTTCAGGTTGTATTTGTCAGTCACATAGAAAACAAGAAATGAGGGTAGAAAAAGGTTTTAAAAGTTAGATTTTTTAAACTTTTTGGAAATATTTGAATACCTGAGTATAAAGAAAGAACAGATTAAGGACTATTTAAAATTTTATTAACAATATGAAGGAAATCTTACTCAAATTGATGTTTTCTTTTATAGGATTGTTCTTAATCCACAACTTGAACTTGAAAAGCTCACTACTCTCCTTAATTGAAGAGGAGGGGAATATATTGATAAAAATGTGTAGAAAATGTGTTTAATCATGTCTAAAATTACTCTCTGAGTTGTATAATCAATAAATGCTTTTTAAAGCCTCACCTTATCTTGATACTTTTACATTAACCTTCCATTAACCATTACACAAGCACTTAATTTAGTCAATAATGTTAATTTTTAAGGATTTTTGCTTTATTTTCAGATATATGTGTATTCATACCAGGGGGTATCTTTGGGTAGGGCTATTACAGGGTGAAAAGGTTCCACACATTGAAATATTTCATATTAAGGTGAGTTATGATGCTGAATGAGTTTCTTTGTATTAATCAGAGTAAGAGGTCAGTGCTTTTAGGACACTGATACTAAAGTGATATGGATTCAACTCGTCTCTCAACCTTCTGCTCTAATTTGGCCCTGTGGAATACCATGAGTGGCATGCACATTGCTGATGATTTCTTACAGGCATGGATGGAATCTCCCAGGTCAGCACTTATGTAGCAGTAAGTGGAATAAGTGGGACTAATTTTGCTCTTTGATCTCCCTCACATGATAACTGAAGCCAAGAATCATTATTGGTCCCCAAGGAAACCATCTCAGTTGGAGCGACTGAGGTATTTAGTTTAACACAAAGGTGAACCAAAGAATGAACATTATAGTACACATGCAGGGCCAAACATACTCACTTTTACAGAGAATAGATGGCTCTTAGAGCTATTATAAGGGATAAAATACTCCTAGCCAAATGGAAGCATATAAAACCACCATTCGAAGAATTTAAGGAATAAACTGTTAACGAAGTAGACAATGTTTTCTCTGGTATTTCCATCAGATAGGATTTATGCCCTGCTTCCATTTGAAGCATGCCATGAGCCCCAAGTCAGGGGCCCTTTACATGGGGCCATCAGGTCTCTACTAGCACAGCAGGAGTTGCCAGCAATAAGTTGTACTTGCTGCCAGCGCTGTTACCTTCCCATTATTCTGTTTTCGTAAAATCAACCACTTTGTTCAACTGATCTCTCCTTACTTTCTGCTTTTGTCTCCTTGAACCCCAGTGGGCCTCAGCAGATTGCCGCTCACACTGAGCCTGGTTCTGCTGGAGGTTTCTTCCTGTTAAAAGGGAGTTTTTCCTCTCCACTGTCGCTACAAGCATGCCTAGTGTGAGAGATTGTATTTGAGTCAATGAGTCGATGCAATCAACTGGTTTCCTTAGATAGAAAACTTTGTATCAATTTGACAGTATGATCTGGTTGAACTGTAAAGTGCCTTGAGAAAACGTGTTGTGAATTTGGCGCTATATAAATAAACTGAATCGAATTGAATTGAAACTTTCCTAATCATCCATCAGAATCAATGACTGACTCCCTGCTCACCCCATTTCTCTGACATATAACCTCATCAAATCTCCTGAAACTCCTCACAAGGTTTAAGTAAGGAGAGATTAAAATACCAGTACAGATACCAGTCAGTTGGGCATAATTGTTCAATTGGTTTTTGCTAGACACAGTTTACCGTAATTAAGGGTTCTTCCTAGAGAACATTGCAGAAAAATAATTACCAAGAAGCAGCTGCCAAATATGCTGTTTGTTCTTGTCTGGTCCTTTCTCAATTTTGGGTAAAGCTCAGCTCTTTGGTAATCCTCCACCTAAATGATCAAACCTTACTTTGTTAAAGCACATGGATTTGATTTAGATTTTAGACTTAGACAACTTTTGCATTTTTTTGGATGCACAGAGGGCCGGATTTATCAAGATCCAATTTTGCGTGCAGTAATTTGCGCTCGCAAACTGGAATTTTGCGTGAGGGGCTGAACCATGGTTTGCGGGTGATTTAACAAGAGACATTGCATAACTGGTGGCAGCTGCAAAACTGTTGGAGAC